>NW_027254645.1:2895000-3206682 GCF_044704955.1 Pristiophorus japonicus | reverse complement strand
TGAATGTGATGCTCAGTGTGTGATGGACCAGCCTCAGTGTCCAGTGATCCAGACCCAGCTGAAGTGTGTGTGAATGTGAGGCTCAGTGTGTGATGGACCACCCTCAGGGTCCAGTGATCCAGACCCAGCTAAAGTGTGTGTGAATGTGAGGCTCAGTGTGTGAGGGACCAGTCTCAGGGTCCAGTGATCCAGACCCAGCTGAAGTGTGTGTGAATGTGAGGCTCAGTGTATGAGGGACCAGTCTCAGGGTCCAGTGATCCAGACCCAGCTGAAGTGTGTGTGAATGTGAGGCTCAGTGTATGAGGGACCAGTCACAGGGTCCAGTGATCCAGACCCAGCTGAAGTGTGTGTGAATGTGAGGCTCAGTGTGTGAGCGACCAGTCTCAGGGTCTAGTGATCCAGACCCAGCTGAAGTGTGTGTGAATGTGAGGCTCAGTGTGTGACGGAACAGTCTCAGGGTCCAGTGATCCAGACCTAGCTAAAGTGTGTGTGAATGTGTGGCTCAGTGTGTGAGGGACCAGTCTCAGGGTCCAGTGATCCAGACCCAGCTGAAGTGTGTGTGAATGTGATGCTCAGTGTGTGAGGGACCAACCTCAGGGTCCAGTGATCCAGACCCAGCTGAAGTGTGTGTGAATTTGAGGCTCAGTGTGTGAGGGACCAATCTCAGGGTCCAATGATCCAGACCCAGCTGAAGTGTGTGTGAATGTGAGGCTCGGTGTGTGAGGGACCAGCCTTAGAATCCAGTGATTCAGACCCAGCTGAAGTGTGTGTGAATGTGAGGCTCAGTGTGTGAGGGACCAGTCTCAGGGTCCAGTGATCCAGGCCCAGCTGAAGTGTGTGTGAATGTGATGCTCAGTGTGTGAGGGACCAGTCTCAGCGTCCACTGATCCAGACCCAGCTGAAGTGTGTGTGAATGTGAGGCTCAGTGTGTGAGGGACCAGCCTCAGGGTCCAGTGATCCAGACCCAGCTGAAGTGTGTGTGAATGTGAGGCTCAGTGTGTGAGGGACCAGTCTCAGGGTCCAGTGATCCAGACCCAGCTGAAGTGTGTGTGAATGTGAGGCTCAATGTGTGAGGGACCAGTCTCACGGTCCAGTGATCCAGACCCAGCTGGAGTGTGTGTGAATGTGAGGCTCAGTGTGTGAGGAACCAGTCTCAGGGTCCAGTGATCCAGACCCAGTTGAAGTGTGTGTGAATGTGAGGCTCAGTTTGTGAGGGACCTGCCTCAGGGTCCAGTGATCCAGACCCAGCTGAAGTGTCTGTGAATGTGAGGCTCAGTGTGTGAGGGACCAGTCTCAGGGTCCAGTGATCCAGACCCAGCTGAAGTGCGTGTGAATGTGAGGCTCATTGTGTGAGGGACCATTCTCAGGGTCCAGTGATCCAGACCCAGCTGAAGTGTGTGTGAGATGAGGCTCAGTGTGTGAGGGACCAGCCTCAGGGTCCAGTGAACCAGACCCAGCTGAAGTGTGTGTGAATGTGAGGCTCAGTGTGTGAGGGACCAGTCTCAGTGTCCAGTGATCCAGACCCAGCTGAAATGTGTGTGAATATGAGGCTCAATGTGTGAGGGACCAGTCTCACGGTCCAGTGATCCAGACCCAGCTGAAGTGTGTGTGAATGTGAGGCTCAGTGTGTGAGGAACCAGTCTCAGGGTCCAGTGATCCAGACCCAGCTGAAGTGTGTGTGAATGTGAGGCTCAGTGTGTGAGGGACCAGTCTCAGTGTCCAGTGATCCAGACCCAGCTGAAGTGTGTGTGAACGTGAGGCTCAATGTGTGAGGGACCAGTCTCACGGTCCAGTGATCCAGACCCAGCTGGAGTGTGTGTGAATGTGAGGCTCAGTGTGTGAGGAACCAGTCTCAGGGTCCAGTGATCCAGACCCAGTTGAAGTGTGTGTGAATGTGAGGCTCAGTTTGTGAGGGACCTGCCTCAGGGTCCAGTGATCCAGACCCAGCTGAAGTGTCTGTGAATGTGAGGCTCAGTGTGTGAGGGACCAGTCTCAGGGTCCAGTGATCCAGACCCAGCTGAAGTGTGTGTGAATGTGAGGCTCAATATGTGAGGGACCATTCTCAGGGTCCAGTGATCCAGACCCAGCAGAAGTGTGTGTGAGATGAGGCTCAGTGTTGAGGGAACAGCCTCAGGTTCCAGTGATCCAGACCCGGCTGAAGTGTGTGTGAATGTGAAGCTCAGTGTGTGAGGGACCAGTCTCAGGGTCCAGTGATCCAGACCCAGCTGAAGTGTGTGTGAATGTGAGGCTCAGTGTGTGAGGGACCAGTCTGAGGGTCCAGTGATCCAGACCCAGCTGAAGTGTGTGTGAATGTGAAGCTCAGTGTGTGAGGGACCAGCCTCAGGGTCCAGTGATCCAGACCCAGCTGAAGTGTGTGTGAATGTGATGCTCAGTGTGTGAGGGACCAGTCTCAGGGTCCAGTGATCCAGACCCAGCTGAAGTTTGTGTGAATGTGATGCTCAGAGTGTGAGGGACCAGTCTCAGGGTCCAATGATCCAGACCCAGCTGAAGTGTGTGTGAATGTGAGGCTCAGTGTGTGAGGAACCAGTCTCAGGGTCCAGTGATCCAGACCCAGCTGAAGTGTGTGTGAATGTGAGGCTCAGTGTGTGAGGGACCAGTCTCAGTGTCCAGTGATCCAGACCCAGCTGAAGTGTGTGTGAATGTGAGGCTCAATGTGTGAGGGACCAGTCTCACGGTCCAGTGATCCAGACCCAGCTGGAGTTTGTGTGAATGTGAGGCTCAGTGTGTGAGGAACCAGTCTCAGGGTCCAGTGATCCAGACCCAGTTGAAGTGTGTGTGAATGTGAGGCTCAGTTTGTGAGGGACCTGCCTCAGGGTCCAGTGATCCAGACCCAGCTGAAGTGTCTGTGAATGTGAGGCTCAGTGTGTGAGGGACCAGTCTCAGGGTCCAGTGATCCAGACCCAGCTGAAGTGTGTGTGAATGTGAGGCTCAATGTGTGAGGGACCATTCTCAGGGTCCAGTGATCCAGACCCAGCTGAAGTGTGTGTGAGATGAGGCTCAGTGTGTGAGGGACCAGCCTCAGGGTCCACTGATCCAGACCCAGCTGAAGTGTGTGTGAATGTGAGGCTCAGTGTGTGAGGGACCAGTCTCAGTGTCCAGTGATCCAGACCCAGCTGAAGTGTGTGTGAATGTGAGGCTCAATGTGTGAGGGACCAGTCTCACGGTCCAGTGATCCAGACCCAGCTGAAGTGTGTGTGAATGTGAGGCTCAGTGTGTGAGGAACCAGTCTCAGGGTCCAGTGATCCAGACCCAGCTGAAGTGTGTGTGAATGTGAGGCTCAGTGTGTGAGGGACCAGTCTCAGTGTCCAGTGATCCAGACCCAGCTGAAGTGTGTGTGAATGTGAGGCTCAATGTGTGAGGGACCATTCTCACGGTCCAGTGATCCAGACCCAGCTGGAGTGTGTGTGAATGTGAGGCTCAGTGTGTGAGGAACCAGTCTCAGGGTCCAGTGATCCAGACCCAGTTGAAGTGTGTGTGAATGTGAGGCTCAGTTTGTGAGGGACCTGCCTCAGGGTCCAGTGATCCAGACCCAGCTGAAGTGTCTGTGAATGTGAGGCTCAGTGTGTGAGGGACCAGTCTCAGGGTCCAGTGATCCAGACCCAGCTGAAGTGTGTGTGAATGTGAGGCTCAATGTGTGAGGGACCATTCTCAGGGTCCAGTGATCCAGACACAGCTGAAGTGTGTGTGAGATGAGGCTCAGTGTTGAGGGAACAGCCTCAGGTTCCAGTGATCCAGACCCGGCTGAAGTGTGTGTGAATGTGAAGCTCAGTGTGTGAGGGACCAGTCTCAGGGTCCAGTGATCCAGACCCAGCTGAAGTGTGTGTGAATGTGAGGCTCAGTGTGTGAGGGACCAGTCTGAGGGTCCAGTGATCCAGACCCAGCTGAAGTGTGCGTGAATGTGAAGCTCAGTGTGTGAGGGACCAGCCTCAGGGTCCAGTGATCCAGACCCAGCTGAAGTGTGTGTGAATGTGATGCTCAGTGTGTGAGGGACCAGTCTCAGGGTCCAGTGATCCAGACCCAGCTGAAGTGTGTGTGAATGTGATGCTCAGAGTGTGAGGGACCAGTCTCAGGGTCAAGTGATCCAGACCCAGCTGAAGAGTGTGTGTGAATGTGAGGCTCAGTGTGTGAGGGACCAGTCTCAGTGTCCAGTGATCCAGACCCAGCTGAAGTGTGTGTGAATGTGTGGCAAAATGTGTGAGGGACCAGTCCCAGGGTCCAGTGATCCAGACCCAGCTGAAGTGTGTGTGAATGTGAGGCTGAGTGTGTGAAGGACCAGTCTCAGGATCCAGTGATCCAATCCCAGCTGAAGTGTGTGTGACTGTGTGGCTCACTGTGTGAGATACCAGTCTCAGTGTCCTGTGATCCTACCCAGCTGAAGTGTGTGTGAATGTGAGGCTCAGAGTGTGAGGGACCAGTCTCAGGGTCCATTGATCCAGACCCAGCTGAAGTGTGTGTGAATGTGAGGCTCAGTGTCTGAGGGACCAGTCTCAGGATCCAGTGATCCAGACCCAGCTGAAGTGTGTGTGAATGTGAGGCTCAGTGTGTGTGGGACCAGTCTCAGGGTCCAGTGATCCAAACCCAGCTGAAGTGTGTGTGAATGTGAGGCTCAGTGTGTGAGGAACCAGCCTCAGGGTCCAGTGATCCAGACCCAGCTGAAGTGTGTGTGAATGTGAGGCTCAGTGTGTGAGGGACCAGTCTCAGGGTCCAGTGATCCAGACCCAGCTGAAGTGTGTGTGAATGTGAGGCTCAGTGTGTGAGGGACCAGTCTCAGGGTCCAGTGATCCAGACCCAGCTGAAGTGTGTGTGAATGTGAGGCTCAGTGTGTGAGGGACCAGTCTCAGGGTCCAGTGCTCCAGACCCAGCTGAGGTGTGTGTGAATGTGAGGCTCAGTATGTGAGGGACCAGTCTCAGCGTCTCGTGATCCAGACGCAGCTGAAGTGTGTGTGAATGTGATGCTCAGTGTGTGATGGACCAGCCTCAGTGTCCAGTGATCCAGACCCAGCTGAAGTGTGTGTGAATGTGAGGCTCAGTGTGTGATGGACCACCCTCAGGGTCCAGTGATCCAGACCCAGCTAAAGTGTGTGTGAATGTGAGGCTCAGTGTGTGAGGGACCAGTCTCAGGGTCCAGTGATCCAGACCCAGCTGAAGTGTGTGTGAATGTGAGGCTCAGTGTATGAGGGACCAGTCTCAGGGTCCAGTGATCCAGACCCAGCTGAAGTGTGTGTGAATGTGAGGCTCAGTGTATGAGGGACCAGTCACAGGGTCCAGTGATCCAGACCCAGCTGAAGTTTGTGTGAATGTGAGGCTCAGTGTGTGAGCGACCAGTCTCAGGGTCTAGTGATCCAGACCCAGCTGAAGTGTGTGTGAATGTGAGGCTCAGTGTGTGACGGAACAGTCTCAGGGTCCAGTGATCCAGACCTAGCTAAAGTGTGTGTGAATGTGTGGCTCAGTGTGTGAGGGACCAGTCTCAGGGTCCAGTGATCCAGACCCAGCTGAAGTGTGTGTGAATGTGATGCTCAGTGTGTGAGGGACCAACCTCAGGGTCCAGTGATCCAGACCCAGCTGAAGTGTGTGTGAATTTGAGGCTCAGTGTGTGAGGGACCAATCTCAGGGTCCAATGATCCAGACCCAGCTGAAGTGTGTGTGAATGCGAGGCTCGGTGTGTGAGGGACCAGCCTTAGAATCCAGTGATTCAGACCCAGCTGAAGTGTGTGTGAATATGAGGCTCAATGTGTGAGGGACCAGTCTCACGGTCCAGTGATCCAGACCCAGCTGAAGTGTGTGTGAATGTGAGGCTCAGTGTGTGAGGAACCAGTCTCAGGGTCCAGTGATCCAGACCCAGCTGAAGTGTGTGTGAATGTGAGGCTCAGTGTGTGAGGGACCAGTCTCAGTGTCCAGTGATCCAGACCCAGCTGAAGTGTGTGTGAACGTGAGGCTCAATGTGTGAGGGACCAGTCTCACGGTCCAGTGATCCAGACCCAGCTGGAGTGTGTGTGAATGTGAGGCTCAGTGTGTGAGGAACCAGTCTCAGGGTCCAGTGATCCAGACCCAGTTGAAGTGTGTGTGAATGTGAGGCTCAGTTTGTGAGGGACCTGCCTCAGGGTCCAGTGATCCAGACCCAGCTGAAGTGTCTGTGAATGTGAGGCTCAGTGTGTGAGGGACCAGTCTCAGGGTCCAGTGATCCAGACCCAGCTGAAGTGTGTGTGAATGTGAGGCTCAATATGTGAGGGACCATTCTCAGGGTCCAGTGATCCAGACCCAGCAGAAGTGTGTGTGAGATGAGGCTCAGTGTTGAGGGAACAGCCTCAGGTTCCAGTGATCCAGACCCGGCTGAAGTGTGTGTGAATGTGAAGCTCAGTGTGTGAGGGACCAGTCTCAGGGTCCAGTGATCCAGACCCAGCTGAAGTGTGTGTGAATGTGAGGCTCAGTGTGTGAGGGACCAGTCTGAGGGTCCAGTGATCCAGACCCAGCTGAAGTGTGTGTGAATGTGAAGCTCAGTGTGTGAGGGACCAGCCTCAGGGTCCAGTGATCCAGACCCAGCTGAAGTGTGTGTGAATGTGATGCTCAGTGTGTGAGGGACCAGTCTCAGGGTCCAGTGATCCAGACCCAGCTGAAGTTTGTGTGAATGTGATGCTCAGAGTGTGAGGGACCAGTCTCAGGGTCCAATGATCCAGACCCAGCTGAAGTGTGTGTGAATGTGAGGCTCAGTGTGTGAGGAACCAGTCTCAGGGTCCAGTGATCCAGACCCAGCTGAAGTGTGTGTGAATGTGAGGCTCAGTGTGTGAGGGACCAGTCTCAGTGTCCAGTGATCCAGACCCAGCTGAAGTGTGTGTGAATGTGAGGCTCAATGTGTGAGGGACCAGTCTCACGGTCCAGTGATCCAGACCCAGCTGGAGTTTGTGTGAATGTGAGGCTCAGTGTGTGAGGAACCAGTCTCAGGGTCCAGTGATCCAGACCCAGTTGAAGTGTGTGTGAATGTGAGGCTCAGTTTGTGAGGGACCTGCCTCAGGGTCCAGTGATCCAGACCCAGCTGAAGTGTCTGTGAATGTGAGGCTCAGTGTGTGAGGGACCAGTCTCAGGGTCCAGTGATCCAGACCCAGCTGAAGTGTGTGTGAATGTGAGGCTCAATGTGTGAGGGACCATTCTCAGGGTCCAGTGATCCAGACCCAGCTGAAGTGTGTGTGAGATGAGGCTCAGTGTGTGAGGGACCAGCCTCAGGGTCCACTGATCCAGACCCAGCTGAAGTGTGTGTGAATGTGAGGCTCAGTGTGTGAGGGACCAGTCTCAGTGTCCAGTGATCCAGACCCAGCTGAAGTGTGTGTGAATGTGAGGCTCAATGTGTGAGGGACCAGTCTCACGGTCCAGTGATCCAGACCCAGCTGAAGTGTGTGTGAATGTGAGGCTCAGTGTGTGAGGAACCAGTCTCAGGGTCCAGTGATCCAGACCCAGCTGAAGTGTGTGTGAATGTGAGGCTCAGTGTGTGAGGGACCAGTCTCAGTGTCCAGTGATCCAGACCCAGCTGAAGTGTGTGTGAATGTGAGGCTCAATGTGTGAGGGACCATTCTCACGGTCCAGTGATCCAGACCCAGCTGGAGTGTGTGTGAATGTGAGGCTCAGTGTGTGAGGAACCAGTCTCAGGGTCCAGTGATCCAGACCCAGTTGAAGTGTGTGTGAATGTGAGGCTCAGTTTGTGAGGGACCTGCCTCAGGGTCCAGTGATCCAGACCCAGCTGAAGTGTCTGTGAATGTGAGGCTCAGTGTGTGAGGGACCAGTCTCAGGGTCCAGTGATCCAGACCCAGCTGAAGTGTGTGTGAATGTGAGGCTCAATGTGTGAGGGACCATTCTCAGGGTCCAGTGATCCAGACACAGCTGAAGTGTGTGTGAGATGAGGCTCAGTGTTGAGGGAACAGCCTCAGGTTCCAGTGATCCAGACCCGGCTGAAGTGTGTGTGAATGTGAAGCTCAGTGTGTGAGGGACCAGTCTCAGGGTCCAGTGATCCAGACCCAGCTGAAGTGTGTGTGAATGTGAGGCTCAGTGTGTGAGGGACCAGTCTGAGGGTCCAGTGATCCAGACCCAGCTGAAGTGTGCGTGAATGTGAAGCTCAGTGTGTGAGGGACCAGCCTCAGGGTCCAGTGATCCAGACCCAGCTGAAGTGTGTGTGAATGTGATGCTCAGTGTGTGAGGGACCAGTCTCAGGGTCCAGTGATCCAGACCCAGCTGAAGTGTGTGTGAATGTGATGCTCAGAGTGTGAGGGACCAGTCTCAGGGTCAAGTGATCCAGACCCAGCTGAAGAGTGTGTGTGAATGTGAGGCTCAGTGTGTGAGGGACCAGTCTCAGTGTCCAGTGATCCAGACCCAGCTGAAGTGTGTGTGAATGTGTGGCAAAATGTGTGAGGGACCAGTCCCAGGGTCCAGTGATCCAGACCCAGCTGAAGTGTGTGTGAATGTGAGGCTGAGTGTGTGAAGGACCAGTCTCAGGATCCAGTGATCCAATCCCAGCTGAAGTGTGTGTGACTGTGTGGCTCACTGTGTGAGATACCAGTCTCAGTGTCCTGTGATCCTACCCAGCTGAAGTGTGTGTGAATGTGAGGCTCAGAGTGTGAGGGACCAGTCTCAGGGTCCATTGATCCAGACCCAGCTGAAGTGTGTGTGAATGTGAGGCTCAGTGTCTGAGGGACCAGTCTCAGGATCCAGTGATCCAGACCCAGCTGAAGTGTGTGTGAATGTGAGGCTCAGTGTGTGTGGGACCAGTCTCAGGGTCCAGTGATCCAAACCCAGCTGAAGTGTGTGTGAATGTGAGGCTCAGTGTGTGAGGAACCAGCCTCAGGGTCCAGTGATCCAGACCCAGCTGAAGTGTGTGTGAATGTGAGGCTCAGTGTGTGAGGGACCAGTCTCAGGGTCCAGTGATCCAGACCCAGCTGAAGTGTGTGTGAATGTGAGGCTCAGTGTGTGAGGGACCAGTCTCAGGGTCCAGTGATCCAGACCCAGCTGAAGTGTGTGTGAATGTGAGGCTCAGTGTGTGAGGGACCAGTCTCAGGGTCCAGTGCTCCAGACCCAGCTGAGGTGTGTGTGAATGTGAGGCTCAGTATGTGAGGGACCAGTCTCAGCGTCTCGTGATCCAGACGCAGCTGAAGTGTGTGTGAATGTGATGCTCAGTGTGTGATGGACCAGCCTCAGTGTCCAGTGATCCAGACCCAGCTGAAGTGTGTGTGAATGTGAGGCTCAGTGTGTGATGGACCACCCTCAGGGTCCAGTGATCCAGACCCAGCTAAAGTGTGTGTGAATGTGAGGCTCAGTGTGTGAGGGACCAGTCTCAGGGTCCAGTGATCCAGACCCAGCTGAAGTGTGTGTGAATGTGAGGCTCAGTGTATGAGGGACCAGTCTCAGGGTCCAGTGATCCAGACCCAGCTGAAGTGTGTGTGAATGTGAGGCTCAGTGTATGAGGGACCAGTCACAGGGTCCAGTGATCCAGACCCAGCTGAAGTTTGTGTGAATGTGAGGCTCAGTGTGTGAGCGACCAGTCTCAGGGTCTAGTGATCCAGACCCAGCTGAAGTGTGTGTGAATGTGAGGCTCAGTGTGTGACGGAACAGTCTCAGGGTCCAGTGATCCAGACCTAGCTAAAGTGTGTGTGAATGTGTGGCTCAGTGTGTGAGGGACCAGTCTCAGGGTCCAGTGATCCAGACCCAGCTGAAGTGTGTGTGAATGTGATGCTCAGTGTGTGAGGGACCAACCTCAGGGTCCAGTGATCCAGACCCAGCTGAAGTGTGTGTGAATTTGAGGCTCAGTGTGTGAGGGACCAATCTCAGGGTCCAATGATCCAGACCCAGCTGAAGTGTGTGTGAATGCGAGGCTCGGTGTGTGAGGGACCAGCCTTAGAATCCAGTGATTCAGACCCAGCTGAAGTGTGTGTGAATGTGAGGCTCAGTGTGTGAGGGACCAGTCTCAGGGTCCAGTGATCCAGGCCCAGCTGAAGTGTGTGTGAATGTGATGCTCAGTGTGTGAGGGACCAGTCTCAGCGTCCACTGATCCAGACCCAGCTGAAGTGTGTGTGAATGTGAGGCTCAGTGTGTGAGGGACCAGCCTCAGGGTCCAGTGATCCAGACCCAGCTGAAGTGTGTGTGAATGTGAGGCTCAGTGTGTGAGGGACCAGTCTCAGGGTCCAGTGATCCAGACCCAGCTGAAGTGTGTGTGAATGTGAGGCTCAATGTGTGAGGGACCAGTCTCACGGTCCAGTGATCCAGACCCAGCTGGAGTGTGTGTGAATGTGAGGCTCAGTGTGTGAGGAACCAGTCTCAGGGTCCAGTGATCCAGACCCAGTTGAAGTGTGTGTGAATGTGAGGCTCAGTTTGTGAGGGACCTGCCTCAGGGTCCAGTGATCCAGACCCAGCTGAAGTGTCTGTGAATGTGAGGCTCAGTGTGTGAGGGACCAGTCTCAGGGTCCAGTGATCCAGACCCAGCTGAAGTGCGTGTGAATGTGAGGCTCAATGTGTGAGGGACCATTCTCAGGGTCCAGTGATCCAGACCCAGCTGAAGTGTGTGTGAGATGAGGCTCAGTGTGTGAGGGACCAGCCTCAGGGTCCAGTGAACCAGACCCAGCTGAAGTGTGTGTGAATGTGAGGCTCAGTGTGTGAGGGACCAGTCTCAGTGTCCAGTGATCCAGACCCAGCTGAAATGTGTGTGAATATGAGGCTCAATGTGTGAGGGACCAGTCTCACGGTCCAGTGATCCAGACCCAGCTGAAGTGTGTGTGAATGTGAGGCTCAGTGTGTGAGGAACCAGTCTCAGGGTCCAGTGATCCAGACCCAGCTGAAGTGTGTGTGAATGTGAGGCTCAGTGTGTGAGGGACCAGTCTCAGTGTCCAGTGATCCAGACCCAGCTGAAGTGTGTGTGAACGTGAGGCTCAGTGTGTGAGGAACCAGTCTCAGGGTCCAGTGATCCAGACCCAGTTGAAGTGTGTGTGAATGTGAGGCTCAGTTTGTGAGGGACCTGCCTCAGGGTCCAGTGATCCAGACCCAGCTGAAGTGTCTGTGAATGTGAGGCTCAGTGTGTGAGGGACCAGTCTCAGGGTCCAGTGATCCAGACCCAGCTGAAGTGTGTGTGAATGTGAGGCTCAATATGTGAGGGACCATTCTCAGGGTCCAGTGATCCAGACCCAGCAGAAGTGTGTGTGAGATGAGGCTCAGTGTTGAGGGAACAGCCTCAGGTTCCAGTGATCCAGACCCGGCTGAAGTGTGTGTGAATGTGAAGCTCAGTGTGTGAGGGACCAGTCTCAGGGTCCAGTGATCCAGACCCAGCTGAAGTGTGTGTGAATGTGAGGCTCAGTGTGTGAGGGACCAGTCTGAGGGTCCAGTGATCCAGACCCAGCTGAAGTGTGTGTGAATGTGAAGCTCAGTGTGTGAGGGACCAGCCTCAGGGTCCAGTGATCCAGACCCAGCTGAAGTGTGTGTGAATGTGATGCTCAGTGTGTGAGGGACCAGTCTCAGGGTCCAGTGATCCAGACCCAGCTGAAGTTTGTGTGAATGTGATGCTCAGAGTGTGAGGGACCAGTCTCAGGGTCCAGTGATCCAGACCCAGCTGAAGTGTGTGTGAACGTGAGGCTCAATGTGTGAGGGACCAGTCTCACGGTCCAGTGATCCAGACCCAGCTGGAGTGTGTGTGAATGTGAGGCTCAGTGTGTGAGGAACCAGTCTCAGGGTCCAGTGATCCAGACCCAGTTGAAGTGTGTGTGAATGTGAGGCTCAGTTTGTGAGGGACCTGCCTCAGGGTCCAGTGATCCAGACCCAGCTGAAGTGTCTGTGAATGTGAGGCTCAGTGTTTGAGGGACCAGTCTCAGGGTCCAGTGATCCAGACCCAGCTGAAGTGTGTCTGAATGTGAGGCTCAATATGTGAGGGACCATTCTCAGGGTCCAGTGATCCAGACCCAGCAGAAGTGTGTGTGAGATGAGGCTCAGTGTTGAGGGAACAGCCTCAGGTTCCAGTGATCCAGACCCGGCTGAAGTGTGTGTGAATGTGAAGCTCAGTGTGTGAGGGACCAGTCTCAGGGTCCAGTGATCCAGACCCAGCTGAAGTGTGTGTGAATGTGAGGCTCAGTGTGTGAGGGACCAGTCTGAGGGTCCAGTGATCCAGACCCAGCTGAAGTGTGTGTGAATGTGAGGCTCAATGTGTGAGGGACCAGTCTCACGGTCCAGTGATCCAGACCCAGCTGGAGTGTGTGTGAATGTGAGGCTCAGTGTGTGCGGAACCAGTCTCAGGGTCCAGTGATCCAGACCCAGTTGAATTGTGTGTGAATGTGAGGCTCAGTTTGTGAGGGACCTGCCTCAGGGTCCAGTGATCCAGACCCAGCTGAAGTGTCTGTGAATGTGAGGCTCAGAGTGTGAGGGACCAGTCTCAGGGTCCAATGATCCAGACCCAGCTGAAGTGTGTGTGAATGTGAGGCTCAGTGTGTGAGGAACCAGTCTCAGGGTCCAGTGATCCAGACCCAGCTGAAGTGTGTGTGAATGTGAGGCTCAGTGTGTGAGGGACCAGTCTCAGTGTCCAGTGATCCAGACCCAGCTGAAGTGTGTGTGAATGTGAGGCTCAATGTGTGAGGGACCAGTCTCACGGTCCAGTGATCCAGACCCAGCTGGAGTTTGTGTGAATGTGAGGCTCAGTGTGTGAGGAACCAGTCTCAGGGTCCAGTGATCCAGACCCAGTTGAAGTGTGTGTGAATGTGAGGCTCAGTTTGTGAGGGACCTGCCTCAGGGTCCAGTGATCCAGACCCAGCTGAAGTGTCTGTGAATGTGAGGCTCAGTGTGTGAGGGACCAGTCTCAGGGTCCAGTGATCCAGACCCAGCTGAAGTGTGTGTGAATGTGAGGCTCAATGTGTGAGGGACCATTCTCAGGGGCCAGTGATCCAGACCCAGCTGAAGTGTGTGTGAGATGAGGCTCAGTGTGTGAGGGACCAGCCTCAGGGTCCACTGATCCAGACCCAGCTGAAGTGTGTGTGAATGTGAGGCTCAGTGTGTGAGGGACCAGTCTCAGTGTCCAGTGATCCAGACCCAGCTGAAGTGTGTGTGAATGTGAGGCTCAATGTGTGAGGGACCAGTCTCACGGTCCAGTGATCCAGACCCAGCTGAAGTGTGTGTGAATGTGAGGCTCAGTGTGTGAGGAACCAGTCTCAGGGTCCAGTGATCCAGACCCAGCTGAAGTGTGTGTGAATGTGAGGCTCAGTGTGTGAGGGACCAGTCTCAGTGTCCAGTGATCCAGACCCAGCTGAAGTGTGTGTGAATGTGAGGCTCAATGTGTGAGGGACCATTCTCACGGTCCAGTGATCCAGACCCAGCTGGAGTGTGTGTGAATGTGAGGCTCAGTGTGTGAGGAACCAGTCTCAGGGTCCAGTGATCCAGACCCAGTTGAAGTGTGTGTGAATGTGAGGCTCAGTTTGTGAGGGACCTGCCTCAGGGTCCAGTGATCCAGACCCAGCTGAAGTGTCTGTGAATGTGAGGCTCAGTGTGTGAGGGACCAGTCTCAGGGTCCAGTGATCCAGACCCAGCTGAAGTGTGTGTGAATGTGAGGCTCAATGTGTGAGGGACCATTCTCAGGGTCCAGTGATCCAGACACAGCTGAAGTGTGTGTGAGATGAGGCTCAGTGTTGAGGGAACAGCCTCAGGTTCCAGTGATCCAGACCCGGCTGAAGTGTGTGTGAATGTGAAGCTCAGTGTGTGAGGGACCAGTCTCAGGGTCCAGTGATCCAGACCCAGCTGAAGTGTGTGTGAATGTGAGGCTCAGTGTGTGAGGGACCAGTCTGAGGGTCCAGTGATCCAGACCCAGCTGAAGTGTGCGTGAATGTGAAGCTCAGTGTGTGAGGGACCAGCCTCAGGGTCCAGTGATCCAGACCCAGCTGAAGTGTGTGTGAATGTGATGCTCAGTGTGTGAGGGACCAGTCTCAGGGTCCAGTGATCCAGACCCAGCTGAAGTGTGTGTGAATGTGATGCTCAGAGTGTGAGGGACCAGTCTCAGGGTCAAGTGATCCAGACCCAGCTGAAGAGTGTGTGTGAATGTGAGGCTCAGTGTGTGAGGGACCAGTCTCAGTGTCCAGTGATCCAGACCCAGCTGAAGTGTGTGTGAATGTGTGGCAAAATGTATGAGGGACCAGTCCCAGGGTCCAGTGATCCAGACCCAGCTGAAGTGTGTGTGAATGTGAGGCTGAGTGTGTGAAGGACCAGTCTCAGGATCCAGTGATCCAATCCCAGCTGAAGTGTGTGTGACTGTGTGGCTCACTGTGTGAGATACCAGTCTCAGTGTCCTGTGATCCTACCCAGCTGAAGTGTGTGTGAATGTGAGGCTCAGAGTGTGAGGGACCAGTCTCAGGGTCCATTGATCCAGACCCAGCTGAAGTGTGTGTGAATGTGAGGCTCAGTGTCTGAGGGACCAGTCTCAGGGTCCAGTGATCCAGACCCAGCTGAAGTGTGTGTGAATGTGAGGCTCAGTGTGTGTGGGACCAGTCTCAGGGTCCAGTGATCCAAACCCAGCTGAAGTGTGTGTGAATGTGAGGCTCAGTGTGTGAGGAACCAGCCTCAGGGTCCAGTGATCCAGACCCAGCTGAAGTGTGTGTGAATGTGAGGCTCAGTGTGTGAGGGACCAGTCTCAGGGTCCAGTGATCCAGACCCAGCTGAAGTGTGTGTGAATGTGAGGCTCAGTGTGTGAGGGACCAGTCTCAGGGTCCAGTGATCCAGACCCAGCTGAAGTGTGTGTGAATGTGAGGCTCAGTGTGTGAGGGACCAGTCTCAGGGTCCAGTGCTCCAGACCCAGCTGAGGTGTGTGTGAATGTGAGGCTCAGTATGTGAGGGACCAGTCTCAGCGTCTCGTGATCCAGACGCAGCTGAAGTGTGTGTGAATGTGATGCTCAGTGTGTGATGGACCAGCCTCAGTGTCCAGTGATCCAGACCCAGCTGAAGTGTGTGTGAATGTGAGGCTCAGTGTGTGATGGACCACCCTCAGGGTCCAGTGATCCAGACCCAGCTAAAGTGTGTGTGAATGTGAGGCTCAGTGTGTGAGGGACCAGTCTCAGGGTCCAGTGATCCAGACCCAGCTGAAGTGTGTGTGAATGTGAGGCTCAGTGTATGAGGGACCAGTCTCAGGGTCCAGTGATCCAGACCCAGCTGAAGTGTGTGTGAATGTGAGGCTCAGTGTATGAGGGACCAGTCACAGGGTCCAGTGATCCAGACCCAGCTGAAGTTTGTGTGAATGTGAGGCTCAGTGTGTGAGCGACCAGTCTCAGGGTCTAGTGATCCAGACCCAGCTGAAGTGTGTGTGAATGTGAGGCTCAGTGTGTGACGGAACAGTCTCAGGGTCCAGTGATCCAGACCTAGCTAAAGTGTGTGTGAATGTGTGGCTCAGTGTGTGAGGGACCAGTCTCAGGGTCCAGTGATCCAGACCCAGCTGAAGTGTGTGTGAATGTGATGCTCAGTGTGTGAGGGACCAACCTCAGGGTCCAGTGATCCAGACCCAGCTGAAGTGTGTGTGAATTTGAGGCTCAGTGTGTGAGGGACCAATCTCAGGGTCCAATGATCCAGACCCAGCTGAAGTGTGTGTGAATGCGAGGCTCGGTGTGTGAGGGACCAGCCTTAGAATCCAGTGATTCAGACCCAGCTGAAGTGTGTGTGAATGTGAGGCTCAGTGTGTGAGGGACCAGTCTCAGGGTCCAGTGATCCAGGCCCAGCTGAAGTGTGTGTGAATGTGATGCTCAGTGTGTGAGGGACCAGTCTCAGCGTCCACTGATCCAGACCCAGCTGAAGTGTGTGTGAATGTGAGGCTCAGTGTGTGAGGGACCAGCCTCAGGGTCCAGTGATCCAGACCCAGCTGAAGTGTGTGTGAATGTGAGGCTCAGTGTGTGAGGGACCAGTCTCAGGGTCCAGTGATCCAGACCCAGCTGAAGTGTGTGTGAATGTGAGGCTCAATGTGTGAGGGACCAGTCTCACGGTCCAGTGATCCAGACCCAGCTGGAGTGTGTGTGAATGTGAGGCTCAGTGTGTGAGGAACCAGTCTCAGGGTCCAGTGATCCAGACCCAGTTGAAGTGTGTGTGAATGTGAGGCTCAGTTTGTGAGGGACCTGCCTCAGGGTCCAGTGATCCAGACCCAGCTGAAGTGTCTGTGAATGTGAGGCTCAGTGTGTGAGGGACCAGTCTCAGGGTCCAGTGATCCAGACCCAGCTGAAGTGCGTGTGAATGTGAGGCTCAATGTGTGAGGGACCATTCTCAGGGTCCAGTGATCCAGACCCAGCTGAAGTGTGTGTGAGATGAGGCTCAGTGTGTGAGGGACCAGCCTCAGGGTCCAGTGAACCAGACCCAGCTGAAGTGTGTGTGAATGTGAGGCTCAGTGTGTGAGGGACCAGTCTCAGTGTCCAGTGATCCAGACCCAGCTGAAATGTGTGTGAATATGAGGCTCAATGTGTGAGGGACCAGTCTCACGGTCCAGTGATCCAGACCCAGCTGAAGTGTGTGTGAATGTGAGGCTCAGTGTGTGAGGAACCAGTCTCAGGGTCCAGTGATCCAGACCCAGCTGAAGTGTGTGTGAATGTGAGGCTCAGTGTGTGAGGGACCAGTCTCAGTGTCCAGTGATCCAGACCCAGCTGAAGTGTGTGTGAACGTGAGGCTCAATGTGTGAGGGACCAGTCTCACGGTCCAGTGATCCAGACCCAGCTGGAGTGTGTGTGAATGTGAGGCTCAGTGTGTGAGGAACCAGTCTCAGGGTCCAGTGATCCAGACCCAGTTGAAGTGTGTGTGAATGTGAGGCTCAGTTTGTGAGGGACCTGCCTCAGGGTCCAGTGATCCAGACCCAGCTGAAGTGTCTGTGAATGTGAGGCTCAGTGTGTGAGGGACCAGTCTCAGGGTCCAGTGATCCAGACCCAGCTGAAGTGTGTGTGAATGTGAGGCTCAATATGTGAGGGACCATTCTCAGGGTCCAGTGATCCAGACCCAGCAGAAGTGTGTGTGAGATGAGGCTCAGTGTTGAGGGAACAGCCTCAGGTTCCAGTGATCCAGACCCGGCTGAAGTGTGTGTGAATGTGAAGCTCAGTGTGTGAGGGACCAGTCTCAGGGTCCAGTGATCCAGACCCAGCTGAAGTGTGTGTGAATGTGAGGCTCAGTGTGTGAGGGACCAGTCTGAGGGTCCAGTGATCCAGACCCAGCTGAAGTGTGTGTGAATGTGAAGCTCAGTGTGTGAGGGACCAGCCTCAGGGTCCAGTGATCCAGACCCAGCTGAAGTGTGTGTGAATGTGATGCTCAGTGTGTGAGGGACCAGTCTCAGGGTCCAGTGATCCAGACCCAGCTGAAGTTTGTGTGAATGTGATGCTCAGAGTGTGAGGGACCAGTCTCAGGGTCCAGTGATCCAGACCCAGCTGAAGTGTGTGTGAACGTGAGGCTCAATGTGTGAGGGACCAGTCTCACGGTCCAGTGATCCAGACCCAGCTGGAGTGTGTGTGAATGTGAGGCTCAGTGTGTGAGGAACCAGTCTCAGGGTCCAGTGATCCAGACCCAGTTGAAGTGTGTGTGAATGTGAGGCTCAGTTTGTGAGGGACCTGCCTCAGGGTCCAGTGATCCAGACCCAGCTGAAGTGTCTGTGAATGTGAGGCTCAGTGTTTGAGGGACCAGTCTCAGGGTCCAGTGATCCAGACCCAGCTGAAGTGTGTCTGAATGTGAGGCTCAATATGTGAGGGACCATTCTCAGGGTCCAGTGATCCAGACCCAGCAGAAGTGTGTGTGAGATGAGGCTCAGTGTTGAGGGAACAGCCTCAGGTTCCAGTGATCCAGACCCGGCTGAAGTGTGTGTGAATGTGAAGCTCAGTGTGTGAGGGACCAGTCTCAGGGTCCAGTGATCCAGACCCAGCTGAAGTGTGTGTGAATGTGAGGCTCAGTGTGTGAGGGACCAGTCTGAGGGTCCAGTGATCCAGACCCAGCTGAAGTGTGTGTGAATGTGAGGCTCAATGTGTGAGGGACCAGTCTCACGGTCCAGTGATCCAGACCCAGCTGGAGTGTGTGTGAATGTGAGGCTCAGTGTGTGCGGAACCAGTCTCAGGGTCCAGTGATCCAGACCCAGTTGAAGTGTGTGTGAATGTGAGGCTCAGTTTGTGAGGGACCTGCCTCAGGGTCCAGTGATCCAGACCCAGCTGAAGTGTCTGTGAATGTGAGGCTCAGTGTGTGAGGGACCAGTCTCAGGGTCCAGTGATCCAGACCCAGCTGAAGTGCGTGTGAATGTGAGGCTCAATGTGTGAGGGACCATTCTCAGGGTCCAGTGATCCAGACCCAGCTGAAGTGTGTGTGAGATGAGGCTCAGTGTGTGAGGGACCAGCCTCAGGGTCCAGTGATCCAGACCCAGCTGAAGTGTGTGTGAATGTGAGGCTCAATGTGTGAGGGACCAGTCTCACGGTCCAGTGATCCAGACCCAGCTGGAGTGTGTGTGAATGTGAGGCTCAGTGTGTGAGGAACCAGTCTCAGGGTCCAGTGATCCAGACCCAGTTGAAGTGTGTGTGAATGTGAGGCTCAGTTTGTGAGGGACCTGCCTCAGGGTCCAGTGATCCAGACCCAGCTGAAGTGTCTGTGAATGTGAGGCTCAGTGTGTGAGGGACCAGTCTCAGGGTCCAGTGATCCAGACCCAGCTGAAGTGCGTGTGAATGTGAGGCTCAATGTGTGAGGGACCATTCTCAGGGTCCAGTGATCCAGACCCAGCTGAAGTGTGTGTGAGATGAGGCTCAGTGTGTGAGGGACCAGCCTCAGGGTCCAGTGAACCAGACCCAGCTGAAGTGTGTGTGAATGTGAGGCTCAGTGTGTGAGGGACCAGTCTGAGGGTCCAGTGATCCAGACCCAGCTGAAGTGTGTGTGAATGTGAGGCTCAATGTGTGAGGGACCAGTCTCACGGTCCAGTGATCCAGACCCAGCTGGAGTGTGTGTGAATGTGAGGCTCAGTGTGTGCGGAACCAGTCTCAGGGTCCAGTGATCCAGACCCAGTTGAAGTGTGTGTGAATGTGAGGCTCAGTTTGTGAGGGACCTGCCTCAGGGTCCAGTGATCCAGACCCAGCTGAAGTGTCTGTGAATGTGAGGCTCAGTGTGTGAGGGACCAGTCTCAGGGTCCAGTGATCCAGACCCAGCTGAAGTGTGTGTGAATGTGAGGCTCAGTGTGTGAGGAACCAGTCTCAGGGTCCAGTGATCCAGACCCAGCTGAAGTGTGTGTGAATGTGAGGCTCAGTGTGTGAGGGACCAGTCTCAGTGTCCAGTGATCCAGACCCAGCTGAAGTGTGTGTGAACGTGAGGCTCAATGTGTGAGGGACCAGTCTCACGGTCCAGTGATCCAGACCCAGCTGGAGTGTGTGTGAATGTGAGGCTCAGTGTGTGAGGAACCAGTCTCAGGGTCCAGTGATCCAGACCCAGTTGAAGTGTGTGTGAATGTGAGGCTCAGTTTGTGAGGGACCTGCCTCAGGGTCCAGTGATCCAGACCCAGCTGAAGTGTCTGTGAATGTGAGGCTCAGTGTGTGAGGGACCAGTCTCAGGGTCCAGTGATCCAGACCCAGCTGAAGTGTGTGTGAATGTGAGGCTCAATATGTGAGGGACCATTCTCAGGGTCCAGTGATCCAGACCCAGCAGAAGTGTGTGTGAGATGAGGCTCAGTGTTGAGGGAACAGCCTCAGGTTCCAGTGATCCAGACCCGGCTGAAGTGTGTGTGAATGTGAAGCTCAGTGTGTGAGGGACCAGTCTCAGGGTCCAGTGATCCAGACCCAGCTGAAGTGTGTGTGAATGTGAGGCTCAGTGTGTGAGGGACCAGTCTGAGGGTCCAGTGATCCAGACCCAGCTGAAGTGTGTGTGAATGTGAAGCTCAGTGTGTGAGGGACCAGCCTCAGGGTCCAGTGATCCAGACCCAGCTGAAGTGTGTGTGAATGTGATGCTCAGTGTGTGAGGGACCAGTCTCAGGGTCCAGTGATCCAGACCCAGCTGAAGTTTGTGTGAATGTGATGCTCAGAGTGTGAGGGACCAGTCTCAGGGTCCAGTGATCCAGACCCAGCTGAAGTGTGTGTGAACGTGAGGCTCAATGTGTGAGGGACCAGTCTCACGGTCCAGTGATCCAGACCCAGCTGGAGTGTGTGTGAATGTGAGGCTCAGTGTGTGAGGAACCAGTCTCAGGGTCCAGTGATCCAGACCCAGTTGAAGTGTGTGTGAATGTGAGGCTCAGTTTGTGAGGGACCTGCCTCAGGGTCCAGTGATCCAGACCCAGCTGAAGTGTCTGTGAATGTGAGGCTCAGTGTTTGAGGGACCAGTCTCAGGGTCCAGTGATCCAGACCCAGCTGAAGTGTGTCTGAATGTGAGGCTCAATATGTGAGGGACCATTCTCAGGGTCCAGTGATCCAGACCCAGCAGAAGTGTGTGTGAGATGAGGCTCAGTGTTGAGGGAACAGCCTCAGGTTCCAGTGATCCAGACCCGGCTGAAGTGTGTGTGAATGTGAAGCTCAGTGTGTGAGGGACCAGTCTCAGGGTCCAGTGATCCAGACCCAGCTGAAGTGTGTGTGAATGTGAGGCTCAGTGTGTGAGGGACCAGTCTGAGGGTCCAGTGATCCAGACCCAGCTGGAGTGTGTGTGAATGTGAGGCTCAGTGTGTGCGGAACCAGTCTCAGGGTCCAGTGATCCAGACCCAGTTGAAGTGTGTGTGAATGTGAGGCTCAGTTTGTGAGGGACCTGCCTCAGGGTCCAGTGATCCAGACCCAGCTGAAGTGTCTGTGAATGTGAGGCTCAGTGTGTGAGGGACCAGTCTCAGGGTCCAGTGATCCAGACCCAGCTGAAGTGCGTGTGAATGTGAGGCTCAATGTGTGAGGGACCATTCTCAGGGTCCAGTGATCCAGACCCAGCTGAAGTGTGTGTGAGATGAGGCTCAGCGTGTGAGGGACCAGCCTCAGGGTCCAGTGATCCAGACCCAGCTGAAGTGTGTGTGAATGTGAGGCTCAATGTGTGAGGGACCAGTCTCACGGTCCAGTGATCCAGACCCAGCTGGAGTGTGTGTGAATGTGAGGCTCAGTGTGTGAGGAACCAGTCTCAGGGTCCAGTGATCCAGACCCAGTTGAAGTGTGTGTGAATGTGAGGCTCAGTTTGTGAGGGACCTGCCTCAGGGTCCAGTGATCCAGACCCAGCTGAAGTGTCTGTGAATGTGAGGCTCAGTGTGTGAGGGACCAGTCTCAGGGTCCAGTGATCCAGACCCAGCTGAAGTGCGTGTGAATGTGAGGCTCAATGTGTGAGGGACCATTCTCAGGGTCCAGTGATCCAGACCCAGCTGAAGTGTGTGTGAGATGAGGCTCAGTGTGTGAGGGACCAGCCTCAGGGTCCAGTGAACCAGACCCAGCTGAAGTGTGTGTGAATGTGAGGCTCAGTGTGTGAGGGACCAGTCTCAGTGTCCAGTGATCCAGACCCAGCTGAAGTGTGTGTGAATATGAGGCTCAATGTGTGAGGGACCAGTCTCACGGTCCAGTGATCCAGACCCAGCTGAAGTGTGTGTGAATGTGAGGCTCAGTGTGTGAGGAACCAGTCTCAGGGTCCAGTGATCCAGACACAGCTGAAGTGTGTGTGAATGTGAGGCTCAGTGTGTGAGGGACCAGTCTCAGTGTCCAGTGATCCAGACCCAGCTGAAGTGTGTGTGAACGTGAGGCTCAATGTGTGAGGGACCAGTCTCACGGTCCAGTGATCCAGACCCAGCTGGAGTGTGTGTGAATGTGAGGCTCAGTGTGTGAGGAACCAGTCTCAGGGTCCAGTGATCCAGACCCAGTTGAAGTGTGTGTGAATGTGAGGCTCAGTTTGTGAGGGACCTGCCTCAGGGTCCAGTGATCCAGACCCAGCTGAAGTGTCTGTGAATGTGAGGCTCAGTGTGTGAGGGACCAGTCTCAGGGTCCAGTGATCCAGACCCAGCTGAAGTGTGTGTGAATGTGAGGCTCAATATGTGAGGGACCATTCTCAGGGTCCAGTGATCCAGACCCAGCAGAAGTGTGTGTGAGATGAGGCTCAGTGTTGAGGGAACAGCCTCAGGTTCCAGTGATCCAGACCCGGCTGAAGTGTGTGTGAATGTGAAGCTCAGTGTGTGAGGGACCAGTCTCAGGGTCCAGTGATCCAGACCCAGCTGAAGTGTGTGTGAATGTGAGGCTCAGTGTGTGAGGGACCAGTCTGAGGGTCCAGTGATCCAGACCCAGCTGAAGTGTGTGTGAATGTGAAGCTCAGTGTGTGAGGGACCAGCCTCAGGGTCCAGTGATCCAGACCCAGCTGAAGTGTGTGTGAATGTGATGCTCAGTGTGTGAGGGACCAGTCTCAGGGTCCAGTGATCCAGACCCAGCTGAAGTTTGTGTGAATGTGATGCTCAGAGTGTGAGGGACCAGTCTCAGGGTCCAGTGATCCAGACCCAGCTGAAGAGTGTGTGTGAATGTGAGGCTCAGTGTGTGAGGGACCAGTCTCAGTGTCCAGTGATCCAGACCCAGCTGAAGTGTGTGTGAATGTGTGGCAAAATGTGTGAGGGACCAGTCCCAGGGTCCAGTGATCCAGACCCAGCTGAAGTGTGTGTGAATGTGAGGCTGAGTGTGTGAGGGACCAGTCTCAGGATCCAGTAATCCAGTCCCAGCTGAAGTGTGTGTGACTGTGTGGCTCAGTGTGTGAGATACCAGTCTCAGTGTCCAGTGATCCTACCCAGCTGAAGTGTGTGTGAATGTGAAGCTCAGTGTGTGAGGGACCAGTCTCAGGGTCCATTGATCCAGACCCAGCTGAAGTGTGTGTGAATGTGAGGCTCAGTGTCTGAGGGACCAGTCTCAGGGTCCAGTGATCCAGACCCAGCTGAAGTGTGTGTGAATGTGAGGCTCAGTGTGTGTGGGACCAGTCTCAGGGTCCAGTGATCCAGACCCAGCTGAAATGTGTGTGAATGTGAGGCTCAGTGTGTGAGGGACCAGCCTCAGGGTCCAGTGAACCAGACCCAGCTGAAGTGTGTGTGAATGTGAGGCTCAGTGTGTGAGGGACCAGTCTCAGGGTCCAGTGATCCAGGCCCAGCTGAAGTGTGTGTGAATGTGAGGCTCAGTGTGTGAGGGACCAGTCTCAGGGTCCAGTGCTCCAGACCCAGCTGAAGTGTGTGTGAATGTGAGGCTCAGTGTGTGAGCGACCAGTCTCAGGGTCTAGTGATCCAGACCCAGCTGAAGTGTGTGTGAATGTGAGGCTCAGTGTGTGACAGAACAGTCTCAGGGTCCAGTGATCCAGACCTAGCTAAAGTGTGTGTGAATGTGTGGCTCAGTGTGTGAGGGAGCAGTCTCAGGATCCAGTGATCCTGACCCAGCTGAAGTGTGTGTGAATGTAAGGCTCAGTATGTGAGGGACCAGTCTCAGGGACCAGTGATCCAGACCCAGCTGAAGTGTGTGTGAATGTGAGGCTCAGTGTGTGAGGGACCAGTCTCAGGATCCAGTGATCCAGACCCAGTTGAAGTGTGTGTGAATGTGAGGCTCAGTTTGTGAGGGACCTGCCTCAGGGTCCAGTGATCCAGACCCAGCTGAAGTGTCTGTGAATGTGAGGCTCAGTGTTTGAGGGACCAGTCTCAGGGTCCAGTGATCCAGACCCAGCTGAAGTGTGTCTGAATGTGAGGCTCAATATGTGAGGGACCATTCTCAGGGTCCAGTGATCCAGACCCAGCAGAAGTGTGTGTGAGATGAGGCTCAGTGTTGAGGGAACAGCCTCAGGTTCCAGTGATCCAGACCCGGCTGAAGTGTGTGTGAATGTGAAGCTCAGTGTGTGAGGGACCAGTCTCAGGGTCCAGTGATCCAGACCCAGCTGAAGTGTGTGTGAATGTGAGGCTCAGTGTGTGAGGGACCAGTCTGAGGGTCCAGTGATCCAGACCCAGCTGAAGTGTGTGTGAATGTGAGGCTCAATGTGTGAGGGACCAGTCTCACGGTCCAGTGATCCAGACCCAGCTGGAGTGTGTGTGAATGTGAGGCTCAGTGTGTGAGGAACCAGTCTCAGGGTCCAGTGATCCAGACCCAGTTGAAGTGTGTGTGAATGTGAGGCTCAGTTTGTGAGGGACCTGCCTCAGGGTCCAGTGATCCAGACCCAGCTGAAGTGTCTGTGAATGTGAGGCTCAGTGTGTGAGGGACCAGTCTCAGGGTCCAGTGATCCAGACCCAGCTGAAGTGCGTGTGAATGTGAGGCTCAATGTGTGAGGGACCATTCTCAGGGTCCAGTGATCCAGACCCAGCTGAAGTGTGTGTGAGATGAGGCTCAGTGTGTGAGGGACCAGCCTCAGGGTCCAGTGATCCAGACCCAGCTGAAGTGTGTGTGAATGTGAGGCTCAATGTGTGAGGGACCAGTCTCACGGTCCAGTGATCCAGACCCAGCTGGAGTGTGTGTGAATGTGAGGCTCAGTGTGTGAGGAACCAGTCTCAGGGTCCAGTGATCCAGACCCAGTTGAAGTGTGTGTGAATGTGAGGCTCAGTTTGTGAGGGACCTGCCTCAGGGTCCAGTGATCCAGACCCAGCTGAAGTGTCTGTGAATGTGAGGCTCAGTGTGTGAGGGACCAGTCTCAGGGTCCAGTGATCCAGACCCAGCTGAAGTGCGTGTGAATGTGAGGCTCAATGTGTGAGGGACCATTCTCAGGGTCCAGTGATCCAGACCCAGCTGAAGTGTGTGTGAGATGAGGCTCAGTGTGTGAGGGACCAGCCTCAGGGTCCAGTGAACCAGACCCAGCTGAAGTGTGTGTGAATGTGAGGCTCAGTGTGTGAGGGACCAGTCTCAGTGTCCAGTGATCCAGACCCAGCTGAAGTGTGTGTGAATATGAGGCTCAATGTGTGAGGGACCAGTCTCACGGTCCAGTGATCCAGACCCAGCTGAAGTGTGTGTGAATGTGAGGCTCAGTGTGTGAGGAACCAGTCTCAGGGTCCAGTGATCCAGACACAGCTGAAGTGTGTGTGAATGTGAGGCTCAGTGTGTGAGGGACCAGTCTCAGTGTCCAGTGATCCAGACCCAGCTGAAGTGTGTGTGAACGTGAGGCTCAATGTGTGAGGGACCAGTCTCACGGTCCAGTGATCCAGACCCAGCTGGAGTGTGTGTGAATGTGAGGCTCAGTGTGTGAGGAACCAGTCTCAGGGTCCAGTGATCCAGACCCAGTTGAAGTGTGTGTGAATGTGAGGCTCAGTTTGTGAGGGACCTGCCTCAGGGTCCAGTGATCCAGACCCAGCTGAAGTGTCTGTGAATGTGAGGCTCAGTGTGTGAGGGACCAGTCTCAGGGTCCAGTGATCCAGACCCAGCTGAAGTGTGTGTGAATGTGAGGCTCAATATGTGAGGGACCATTCTCAGGGTCCAGTGATCCAGACCCAGCAGAAGTGTGTGTGAGATGAGGCTCAGTGTTGAGGGAACAGCCTCAGGTTCCAGTGATCCAGACCCGGCTGAAGTGTGTGTGAATGTGAAGCTCAGTGTGTGAGGGACCAGTCTCAGGGTCCAGTGATCCAGACCCAGCTGAAGTATGTGTGAATGTAAGGCTCAGTGTGTGAGGGACCAGTCTGAGGGTCCAGTGATCCAGACCCAGCTGAAGTGTGTGTGAATGTGAAGCTCAGTGTGTGAGGGACCAGCCTCAGGGTCCAGTGATCCAGACCCAGCTGAAGTGTGTGTGAATGTGATGCTCAGTGTGTGAGGGACCAGTCTCAGGGTCCAGTGATCCAGACCCAGCTGAAGTTTGTGTGAATGTGATGCTCAGAGTGTGAGGGACCAGTCTCAGGGTCCAGTGATCCAGACCCAGCTGAAGAGTGTGTGTGAATGTGAGGCTCAGTGTGTGAGGGACCAGTCTCAGTGTCCAGTGATCCAGACCCAGCTGAAGTGTGTGTGAATGTGTGGCAAAATGTGTGAGGGACCAGTCCCAGGGTCCAGTGATCCAGACCCAGCTGAAGTGTGTGTGAATGTGAGGCTGAGTGTGTGAGGGACCAGTCTCAGGATCCAGTAATCCAGTCCCAGCTGAAGTGTGTGTGACTGTGTGGCTCAGTGTGTGAGA
Source organism: Pristiophorus japonicus (assembly GCF_044704955.1). NCBI lineage: Eukaryota > Metazoa > Chordata > Chondrichthyes > Pristiophoridae > Pristiophorus > Pristiophorus japonicus. The sequence continues at coordinate 3,180,651 of NW_027254645.1, read as the reverse complement.
TACCAGTCTCAGTGTCCAGTGATCCTACCCAGCTGAAGTGTGTGTGAATGTGAAGCTCAGTGTGTGAGGGACCAGTCTCAGGGTCCATTGATCCAGACCCAGCTGAAGTGTGTGTGAATGTGAGGCTCAGTGTCTGAGGGACCAGTCTCAGGGTCCAGTGATCCAGACCCAGCTGAAGTGTGTGTGAATGTGAGGCTCAGTGTGTGTGGGACCAGTCTCAGGGTCCAGTGATCCAGACCCAGCTGAAATGTGTGTGAATGTGAGGCTCAGTGTGTGAGGGACCAGCCTCAGGGTCCAGTGAACCAGACCCAGCTGAAGTGTGTGTGAATGTGAGGCTCAGTGTGTGAGGGACCAGTCTCAGGGTCCAGTGATCCAGGCCCAGCTGAAGTGTGTGTGAATGTGAGGCTCAGTGTGTGAGGGACCAGTCTCAGGGTCCAGTGCTCCAGACCCAGCTGAAGTGTGTGTGAATGTGAGGCTCAGTGTGTGAGCGACCAGTCTCAGGGTCTAGTGATCCAGACCCAGCTGAAGTGTGTGTGAATGTGAGGCTCAGTGTGTGACAGAACAGTCTCAGGGTCCAGTGATCCAGACCTAGCTAAAGTGTGTGTGAATGTGTGGCTCAGTGTGTGAGGGACCAGTCTCAGGATCCAGTGATCCTGACCCAGCTGAAGTGTGTGTGAATGTAAGGCTCAGTATGTGAGGGACCAGTCTCAGGGACCAGTGATCCAGACCCAGCTGAAGTGTGTGTGAATGTGAGGCTCAGTGTGTGAGGGACCAGTCTCAGGATCCAGTGATCCAGACCCAGCTGAAGTGTGTGTGAATGTGAGGCTCAGTGTGTGAGGGACCAGTCTCAGGGTCCAGTGATCCAGACCCAGCTGAAGAGTGTGTGTGAATGTGAGGCTCAGTGTGTGAGGGACCAGTCTCAGGGTCCAGTGATCCAGACCCAGCTGAAGTGTGTGCGAATGTGAGACTCAGTGTGTGAGGAACCAGTCTCAGGGTCCAGTGATCCAGACCCAACTGAAGTGTGTGTGAATGTGTGGCTCAGTGTGTGATGGACCAGTCTCATGGTCCATTGATCCAGACCCAGCTGACGTGTGTGTGAATGTGTGGCTCAGTGTGTGATGGACCAGTCTCAGGGTCCAGTGATCCAGACCCAGCTGAAGTGTGTGTGAAGGTGAAGCTCAGTGTGTGAGGGACCAGTCTCAGGTTCCAGTGATCCAGACCGAGCTGAAGTGTGTGTGAATGTGAGGCTCAGTGTGTGAGGGACCAGCCTCAGGGTCCAGTGATCCAGACCCAGCTGAAGTGAGTGTGAATGTGAGGCTCAGTGTGTGAGGGACCATTCTCAGGGTCCAGTGATCCAGACCCAGCTGAAGTGTGTGTGAATGTGAGGCTCAGTTTTTGAGGAACCAGTCTCAGGGTCCAGTGATATAGACCCAGTTGAAGTGTGTGTGAATGTGAGGCTCAGTTTGTGAGGGACCTGCCTCAGGGTCCAGTGATCCAGACCCGGCTGAAGTGTCTGTGAATGTGAGGCTCAGTGTGTGAGGGACCAGTCTCAGGTTCCAGTGATCCAGACCCAGCTGAAGTGTGTGTGAATGAGAGGCTCAATGTGTGAGGGACCAGTCTGAGGGTCCAGTGATGCAGACCCAGCTGAAGTGTGTGTGAGATGAGGCTCAGTGTGTGAGGGACCAGCCTCAGGGTCCAGTGATCCAGACCCAGCTGAAGTGTGTGTGAATGTGAGGCTCAGTGTGTGAGGGACCAGCCTCAGTGTCCAGTGATCCAGACCCAGCTGAAGTGTGTGTGAATGTGAGGCTCAGTGTGCGAAGGGCCAGTCTCAGGGTCCAGTGATGCAGACCCAGCTGAAGTGTGTGTGAATGTGAGGCTCAGTGTGTGAGGGACCAGTCTCAGGGTCCAATGATCCAGACCCAGCTGAAGTGTGTGTGAATGTGAAGCTCAGTGTGTGAGGGACCAGTCTCAGGTCCAGTGATCCAGACCCAGCAGAAGTGTGTGTGAATGTGAGGCTCAGTGTGTGAGGATCCAGTCTCAGGGTCTAGTGATCCAGACCCAGCTGAAGTGTGTGTGAATATGAGGCTCAGGGCGTGAGGGACCTGACTCAGGGTCCAGTGATCCAGACCCAGCTGAAGTGTGTGTGAATGTGAGGCTCAGTGTGTGATGGACCAGTCTCAGGGTCCAGTGATCCAGACCCAGCTGAAGTGTGTGTGAATGTGAGGCTCAGTGTGTGAGGGACCAGTCTCAGGGTCCAGTGATCCAGACCCAGCTGAAGAGTGTGTGTGAATGTGAGGCTCAGTGTGTGAGGGACCAGTCTCAGGGTCCAGTGATCCAGACCCAGCTGAAGTGTGTGCGAATGTGAGACTCAGTGTGTGAGGAACCAGTCTCAGGGTCCAGTGATCCAGACCCAACTGAAGTGTGTGTGAATGTGTGGCTCAGTGTGTGATGGACCAGTCTCAGGGTCCAGTGATCCAGACCCAGCTGACGTGTGTGTGAATGTGTGGCTCAGTGTGTGATGGACCAGTCTCAGGGTCCAGTGATCCAGACCCAGCTGAAGTGTGTGTGAATGTGAAGCTCAGTGTGTGAGGGACCAGTCTCAGGGTCCAGTGATCCAGATCCAGCTGAAGTGTGTGTGAATGTGAGGCTCAGTGTGTGAGGGACCAGCCTCAGGGTCCAGTGATCCAGACCCAGCTGAAGTGAGTGTGAATGTGAGGCTCAGTGTGTGAGGGACCAGTCTCAGGGTCCAGTGATCCAGACCCAGCTGAAGTGTGTGTGAATGTGAGGCTCAGTTTTTGAGGAACCAGTCTCAGGGTCCAGTGATACAGACCCAGTTGAAGTGTGTGTGAATGTGAGGCTCAGTTTGTGAGGGACCTGCCTCAGGGTCCAGTGATCCAGACCCGGCTGAAGTGTCTGTGAATGTGAGGCTCAGTGTGTGAGGGACCAGTCTCAGGTTCCAGTGATCCAGACCCAGCTGAAGTGTGTGTGAATGAGAGGCTCAATGTGTGAGGGACCAGTCTGAGGGTCCAGTGATCCAGACCCAGCTGAAGTGTGTGTGAATGTGAGGCTCAGTGTGTGAGGGACCAGTCTCAGGGTCCAGTGATCCAGACCCAGCTGAAGTGTGTGTGAATGTGAGGCTCAGTGTGAGAGGGACCAGTCTCAGGGTCCAGTGATCCAGACCCAGCTGAAGAGTGTGTGTGAATGTGAGGCTCAGTGTGTGAGGGACCAGTCTCAGGGTCCAGTGATCCAGACCCAGCTGAAGTGTGTGCGAATGTGAGACTCAGTGTGTGAGGAACCAGTCTCAGGGTCCAGTGATCCAGACCCAACTGAAGTGTGTGTGAATGTGTGGCTCAGTGTGTGATGGACCAGTCTCATGGTCCAGTGATCCAGACCCAGCTGACGTGTGTGTGAATGTGTGGCTCAGTGTGTGATGGACCAGTCTCAGGGTCCAGTGATCCAGACCCAGCTGAAGTGTGTGTGAATGTGAAGCTCAGTGTGTGAGGGACCAGTCTCAGGGTCCAGTGATCCAGACCCAGCTGAAGTGTGTGTGAATGTGAGGCTCAGTGTGTGAGGGACCAGCCTCAGGGTCCAGTGATCCAGACCCAGCTGAAGTGATTGTGAATGTGAGGCTCAGTGTGTGAGGGACCAGTCTCAGGGTCCAGTGATCCAGACCCAGCTGAAGTGTGTGTGAATGTGAGGCTCAGTTTTTGAGGAACCAGTTTCAGGGTCCAGTGATACAGACCCAGTTGAAGTGTGTGTGAATGTGAGGCTCAGTTTGTGAGGGACCTGCCTCAGGGTCCAGTGATCCAGACCCGTCTGAAGTGTCTGTGAATGTGAGGCTCAGTGTGTGAGGGACCAGTCTCAGGTTCCAGTGATCCAGACCCAGCTGAAGTGTGTGTGAATGAGAGGCTCAATGTGTGAGGGACCAGTCTGAGGGTCCAGTGATGCAGACCCAGCTGAGGTGTGTGTGAGATGAGGCTCAGTGTGTGAGGGACCAGGCTCAGGGTCCAGTGATCCAGACCCAGCTGAAGTGTGTGTGAATGTGAGGCTCAGTGTGTGAGGGACCAGCCTCAGTGTCCAGTGATCCAGACCCAGCTGAAGTGTGTGTGATTGTGAGACTCAGTGTGTGAGGGACCAGTCTCAGGGTCCAGTGATCCAGACCCAGCTGAAGTGTGTGTGAATGTGAGGCTCAGTGTGCGAAGGGCCAGTCTCAGGGTCCAGTGCTCCAGACCCAGCTGAAGTGTGTGTGAATGTGAGGCTCAGTGTGTGAGGGACCAGTCTCAGGATCCAGTGATCCTGACCCAGCTGAAGTGTGTGTGAATGTAAGGCTCAGTTTGTGAGGGACCAGTCTCAGGGTCCAGTGATCTAGACCCAGCTGAAGTGTGTGTGAATGTGACGCTCAGTGTGTGAGGGACCAGTCTCAGGATCCAGTGATCCAGACCCAGCTGAAGTGTGTGTGAATGTGAGGCTCAGTGTGTGAGGGACCAGTCTCAGGGTCCAGTGATCCAGACCCAGCTGAAGAGTGTATGTGAATGTGAGGCTCAGTGTGTGAGGGACCAGTCTCAGGGTCCAGTGATCCAGACCCAGCTGAAGTGTGTGCGAATGTGAGACTCAGTGTGTGAGGAACCAGTCTCAGGGTCCAGTGATCCAGACCCAACTGAAGTGTGTGTGAATGTGTGGCTCAGTGTGTGATGGACCAGTCTCAGGGTCCAGTGATCCAGACCCAGCTGACGTGTGTGTGAATGTGTGGCTCAGTGTGTGATGGACCAGTCTCAGGGTCCAGTGATCCAGACCCAGCTGAAGTGTGTGTGAAGGTGAAGCTCAGTGTGTGAGGGACCAGTCTCAGGTTCCAGTGATCCAGACCCAGCTGAAGTGTGTGTGAATGTGAGGCTCAGTGTGTGAGGGACCAGCCTCAGGGTCCAGTGATCCAGACCCAGCTGAAGTGAGTGTGAATGTGAGGCTCAGTGTGTGAGGGACCATTCTCAGGGTCCAGTGATCCAGACCCAGCTGAAGTGTGTGTGAATGTGAGGCTCAGTTTTTGAGGAACCAGTCTCAGGGTCCAGTGATATAGACCCAGTTGAAGTGTGTGTGAATGTGAGGCTCAGTTTGTGAGGGACCTGCCTCAGGGTCCAGTGATCCAGACCCGGCTGAAGTGTCTGTGAATGTGAGGCTCAGTGTGTGAGGGACCAGTCTCAGGTTCCAGTGATCCAGACCCAGCTGAAGTGTGTGTGAATGAGAGGCTCAATGTGTGAGGGACCAGTCTGAGGGTCTAGTGATGCAGACCCAGCTGAAGTGTGTGTGAGATGAGGCTCAGTGTGTGAGGGACCAGCCTCAGGGTCCAGTGATCCAGACCCAGCTGAAGTGTGTGTGAATGTGAGGCTCAGTGTGTGAGGGACCAGCCTCAGTGTCCAGTGATCCAGACCCAGCTGAAGTGTGTGTGAATGTGAGGCTCAGTGTGCGAAGGGCCAGTCTCAGGGTCCAGTGATGCAGACCCAGCTGAAGTGTGTGTGAATGTGAGGCTCAGTGTGTGAGGGACCAGTCTCAGGGTCCAATGATCCAGACCCAGCTGAAGTGTGTGTGAATGTGAAGCTCAGTGTGTGAGGGACCAGTCTCAGGTCCAGTGATCCAGACCCAGCTGAAGTGTGTGTGAATGTGAGGCTCAGTGTGTGAGGATCCAGTCTCAGGGTCTAGTGATCCAGACCCAGCTGAAGTGTGTGTGAATATGAGGCTCAGGGCGTGAGGGACCTGACTCAGGGTCCAGTGATCCAGACCCAGCTGAAGTGTGTGTGAATGTGAGGCTCAGTGTGTGATGGACCAGTCTCAGGGTCCAGTGATCCAGACCCAGCTGAAGTGTGTGTGAATGTGAGGCTCAGTGCGTGAGGGACCAGTCTCAGGGTCCAGTGATCCAGACCCAGCTGAAGTGTGTGTGAATGTGAGGCTCAGTGTGTGAGGGACCAGTCTCAGGGTCCAGTGATCCAGACCCAGCTGAAGAGTGTGTGTGAATGTGAGGCTCAGTGTGTGAGGGACCAGTCTCAGGGTCCAGTGATCCAGACCCAGCTGAAGTGTGTGCGAATGTGAGACTCAGTGTGTGAGGAACCAGTCTCAGGGTCCAGTGATCCAGACCCAACTGAAGTGTGTGTGAATGTGTGGCTCAGTGTGTGATGGACCAGTCTCAGGGTCCAGTGATCCAGACCCAGCTGACGTGTGTGTGAATGTGTGGCTCAGTGTGTGATGGACCAGTCTCAGGGTCCAGTGATCCAGACCCAGCTGAAGTGTGTGTGAATGTGAAGCTCAGTGTGTGAGGGACCAGTCTCAGGGTCCAGTGATCCAGACCCAGCTGAAGTGTGTGTGAATGTGAGGCTCAGTGTGTGAGGGACCAGCCTCAGGGTCCAGTGATCCAGACCCAGCTGAAGTGAGTGTGAATGTGAGGCTCAGTGTGTGAGGGACCAGTCTCAGGGTCCAGTGATCCAGACCCAGCTGAAGTGTGTGTGAATGTGAGGCTCAGTTTTTGAGGAACCAGTCTCAGGTTCCAGTGATACAGACCCAGTTGAAGTGTGTGTGAATGTGAGGCTCAGTTTGTGAGGGACCTGCCTCAGGGTCCAGTGATCCAGACCCGGCTGAAGTGTCTGTGAATGTGAGGCTCAGTGTGTGAGGGACCAGTCTCAGGTTCCAGTGATCCAGACCCAGCTGAAGTGTGTGTGAATGAGAGGCTCAATGTGTGAGGGACCAGTCTGAGGGTCCAGTGACCCAGACCCAGCTGAAGTGTGTGTGAATGTGAGGCTCAGTGTGTGAGGGACCAGTCTCAGGGTCCAGTGATCCAGACCCAGCTGAAGTGTGTGTGAATGTGAGGCTCAGTGTGTGAGGGACCAGTCTCAGGGTCCAGTGATACAGACCCAGCTGAAGAGTGTGTGTGAATGTGAGGCTCAGTGTGTGAGGGACCAGTCTCAGGGTCCAGTGATCCAGACCCAGCTGAAGTGTGTGCGAATGTGAGACTCAGTGTGTGAGGAACCAGTCTCAGGGTCCAGTGATCCAGACCCAACTGAAGTGTGTGTGAATGTGTGGCTCAGTGTGTGATGGACCAGTCTCAGGGTCCAGTGATCCAGACCCAGCTGACGTGTGTGTGAATGTGTGGCTCAGTGTGTGATGGACCAGTCTCAGGGTCCAGTGATCCAGACCCAGCTGAAGTGTGTGTGAATGTGAAGCTCAGTGTGTGAGGGACCAGTCTCAGGGTCCAGTGATCCAGACCCAGCTGAAGTGTGTGTGAATGTGAGGCTCAGTGTGTGAGGGACCAGCCTCAGGGTCCAGTGATCCAGACCCAGCTGAAGTGAGTGTGAATGTGAGGCTCAGTGTGTGAGGGACCAGTCTCAGGGTCCAGTGATCCAGACCCGGCTGAAGTGTGTGTGAATGTGAGGCTCAGTTTTTGAGGAACCAGTCTCAGGGTCCAGTGATACAGACCCAGTTGAAGTGTGTGTGAATGTGAGGCTCAGTTTGTGAGGGACCTGCCTCAGGGTCCAGTGATCCAGACCCGGCTGAAGTGTCTGTGAATGTGAGGCTCAGTGTGTGAGGGACCAGTCTCAGGTTCCAGTGATCCAGACCCAGCTGAAGTGTGTGTGAATGAGAGGCTCAATGTGTGAGGGACCAGTCTGAGGGTCCAGTGATCCAGACCCAGCTGAAGTGTGTGTGAATGTGAGGCTCAGTGTGTGAGGGACCAGTCTCAGGGTCCAGTGATCCAGACCCAGCTGAAGTGTGTGTGAATGTGAGGCTCAGTGTGTGAGGGACCAGTCTCAGGGTCCAGTGATCCAGATCCAGCTGAAGAGTGTGTGTGAATGTGAGGCTCAGTGTGTGAGGGACCAGTCTCAGGGTCCAGTGATCCAGACCCAGCTGAAGTGTGTGCGAATGTGAGACTCAGTGTGTGAGGAACCAGTCTCAGGGTCCAGTGATCCAGACCCAACTGAAGTGTGTGTGAATGTGTGGCTCAGTGTGTGATGGGCCAGTCTCAGGGTCCAGTGATCCAGACCCAGCTGACGTGTGTGTGAATGTGTGGCTCAGTGTGTGATGGACCAGTCTCAGGGTCCAGTGATCCAGACCCAGCTGAAGTGTGTGTGAATGTGAAGCTCAGTGTGTGAGGGACCAGTCTCAGGGTCCAGTGATCCAGTCCCAGCTGAAGTGTGTGTGAATGTGAGGCTCAGTGTGTGAGGGACCAGCCTCAGGGTCCAGTGATCCAGACCCAACTGAAGTGAGTGTGAATGTGAGGCTCAGTGTGTGAGGGACCAGTCTCAGGGTCCAGTGATCCAGACCCAGCTGAAGTGTGTGTGAATGTGAGGATCAGTTTTTGAGGAACCAGTCTCAGGGTCCAGTGATACAGACCCAGTTGAAGTGTGTGTGAATGTGAGGCTCAGTTTGTGAGGGACCTGCCTCAGGGTCCAGTGATCCAGACCCGGCTGAAGTGTCTGTGAATGTGAGGCTCAGTGTGTGAGGGACCAGTCTCAGGTTCCAGTGATCCAGACCCAGCTGAAGTGTGTGTGAATGAGAGGCTCAATGTGTGAGGGACCAGTCTGAGGGTCCAGTGATGCAGACCCAGCTGAGGTGTGTGTGAGATGAGGCTCAGTGTGTGAGGGACCAGCCTCAGGGTCCAGTGATCCAGACCCAGCTGAAGTGTGTGTGAATGTGAGGCTCAGTGTGTGAGGGACCAGCCTCAGTGTCCAGTGATCCAGACCCAGCTGAACTGTGTGTGATTGTGAGACTCAGTGTGTGAGGGACCAGTCTCAGGGTCCAGTGATCCAGACCCAGCTGAAGTGTGTGTGAATGTGAGGCTCAGTGTGCGAAGGGCCAGTCTCAGGGTCCAGTGCTCCAGACCCAGCTGAAGTGTGTGTGAAAGTGAGGCTCAATGTGTGAGGGACCAGTCTCAGGATCCAGTGATCCTGACCCAGCTGAAGTGTGTGTGAATGTAAGGCTCAGTATGTGAGGGACCAGTCTCAGGGTCCAGTGATCTAGACCCAGCTGAAGTGTGTGTGAATGTGAGGCTCAGTGTGTGAGGGACCAGTCTCAGGATCCAGTGATCCAGACCCAGCTGAAGTGTGTGTGAATGTGAGGCTCAGTGTGTGAGGGACCAGTCTCAGGGTCCAGTGATCCAGACCCAGCTGAAGAGTGTGTGTGAATGTGAGGCTCAGTGTGTGAGGGACCAGTCTCAGGGTCCAGTGATCCAGACCCAGCTGAAGTGTGTGCGAATGTGAGACTCAGTGTGTGAGGAACCAGTCTCAGGGTCCAGTGATCCAGACCCAACTGAAGTGTGTGTGAATGTGTGGCTCAGTGTGTGATGGACCAGTCTCAGGGTCCAGTGATCCAGACCCAGCTGACGTGTGTGTGAATGTGTGGCTCAGTGTGTGATGGACCAGTCTCAGGGTCCAGTGATCCAGACCCAGCTGAAGTGTGTGTGAACGTGAAGCTCAGTGTGTGAGGGACCAGTCTCAGGTTCCAGTGATCCAGACCGAGCTGAAGTGTGTGTGAATGTGAGGCTCAGTGTGTGAGGGACCAGCCTCAGGGTCCAGTTGTCCAGACCCAGCTGAAGTGAGTGTGAATGTGAGGCTCAGTGTGTGAGGGACCATTCTCAGGGTCCAGTGATCCAGACCCAGCTGAAGTGTGTGTGAATGTGAGGCTCAGTTTTTGAGGAACCAGTCTCAGGGTCCAGTGATACAGATTACACACTGTATGCCATCACTGTGACCTGGGATATACACTGTCTGATCTCACTGGGCCCCCAGGTTACACACTGTCTGATCTCTCTGGGTCTAACCGGGGTTAGACACTGTCTAATCTCACTGGGCCCCCAGGTTACACACTGTCTGATCACACTGGGCCCCCAGGTTACACACTGACTGATCTCACTGGGCCTAACCGGGGTTAGACACTGTCTAATCTCACTGGGCCCCCAGGTTACACACTGTCTGATCTCACTGGGCCCCCAGGTTACACACTGACTGATCTCACTGGGCCCCCAGGTTACACACTGTCTGATCTCACTGGGACCTCGGGTTACACATTGTCTGATCGCACAGGGTCCCCGGTTTACACACTGTAGGATCTCACTGGGCCACCGGGTTATACACTGTCTGATCTCACTGGGCCACCGGGTTACAGACTGTCTGATCTCACTGGGCCTCAGGGTTATACACTGTCTGATCTCACTGGGACCCCGGGTTGTACACTGTCTGATCTCACTGGGCCACCGGGTTACACACTGTCTGATCTCACTGGGCCACCGGGTTCTACACTGTCTGATCTCACTGGGCCCCCAGGTTACACACTGTATGATCTCACTGGGCCCACGGGTTATACACTGTCTGATCTCACTGGGCACCCGGGTTATACACTGTCTGATCTCACTGGGCCCCCGGGTTATACACTGTCTGATCTCACTGGGCCAGCGGGTTACACACTGTCTGATCTCACTGGGCCACTGGGTTATACACTGTCTGATCTCACTGGGCCACCGGGTTACACACTGTCTGATCTCACTGGGCCCACCCCCGGGTTACACCCTGTCTGATCTCACTGGGCCACTTTCGTGTTACACACTGTCTGATCTCACTGGGCCCACCTCCAGATTACACACTGTATGCCATCACTGTGACCTGGGATATACACTGTCTGATCTCACCGGGCCCCCGGGTTATACACTGTTGATCTCACTGGGTCCACCCCCAGGTTACACACAGTCTGATCTCACTGGTCCCACCCCCGGGTTACACACTGTCTGATCTCACTGGGCCCCCGGGTTACACAGTGTCTGATGTCACTGGGCCCACCCCCAGGTTACACACTGTCTGATCTCACTGGGGTCCCGGGTTTCACATTTTCTGATCTCTCTGTGCCCCCGGGTTAAACACTGTCTGATCTCACTGGGCCCCCGCTTTACACACTTTCTGATCACACTGTATCCACCCCCGGGTTACACAATGTGTGATCTCACTGGGCCCCACTGTTACAAACTGTCTTATCTCACTGTGCACCGGGTTACACACTTCCTGATCTCCGTCTACCCCCGGGTTACACACTGTCTGATCTCACTGAGCCCCTGGGTTACACACTGTCTAATCTCACTGGGACCCCGGGTTACATACTGTCTAATCACACTGGGCCCCCGGGTTATACACTGTGTGATCTCACTGGGCTCCCGGGTTACACACTGTCTGATTTCACTGGGTCGCCGGGTTACACACTGTCAGATCTCAGTGTACCCCGGGGCTACACATTGTCTGATCTCACTGGGACCCCAAGTAACACGCTCTCCGATCTCACTGTGCACCAGTTTTCCACACTTTCTGATCTCACTGGTCCCACCCCCGGGTTGCACACTGTCTGATCTCACTGGACCCACCCCCGGGTTACACACTGTCTGATCTCACTGGGCCCATCCCACCTGGGTTGCACACTGTCTGATCAAACTGGGCCACCTCTTTACACACTGTCTGATCGGCGTGTGCCTCCGGGTTACACACTGTCTGATCTCACTGGGCCCCATGGTTACACACTGTCTGATCTCACTGGGCCCCGGATTACACACTGTCTGATCTCACTGGGCCCACCCGCGGGTTACACACTGTCTGATCTCATTGGGCCCAACCCGGGTTACACACTGTCTCATCTCTCTGGGCCCCCGGGTTACACACTGTCTGATCTCACTGGGCCCCCGGGTTACACACTGTCTGATCTCACTGGGCCCACCTTCGGGTTACACACTGTCTGATCTCAGTGGTCCCACCCACGGGTTACACGCTGTCTGATCTCACTGGGCCCACCCCCGGGTTACACACTGTCTGATGTCACTGGACCCACCCCCGGGTTACACACTGTCTCATCTCTCTGGGCCCCCGGGTTACACACTCTCTGATCTCACTGGGCCCCCGGGTTACACACTGTCTGATCTCACTGGGCCCACCTTCGGGTTACACACTGTCTGATCTCAGTGGGCCCACCCACGGGTTACACGCTGTCTGATCTCACTGGGCCCATCCCCAGATTACACACTGTATGATCTCACGGGGCGCTGAGATTCACACTGTCTGTTCTCACTGGGCCCCTGGAACACACACTGTCTGATCTCACTGGGCCCACCCTCGGGTTACACACTGTCTGATCTCACTCGGCCCCCGAATTACACACTGTCTGCTCTCAGTGGGCGCACCCCCGGGTTACACACTGTCTGATCTCACTGGGCCCACACCCGGGTTACACACTGTCAGATCTCACTGGACCCACCCCCGGGTTACACACTGTCTGATCTCACTGGGCCCACCGCCGGGTTGCACACTGTCTGATCTCACTGGGCCCACCTCCGGGTTACACACTGTCTGATCTCACTAGGCCCACCCACGGGTAACACACTGTCTGATCTCACTGGGCCCCCGGGTTACACGCTGTCTGATCTCACTGGGCCCACCCCCGGGTTACACATTGTCTGATCTCACTGGACCCACCCCCGGGTTACACACTGTCTGATCTCACTGGGCCCACCTCCGGATTGCACACTGTCTGATCTCACTGGACCCACCCCCGGGTTACACACTGTCTGATCTCACTGGGCCCCAGGGTTACACACTGTCTGATTTCACTGGGCCCCAGTGTTACACACTGTCTGATCGCACTGGGCCCCAGTGTTACACACTGTCTAATCTCACTGGGCCCCCAGGTTACACACTGTCTGATCTCACTGGGCCCCCAGGTTACACACTGACTGACCTCACTGGGCCCCCAGGTTACACACTGTCTGATCTCAATGGGACCTCGGGTTACAGACTGTGTGATCTCACTGGGCCTAACCGGGGTTAGACACTTTCTAATCTCACTGGGCCCCCAGGTTACACACTGACTGATCTCACTGGGCCCCCAGGTTACACACTGTCTGATCTCACTGGGCCCCCAGGTTACACACTGTCTGATCTCACTGGGTCTAACCGGGGTTAGACACTGTCTAATCTCACTGGGCCCCCAGGTTACACACTGTCTGATCACACTGGGCCCCCAGGTTACACACTGACTGATCTCACTGCGCCTAACCGGGGTTAGACACTGTCTAATCTCACTGGGCCCCCAGGTTACACACTGTCTGATCTCACTGGGCCCCCAGGTTACACACTGACTGATCTCACTGGGCCCCCAGGTTACACACTGTCTGATCTCACTGGGACCTCGGGTTACACATTGTCTGATCGCACAGGGTCCCCAGTTTACACACTGTCTGATCTCACTGGGACCCCGGGTTGTACACTGTCTGATCTCACTGGGCCACCGGGTTACACACTGTCTGATCTCATTGGGCCACCGGGTTATACACTGACTGATCTCACTGGGCCACCGGGTTCTACACTCTCTGTTCTCACTGGGCCCCCAGGTTACACACTGTCTGATCTCACTGGGCCCCCGGGTTATACACTGTCTGATCTCACTGGGCACCCGGGTTATACACTGTCTGATCTCACTGGCCCCCAGGTTACACACTGTCTGATCTCACTGGCCCCCCGGATTATACACTGTCTGATCTCACTGGGACCCCGGGTTGTACACTGTCTGATCTCACTGGGCCACCGGGTTACACACTGTCTGATCTCACTGGGCCACCGGGTTATACACTGTCTGATCTCACTGGGCCACCGGGTTACACACTGTCTGATCTCACTGGGCCACCGGGTTATACACTCTCTGATCTCACTGGGCCCCCAGGTTACACACTGTCTGATCTCACTGGGACCTCGGGTTATACACTGTCTTATCGCACAGGATCCCCGGTTTACACACAGTCTGATCTCAGTGTACCCCAAGGTTATACACTGTCTGATCTCACTGGGCCCCCGGGTTACACACTGTCGGATCTCACTGGGCCCCCGGGTTATACACTGTCTGATCTCACTTCGCCACCGGGTTACACACTGTCTGATCTCGCTGGGCACTCGGGTAGACACTGCCTGATCTCACTCTGCCCATTCATTCGCCCCGGGTTACACACTGTCTGATCTCACTGGGCCCTGGGGTACACACTGTATGATCTCACTGGGCCCCCGGGATACACACTGTCTGATCTCACTGGGCCCAGCCCCGCGTTACAGACTGTCTGATCTCACTGGGCCCATCCCCAGATTACACACTGTCTGATCTCACTGGGCGCTGAGATTCACACTGTCTCATATCACTTGGCCCCTAGAACACACACTGTCTGATCTCACTGGGCCCCTGGGTTTCACACAGTCTGATCTCACTGGGCCCATCCCCGGGTTACACACTGTCTGATCTCACTGGGCCCCTGGGTTTCACACTGTATGATCTCACTGGGCACACCCCCGGATTACACACTGTCTGATCTCATGGGCCCACCCCCAGATTACACACTGTGTGATCTCACTGGGCGCTGATATACACACTGTCTGATCTCACTGGGCCCTTGGAACACACACTGTCTGATCTCACTGGGCCCCTGGGTTTCACACTGTCTGATCTTACTGGGCCCACCCCCGGGTTACACACTGTCTGATCTCACTGGGCCACCTTCGTGTTACACACTGTCTGATCTCACTGGGCCCACCTCCAGATTACACACTGTATGCCATCACTGTGCCCTGGGATATACACTGTCTGATCTCACCGGGCCCCCGGGTTATACACTGTTGATCTCACTGGGTCCACCCCCAGGTTACACACAGTCTGATCTCACTGGCCCCACCCCCGGGTTACACACTGTCTGATCTCACTGGGCCCCCGGGTTACACAGTGTCTGATGTCACTGGGCCCACCCCCAGGTTACACACTGTCTGATCTCACTGGGGTCCCGGGTTTCACATTTTCTGATCTCTCTGTGCCCCCGGGTTAAACACTGTCTGATCTCACTGGGCCCCCGCTTTACACACTTTCTGATCACACTGTATCCACCCCCGGGTTACACAATGTGTGATCTCACTGGGCCCCAGTGTTACAAACTGTCTTATCTCACTGTGCACCGGGTTACACACTTCCTGATCTCAGTCTACCCCCGGGTTACACACTGTCTGATCTCACTGAGCCCCTGGGTTACACACTGTCTGATCTCACTGGGACCCCGGGTTACATACTGTCTAATCACACTGGGCCCCCGGGTTATACACTGTGTGATCTCACTGGGCTCCCGGGTTACACACTGTCTGATTTCACTGGGTCGCCGGGTTACACACTGTCAGATCTCAGTGTACCCCGGGGTTACACATTGTCTGATCTCACTGGGACCCCAAGTAACACGCTCTCCGATCTCACTGTGCACCAGTTTTCCACACTTTCTGATCTCACTGGTCCCACCCCCGGGATGCACACTGTCTGATCTCACTGGACCCACCCCCGGGTTACACACTGTCTGATCTCACTGGGCCCACCCCCGGGTTACACACTGTCTGATCTCATTCGGCCCAACCCGGGTTACACACTGTCTGATCTCACTAGACCCAACCCCGGGTTACACACTGTCTGATTTCTGGGCGCCCGGGTTACACACTGTCTGATCTCACTGGGCCCCCGGGTTACACACTGTCTGATCTCACTGGGCCCACCTTCGGCTTACACACTGTCTGATCTCAGTGGGCCCACCCACGGGTTACACGCTTTCTGATCTCACTGGACCCATCCCCAAATTACACACTGTATGATCTCACTGGGCCCACCGCCGGGTTACACACTGTCTGATCTCACTGGGCCCACCTCCGGGTTACACACTGTCTGATCTCACTGGGCCCACCCCCGGGTTACACACTGTCTGAACTCACTGGGCCCCCGGGTTACACGCTCTCTGATCTCACTGGGCCCACCCCCGGGTTACACACTGTCTGATCTCACTGGACCCACCCCCGGGTTACACACTGTCTGATCTCACTGGGCCCACCCCCGGGTTGCACACTGTGTGATCTCACTGGGCGCTGATATACACACTGTCTGATCTCACTGGGCCCTTGGAGCACACACTGTCTGATCTCACTGGGCCCCTGGGTTTCACACTGTCTGATCTTACTGGGCACACCCCCGGGTTACACACTGTCTGATCTCACTGGGCCCACCTTCTTGTTACACACTGTCTGATCTCACTGGGCCCACCTCCAGATTACACACTGTATGCCATCACTGTGCCCTGGGATATACACTGTCTGATCTCACCGGGCCCCCGGGTTATACACTGTTGATCTCACTGGTTCCACCCCCAGGTTACACACAGTCTGATCTCACTGGCCCCACCGCCGGGTTACACACTGTCTGATCTCACTGGGCCCCCGGGTTACATAGTGTCTGATGTCACTGGGCCCACCCCCAGGTTACACACTGTCTGATCTCACTGGGGTCCCGGGTTTCACATTTTCTGATCTCTCTGTGCCCCCGGGTTATACACTGTCTGATCTCACTGTGCCCCCGCTTTACACATTTTCTGATCACACTGTATCCACCCCCGGGTTACACAATGTGTGATCTCACTGGGCCCCAGTGTTACAAACTGTCTGATCTCACTGTGCACCGGGTAACACAATTCCTGATCTCAGTCTACCCCCGGGTTACACACTCTCTGATCTCACTGAGCCCCTGGGTTACACACTGTCTGATCTCACTGGGACCCCGGGTTACATACTGTCTAATCACACTGGGCCCCCGGGTTATACACTGTGTGATCTCACTGGGCTCCCGGGTTACACACTGTCTGATTTCACTGGGTCCCCGGGTCACACACACTGTCAGATCTCAGTGTACCCCGGGGTTACACCTTGTCTGATCTCACTGGGACCCCAAGTTACACACCCTCCGATCTCACTGTGCACCAGGTTTCCACACTTTCTGATCTCACTGGGCCCACCCACGGGTTGCACACTGTCTGATCTCACTGGACCCACCCCCGGGTTACACACTGTCTGATCTCATTGGGCCCATCCCACCTGGGTTGCACACTGTCTGATCAAACTGGGCCACCTCTTTACACACTGTCTGATCGGCGTGTGCCTCCGGGTTACACACTGTCTGATCTCACTGGGCCCCAGGGTTACACACTGTCTGATCTCACTGGGCCCCGGATTACACACTGTCTGATCTCACTGGGCCCACCCCCGTGTTACACACTGTCTGATCTCATTCGGCCCAACCCGGGTTACACACTGTCTGATCTCACTAGACCCAACCCCGGGTTACACACTGTCTGATTTCTGGGCGCCCGGGTTACACACTGTCTGATCTCACTGGGCCCCCGGGTTACACACTGTCTGATCTCACTGGGCCCACCTTCGGGTTACACACTGTCTGATCTCAGTGGGCCCACCCACGGGTTACACGCTTTCTGATCTCACTGGACCCATCCCCAAATTACACACTGTATGATCTCACTGGGCCCACCGCCGGGTTACACACTGTCTGATCTCACTGGGCCCACCTCCGGGTTACACACTGTCTGATCTCACTGGGCCCACCCCCGGGTTACACACTGTCTGAACTCACTGGGCCCCCGGGTTACACGCTCTCTGATCTCACTGGGCCCACCCCCGGGTTACACACTGTCTGATCTCACTGGACCCATCCCCGGGTTACACACTGTCTGATCTCACTGGGCCCACCCCCGGGTTGCACACTGTGTGATCTCAGTGGACCCACCCCCGGGTTACACACTGTCTGATCACACTGGGCCCCAGGGTTACACACTCTCTGATTTCACTGGGCCCCAGTGTTACACACTGTCTGATCAAACTGGGCCCCAGTGTTACACACTGTCTGATCTCACTGGGCCTAACCGGGGTTAGACACTGTCTAATCTCACTGGGCCCCCAGGTTAAACACTGTCTGATCTCACTGGGCCCCCAGGTTACACACTGACTGATCTCACTGGGCCCCCAGGTTACACACGGTCTGATCTCACTGGGACCTCGAGTTACAGACTGTGTGATCTCACTGGTACTAACCGGGGTTAGACACTGTCTAATCTCACTGGGCCCCCAGGTTACACACTGTCTGATCTCACTGGGCCCCCAGGTTACACACTGTCTGATCTCACTGGGTCTACCCGGGGTTAGACACTTTCTAATCTCACTGGGCCCCCAGGTTACACACTGACTGATCTCACTGGGCCCCCAGGTTACACACTGTCTGATCTCACTGGGTCTAACCGGGGTTAGACACTGTCTAATCTCACTGGGCCCCCAGGTTACACACTGTCTGATCACACTGGGCCCCCAGGTTACACACTGACTGATCTCACTGGGCCTAACCGGGGTTAGACACTGTCTAATCTCACTGGGCCCCCAGGTTACACACTGTCTGATCTCACTGGGCCCCCAGGTTACACACTGACTGATCTCACTGGGCCCCCAGGTTACACACTGTCTGATCTCACTGGGACCTCGGGTTACACATTGTCTGATCGCACAGGGTCCCCAGTTTACACACTGTCTGATCTCACTGGGACCCCGGGTTGTACACTGTCTGATCTCACTGGGCCACCAGGTTACACATTGTCTGATCTCATTGGGCCACCGGGTTATACACTGACTGATCTCACTGGGCCACCGGGTTCTACACTGTCTGTTCTCACTGGGCCCCCAGGTTACACACTGTCTGATCTCACTGGGCCCCCGGGTTATACACTGTCTGATCTCACTGGGCACCCGGGTTATACACTGTCTGATCTCACTGGCCCCCAGGTTACACACTGTCTGATCTCACTGGCCCCCCGGATTATACACTGTCTGATCTCACTGGGACCCCGGGTTGTACACTGTCTGATCTCACTGGGCCACCGGGTTACACACTGTCTGATCTCACTGGGCCACCGGGTTATACACTGTCTGATCTCACTGGGCCACCGGGTTACAGACTGTCTGATCTCACTGGGCCACCGGGTTATACACTCTCTGATCTCACTGGGCCCCCAGGTTACACACTGTCTGATCTCACTGGGACCTCGGGTTATACACTATCTGATCGCACAGGATCCCCGGTTTACACACAGTCTGATCTCAGTGTACCCCAAGGTTATACACTGTCTGATCTCACTGGGCCCCCGGGTTACACACTGTCGGATCTCACTGGGCCCCCGGGTTATACACTGTCTGATCTCACTGCGCCACCGGGTTACACACTGTCTGAACTCGCTGGGCACTCGGGTAGACACTGCCTGATCTCACTCTTCCCATTCATTCTCCCCGGGTTACACACTGTCTGATCTCACTGGGCCCTGGGGTACACACTGTATGATCTCACTGGGCCCCCGGGATACACACTGTCTGATCTCACTGGGCCCAGCCCCGCGTTACAGACTGTCTGATCTCACTGGGCCCATCCCCAGATTACACACTGTCTGATCTCACTGGGCGCTGAGATTCACACTGTCTCATCTCACTTGGCCCCTGGAACACACACTGTCTGATCTCACTGGGCCCCTGGGTTTCACACAGTCTGATCTCACTGGGCCCACCCCCGGGTTACACACTGTCTGATCTCACTGGGCCCCTGGGTTTCACACTGTATGATCTCACTGGGCACACCCCCGGATTACACACTGTCTGATCTCACTGGGCCCACCCCCAGATTACACACTGTGTGATCTCACTGGGCGCTGATATACACACTGTCTGATCTCACTGTGCCCTTGGAACACACACTGTCTGATCTCACTGGGCCCCTGGGTTTCACACTGTCTGATCTTACTGGGCCCACCCCCGCGTTACACACTGTCTGATCTCACTGGGCCACCTTCGTGTTACACACTGTCTGATCTCACTGGGCCCACCTCCAGATTACACACTGTATGCCATCACTGTGCCCTGGGATATACACTGTCTGATCTCACCGGGCCCCCGGGTTATACACTGTTGATCTCACTGGGTCCACCCCCAGGTTACACACAGTCTGATCTCACTGGCCCCACCCCCGGGTTACACACTGTCTGATCTCACTGGGCCCCCGGGTTACACAGTGTCTGATGTCACTGGGCCCACCCCCAGGTTACACACTGTCTGATCTCACTGGGGTCCCGGGTTTCACATTTTCTGATCGCTCTGTGCCCCCGGGTTAAACACTGTCTGATCTCACAGGGCCCCCGCTTTACACACTTTCTGATCACACTGTATCCACCCCCGGGTTACACAATGTGTGATCTCACTGGGCCCCAGTGTTACAAACTGTCTTATCTCACTGTGCACCGGGTTACACACTTCCTGATCTCAGTCTACCCCCGGGTTACACACTGTCTGATCTCACTGAGCCCCTGGGTTACACACTGTCTGATCTCACTGGGACCCCGGGTGACATACTGTCTAATCACACTGGGCCCCCGGGTTATACACTGTGTGATCTCACTGGGCTCCCGGGTTACACACTGTCTGATTTCACTGGGTCGCCGGGTTACACACTGTCAGATCTCTGTGTACCCCGGGGTTACACATTGTCTGATCTCACTGGGACCCCAAGTAACACGCTCTCCGATCTCACTGTGCACCAGTTTTCCACACTTTCTGATCTCACTGGTCCCACCCCCGGGTTGCACACTGTCTGATCTCACTGGACCCAACCCCGGGTTACACACTGTCTGATCTCACTGGGCCCATCCCACCTGGGTTGCACACTGTCTGATCAAACTGGGCCACCTCTTTACACACTGTCTGATCGGCGTGTGCCTCCGGGTTACACACTGTCTGATCTCACTGGGCCCCAGGGTTACACACTGTCTGATCTCACTGGGCCCCGGATTACACACTGTCTGATCTCACTGGGCCCACCCGCGGGTTACACACTGTCTGATCTCATTGGGCCCAACCCGGGTTACACACTGTCTCATCTCTCTGGGCCCCCGGGTTACACACTGTCGGATCTCACTGGGCCCCCGGGTTATACACTGTCTGATCTCACTGCGCCACCGGGTTACACACTGTCTGATCTCTCTGGGTACTCGGGTAGACATTGTCTGATCTCACTGGGCCCATTCATTCTCCCCGGGTTACACACTGTCTGATCTCACTGGGCCCTGGGGTACACACTGTCTGATCTCACGGGGCACAGCCCCGCGTTACAGACTGTCTGATCTCACTGGGCCCATCCCCACATTACACACTGTCTGATCTCACTGGGCGCTATGATACACACTGTCTCATCTCACTTGGCCCCTGGAACACACATTGTCTGGTCTCACTGGGCCCCTGGGTTTCACACTGTCTGATCTCACTGGGCCCACCCCCGGGTTACACACTGTCTGATCTCACTGGGGCCCTGGGTTTCACACTGTATGATCTCACTGGGCACACCCCCGGATTACACACTGTCTGATCTCACTGGGCCCACCCCCAGATTACACACTGTGTGATCTCACTGGGCGCTGATATACACACTGACTGATCTCACTGGGCCCTTGGAGCACACACTGTCTGATCTCACTGGGCCCCTGGGTTTCACACTGTCTGATCTTACTGGGCACACTCCCGGGTTACACACTGTCTGATCTCACTGGGCCCACCTTCGTGTTACACACTGTCTGATCTCACTGGGCCCACCTCCAGATTACACACTGTATGCCATCACTGTGCCCTGGGATATACACTGTCTGATCTCACCGGGCCCCCGGGTTATACACTGTTGATCTCACTGGTTCCACCCCCAGGTTACACACAGTCTGATCTCACTGGCCCCACCGCCGGGTTACACACTGTCTGATCTCACTGGGCCCCCGGGTTACACAGTGTCTGATGTCACTGGGCCCACCCCCAGGTTACACACTGTCTGATCTCACTGGGGTCCCGGGTTTCACATTTTCTGATCTCTCTGTGCCCCCGGGTTATACACTGTCTGATCTCACTGTGCCCCCGCTTTACACATTTTCTGATCACACTGTATCCACCCCCGGGTTACACAATGTGTGATCTCACTGGGCCCCAGTGTTACAAACTGTCTGATCTCACTGTGCACCGGGTAACACAATTCCTGATCTCAGTCTACCCCCGGGTTACACACTCTCTGATCTCACTGAGCCCCTGGGTTACACACTGGCTGATCTCACTGGGACCCCGGGTTACATACTGTCTAATCACACTGGGCCCCCGGGTTATACACTGTGTGATCTCACTTGACTCCCGGGTTACACACTGTCTGATTTCACTGGGTCCCCGGGTCACACACACTGTCAGATCTCAGTGTACCCCGGGGTTACACCTTGTCTGATCTCACTGGGACCCCAAGTTACACACCCTCCGATCTCACTGTGCACCAGGTTTCCACACTTTCTGATCTCACTGGGCCCACCCCCGGGTTGCACACTGTCTGATCTCACTGGACCCACCCCCGGGTTACACACTGTCTGATCTCACTGGGCCCATCCCACCTGGGTTGCACACTGTCTGATCAAACTGGGCCACCTCTTTACACACTGTCTGATCGGCGTGTGCCTCCGGGTTACACACTGTCTGATCTCACTGGGCCTCAGGGTTACACACTGTCTGATCTCACTGGGCCCCGGATTACACACTGTCTGATCTCACTGGGCCCACCCCCGGGTTACACACTGTCTGATCTCATTCGGCCCAACCCGGGTTACACACTGTCTGATCTCACTAGACCCAACCCCGGGTTACACACTGTCTGATTTCTGGGCGCCCGGGTTACACACTGTCTGATCTCACTGGGCCCCCGGGTTACACACTGTCTGATCCCACTGGGCCCACCTTCGGGTTACACACTGTCTGATCTCAGTGGGCCCACCCACGGGTTACACGCTTTCTGATCTCACTGGACCCATCCCCAAATTACACACTGTATGATCTCACTGGGCCCACCGCCGGGTTACACACTGTCTGATCTCACTGGGCCCACCTCCGGGTTACACACTGTCTGATCTCACTGGGCCCACCCCCGGGTTACACACTGTCTGAACTCACTGGGCCCCCGGGTTACACGCTCTCTGATCTCACTGGGCCCACCCCCGGGTTACACACTGTCTGATCTCACTGGACCCAACCCCGGGTTACACACTGTCTGATCTCACTGGGCCCACCCCCGGGTTGCACACTCTGTGATCTCAGTGGACCCACCCCCGGGTTACACACTGTCTGATCACACTGGGCCCCAGGGTTACACACTGTCTGATTTCACTGGGCCCCAGTGTTACACACTGTCTGATCAAACTGGGCCCCAGTGTTACACACTGTCTGATCTCACTGGGCCTAACCGGGGTTAGACACTGTCTAATCTCACTGGGCCCCCAGGTTAAACACTGTCTGATCTCACTGGGCCCCCAGGTTACACACTGACTGATCTCACTGGGCCCCCAGGTTACACACGGTCTGATCTCACTGGGACCTCGAGTTACAGACTGTGTGATCTCACTGGTACTAACCGGGGTTAGACACTGTCTAATCTCACTGGGCCCCCAGGTTACACACTGTCTGATCTCACTGGGCCCCCAGGTTACACACTGTCTGATCTCACTGGGTCTACCCGGGGTTAGACACTGTCTAATCTCACTGGGCCCCCAGGTTACACACTGTCTGATCACACTGGGCCCCAGGTTACACACTGACTGATCTCACTGGGCCTAACCGGGGTTAGACACTGTCTAATCTCACTGGGCCCCCAGGTTACACACTGTCTGATCTCACTGGGCCCCCAGGTTACACACTGACTGATCTCACTGGGCCCCCAGGTTACACACTGTCTGATCTCACTGGGACCTCGGGTTACACATTGTCTGATCGCACAGGGTCCCCGGTTTACACACTGTAGGATCTCACTGGGCCACCGGGTTATACACTGTCTGATCTCACTGGGCCACCGGGTTACAGACTGTCTGATCTCACTGGGCCCCTGGGTTATACACTGTCTGATCTCACTGGGACCCCGGGTTGTACACTGTCTGATCTCACTGAGCCACCGGGTTACACACTGTCTGATCTCACTGGGCCACCGGGTTCTACACTGTCTGATCTCACTGGGCCCCCAGGTTACACACTGTATGATCTCACTGGGCCCCCGGGTTATACACTGTCTGATCTCACTGGGCACCCGGGTTATACACTGTCTGATCTCACTGGGCCCCCGGGTTATACACTGTCTGATCTCACTGGGCCACCGGGTTACACACTGTCTGATCTCACTGGGCCACTGGGTTATACACTGTCTGATCTCACTGGGCCACCGGGTTACACACTGTCTGATCTCACTGGGCCACCGGGTTATACACTGTCTGATCTCACTGGGCCCCCAGGTTACACACTGTCTGATCTCACTGGGACCTCGGGTTATACACTGTCTGATCGCACAGGGTCCCCGGTTTACACACAGTCTGATCTCAGTGTACCCCAAGGTCACACACTGTCTGATCTCACTGGGCCCCCGGGTTACACACTGTCGGATCTCACTGGGCCCCCGGGTTATACACTGTCTGATCTCACTGCGCCACCGAGTTACACACTGTCTGATCTCTCTGGGCACTCGGGTAGACACTGTCTGATCTCACTGGGCCCATTCATTCTCCCCGGGTTACACACTGTCTGATCTCACTGGGCCCCTGGGTTTCACACTGTCTGATCTCACTGGGCCCACCCCCGGATTACACACTGTCTGATCTCACTGGGCCCACCCCCAGATTACACACTGTGTGATCTCACTGGGCGCTGATATACACACTGTCTGATCTCACTGGGCCCTTGGAACACACACTGTCTGATCTCACTGGGCCCCTGGGTTTCACACTGTCTGATCTTACTGGGCACACCCCCGGGTTACACACTGTCTGATCTCACTGGGCCCACCTTCGTGTTACACACTGTCTGATCACACTGGGCCCACCTCCAGATTACACACTGTATGCCATCACTGTGCCCTGGGATTTCCACTGTCTGATCTCACCGGGCCCCCGGGTTATACACTGTTGATCTCACTGGGTCCACCCCCAGGTTACACACAGTCTGATCTCACTGGCCCCACCGCCGGGTTACACACTGTCTGATCTCACTGGGCCCCCGGGTTACACAGTGTCTGATGTCACTGTGCCCACCCCCACGTTACACACTGTCTGATCTCACTGGGGTCCCGGGTTTCACATAT
Source organism: Pristiophorus japonicus (assembly GCF_044704955.1). Lineage (NCBI taxonomy): Eukaryota > Metazoa > Chordata > Chondrichthyes > Pristiophoridae > Pristiophorus > Pristiophorus japonicus. The sequence continues at coordinate 3,155,586 of NW_027254645.1, read as the reverse complement.
TCTGATCTCTCTGTGCCCCCGGGTTATACACTGTCTGATCTCACTGGGCCCCCGCTTTACACATTTTCTGATCACACTGTATCCACCCCGGGGTTACACAATGTGTGATCTCACTGGGCCCCAGTGTTACAAACTGTCTGATCTCACTGTGCACCGGGTTACACACTTCCTGATCTCAGTCTACCCCCGGGTTACACACTGTCTGATCTCACTGAGCCCCTGGGTTACACACTGTCTGATCTCACTGGGACCCCGGGTTACATACTGTCTAATCACACTGGGCCCCAGGGTTATACACTGTGTGATCTCACTGGGCTCCCGGTTACACACTGTCTAATTTCACTGGGTCCCCGGGTTACACACTGTCAGATCTCAGTGTACCCCGGGGTTTCACCTTGTCTGATCTCACTGGGACACCAAGTTACACACTCTCCGATCTCACTGTGCACCAGGTTTCCACACTTTCTGATCTCACTGGGCCCACCCCCGGGTTGCACACTGTCTGATCTCACTGGACCTACCCCCGGGATACACACTGTCTGATCTCACTGGGCCCATCCCACCTGGGTTGCACACTGTCTGATCAAACTGGGCCACCTCTTTACACACTGTCTGATCGGCGTGTGCCTCCGGGTTACACACTGTCTGATCTCACTGGGCCCCAGGGTTACACACTGTCTGATCTCGCTGGGCCCCGGATTACACACTGTCTGATCTCACTGTGCCCACCCCCGGGTTACACACTGTCTGATCTCATTGGGCCCAACCCGGGTTACACACTGTCTGATCTCACTAGACCCACCCCCGGGTTACACACTCTCTGATTTCTGGGCGCCCGGGTTACACACTGTCTGATCTCACTGGGCCCCCGAGTTACACACTGTCTGATCTCACTGGGCCCACCTTCGGGTTACACACTGTCTGATCTCAGTGGGCCCACCCACGGGTTACACGCTGTCTGATCTCACTGGGCCCATCCCCAGATTACACACTGTATGATCTCACTGGGCGCTGAGATTCACTGTCTGATCTCACTGGGTCCCTGGAACACACACTGTCTGATCTCACTGGGCCCACCCTCGGGTTACACACTGTCTGATCTCACTGGACCCCCGGGTTACACACTGTCTGATCTCAGTGGGCCTACCCCCGGGTTACACACTGTCTGACCTCACTGGGCCCCCGGGTTACACACTGTCTGATCTCAGTGGGCCTACCCCCGGGTTACACACTGTCTGATCTCACTGGGCCCACCCCCGGGTTACACACTGTCAGATCTCATTGGACCCACCCCCGGGTTACACACTGTCAGATCTCATTGGACCCACCCCCGGGTTACACACTGTCTGATCTCACTGGGCTCACCGCCGGGTTACACACTGTCTGATCTCACTGGGCCCACCTCCGGGTTACACACTGTCTGATCTCACTGGGCCCACCACCGGGTTACACACTGTCTGAACTCACTGGGCCCCCGGGTTACACGCTCTCTGATCTCACTGGGCCCACCCCCGGGTTACACACTGTCTGATCTCACTGGACCCACCCCCGGGTTACACACTGTCTGATCTCACTGGGCCCACCCCCGGGTTGCACACTGTCTGATCTCAGTGGACCCACCCCCGGGTTACACACTGTCTGATCTCACTGGGCCCCAGGTTACACACTGTCTGATTTCACTGGGCCCCAGTGTTACACACTGTCTGATCACACTGGGCCCCAATGTTACACACTGTCTGATCTCACTGGGCCTAACCGGGGTTTGACACTGTCTAATCTCACTGGGCCCCCAGGTTACACACTGTCTGATCTCACTGGGCCCCCATATACATACTGTCTGATCTCACTGGGCCCCCAGGTTACACACTATCTGATCACACTGGGCCCCCAGGTTACACACTGACTGATCTAACTGGGCCTAACCGGGGTTAGACACTGTCTAATCTCACTGGGCCCCCAGGTTACACACTGTCTGATCTCACTGGGCCCCCAGGTTACACACTGACTGATCTCACTGGGCCCCCAGGTTACACAATGTCTGATCTCACTGGGACCTCGGGTTACACATTGTCTGATCGCACAGGGTCCCCGGTTTACACACTGTAGGATCTCACTGGTCCACCGGGTTATACACTGTCTGATCTCACTGGGCCACCGGGTTACACACTGTCTGATCTCACTGGGCCCCCGGGTTATACACTGTCTGATCTCACTGGGACCCCGGGTTGTACACTTTCTGATCTCACTGGGCCACCGGGTTACACACTGTCTGATCTCACTGCGCCACCGGGTTCTACACTGTCTGATCTCACTGGGCCCCCAGGTTACACACTGTCTGATCTCACTGGGCCCCCGGGTTATACACTGTCTGATCTCACTGGGCACCCGGGTTATACACTGTCTGATCTCACTGGGCCCCCAGGTTACACACTGTCTGATCTCACTGGCCCCCCGGATTATACACTGTCTGATCTCACTGGGCCACCGGGTTATACACTGTCTGATCTCACTGGGCCCCCAGGTTACACACTGTCTGATCTCACTGGGACCTCGTGTTATACACTGTCTGATCGCACAGGGTCCCCGGTTTACACACAGTCTGATCTCAGTGTAGCCCAAGGTCACACACTGTCTGATCTCACTGGGCCCCCGGGTTACACACTCTCGGATCTCACTGGGCCCCCGGGTTATACACTGTCTGATCTCACCGCGCCACCGGGTTACACACTGTCTGATCTCTCTGGGCACTCGGGTAGACACTGTCTGATCTCACTGGGCCCATTCATTCTCCCCGGGTTACACACTGTCTGATCTCACTGGGCCCTGGGGTACACACTGTATGATCTCACTGGGCCCCCGGGATACACACTGTCTGATCTCACTGGGCCCAGCCCCGCGTTACAGACTGTCTGATCTCACTGGGCCCCTGGGTTTCACACTGTATGATCTCACTGGGCACACCCCCGGATTACACACTGTCTGATCTCACTGGGCCCACCCTTAGATTTCACACTGTGTGATCTCACTGGGCGCTGATATACACACTGTCTGATCTCACTGGGCCCTTGGAACACACACTGTCTGATCTCACTGGGCCCCTGGGTTTCACACTGTCTGATCTTACTGGGCCCACCCCCGGGTTACACACTGTCTGATCTCACTGGGACCACCTTCGTGTTACAAACTGTCTGATCTCACTGGGCCCATCTCCAGATTACACACTGTATGCCATCACTGTGCCCTGGGATATACACTGTCTGATCTCACCGGGCCCCCGGGTTATACACTGTTGATCTCACTGGGTCCACCCCCAGGTTACACACAGTCTGATCTCACTGGCCCCACCCCCAGGTTACACACTGTCTGATCTCACTGGGGTCCCGGGTTTCACATTTTCTGATCTATATGTGACCCCGGGTAATACACTGTCTGATCGCTCTGGGCCACCGCTTTACACACATTCTGATCACACTGTATCCACCTTCGGGTTACACAATGTGTGATCTCACTGGGCCCCAGTGTTACAAACTGTCTGATCTCACTGTGCACCGGGTTACACACTTCCTGATCTCAGTCTACCCCCGGGTTACACACTGTCCGATCTCACTGAGCCCCTGGGTTAAACACTGTCTGATCTCACTGGGACCCCGGGTTACATACTGTCTAATCACACTGGGTCCCCGGGTTATACACTGTGTGATCTCACTGGGCTCCCGGGTTACACACTGCCTGATTTCACTGGGTTCCCGGGTTACACACTGTCAGATCTCAGTGTACCCCTGGGTTACACACTGTCTGATCTCACTGGACCCACCACCGGGTTACACACTGTCGGATCTGACTGGGCCGCAGGGTTATACACTGTCTGATCTCACTGGGCCCCAGTGTTACACACTGTCTGATCTCACTGGGCCTAACCGGGGTCAGACACTGTCTAATCTCACTGGGCCCCCAGGTTACACACTGTCTGATCTCACTGGGCCCCCAGGTTACACACTGACTGATCTCACTGTGCCCCCAGGTTACACACTGTCTGATCTCACTGGGACCTGGGGTACACACTGTCTGATCTCACTGGGCCCCCGGGTTACACACTGTCTGATCTCAGTGGGCCCACCCCCGGGTTACACACTGTCTGATCTCACTGGGCCCACCCCCAGATTACACACTGTGTGATCTCACTGGGCGCTGATATACACACTGTCTGATCTCACTGGGCCCCTGGAACACACACTGTCTAATCTCACTGGGCCCTTGGTTTCACACTGTCAGATCTCACTGGGCCCACCCCCGGGTTACACACTCTCTGATCTCACTGGGCCCCTGGGTTTCACACTGTATGATCTCACTGTGCACACCCCCGGATTACACACTGTCTGATCTCACTGGGCCCACCCCCAGATTACACACTGTGTGATCTCACTGGGCGCTGATATACACACTGTCTGATCTCACTGGGCCCTTGGAACACACACTGTCTGATCTCACTGGGCCCACCTTCGTGTTACACACTGTCTGATCTCACTGGGCCCACCTCCAGATTACACACTGTATGCCATCACTGTGCCCTGGGATATACACTGTCTGATCTCACCATGCCCCCGGGTTATACACTGTTGATCTCACTGGGTCCACCCCCAGGTTACACACAGTCTGATCTCACTGGCCCCACCGCCGGGTTACACACTGTCTGATCTCACTGGGCCCCCGGGTTACACAGTGTCTGATGTCACTGGGCCCACCCCCAGGTTACACACTGTCTGATGTCACTGGGTTTCCCGGGTTTCACATTTTCTGATCTCTCTGTGCCCCCGGGTTATACACTGTCTGATCTCACTGTGCCCCCGCTTTACACATTTTCTGATCACACTGTATCCACCCCCGGGTTACACAATGTGTGATCTCACTGGGCCCCAGTGTTACAAACTGTCTGATCTCACTGTGCACCGGGTTACACACTTCCTGATCTCAGTCTACCCCCGGGTTACACACTGTCTGATCTCACTGGGACCCCGGGTTGTACACTGTCTGATCTCACTGGGCCACCGGGTTACACACTGTCTGATCTCATTGGGCCACCGGGTTATACACTGACTGATCTCACTGGGCCACCGGCTTCTACATTGTCTGTTCTCACTGGGCCCCCAGGTTACACACTGTCTGATCTTACTGGGCCCCCGGGTTATACATTGTCTGATCTCACTGGGCACCCGGGTTATACACTGTCTGATCTCACTGGCCCGCAGGTTACACACTGTCTGATCTCACTGGCCCCCCGGATTATACACTGTCTGATCTCACTGGGCCCCCGGGTTATACACTGTCTGATCTCACTGGACCCCCGGGTAACACACTGTCTGATCTCACTGGGCCCCCGGGTTACACGCTGTCTGATCGCACAGGGTCCCCGGTTTACACACAGTCTGATCTCAGTGTACCCCAAGGTTACACACTGTCAGATCTCATTGGACCCACCCCCGGGTTACACACTGTCTGATCTCACTGGGCCCACCCCCGGGTTACACACTGTCTGATCTCACTGGACCCACCCCCGGGTTACACACTGTCTGATCTCACTGGACCCACCCCCGGGTTGCACACTGTCTGATCTCACTGGACCCACCCCCGGGTTACACACTGCCTGATCTCACTGGGCCCCAGGGTTACACACTTTCTGATTTCACTGGTCCCCAGTGTTACACACTGTCTGATCGCACTGGGCCAAAGTGTTAAACACTGTCTGATCTCACTGGGCCTAACCGGGGTTAGACACTGTCTAATCTCACTGGACCCCCAGGTTACACACTGTCTGATCTCACTGGGCCCCCAGGTTACACACTGACTGATCTCACTGGGCCCCCAGGTTACACACTGTCTGATCTCACTGGGACCTCGGGTTACAGACTGTGTGATCTCACTGGGCCTAACCGGGGTTAGACAATGTCTAATCTCACTGGGCCCCCAGGTTACACACTGTCTGATCTCACTGGGCCACCAGGTTACACACTGTCTGATCTCACTGGGCCCCCAGGTTACACACTGTCTGATCTCACTGGGTCTAACCGGGGTTAGACACTGTATAATCTCACTGGGCCCCCAGGTTACACACTGTCTGATCACACTGGGCCCCCAGATTACACACTGACTGATCTCACTGGGCCTAACCGGGGTTAGACACTGTCTAATCTCACTGGGCCCCCAGGTTACACACTGTCTGATCTCACTGGGCCCCCAGGTTACACACTGACTGATCTCACTGGGCCCCCAGGTTACACACTGTCTGATCTCACTGGGACCTCGGGTTACACATTGTCTGATCGCACAGGGTCCCCGGTTTACACACTGTCTGATCTCACTGGGACCCCGGGTTGAATACTGTCTGATCTCACTGGGCCACCGGGTTACACGCTGTCTGATCTCATTGGGCCACCGGGTAATATACTGACTGATCTCACTGGGCCACCGGGTTCTACACTGTCTGTTCTCACTGGGCCCCCAGGTTACACACTGTCTGATCTCATTAGGCCCCCGGGTTATACACTGTCTGATCTCACTGGGCACCCGGGTTATACACTGTCTGATCTCACTGGCCCCCAGGTTACACACTGTCTGATCTCACTGGCCCCCCGGATTATACACTGTCTGATCTCACTGGGCCCCCGGGTTATACACTGTCTGATCTCACTGGGTCACCGGGTTACACACTGTCTGATCTCACGTGGCCACCGGGTTATACACTGTCTGATCTCACTGGGCCACCGGGTTACACACTGTCTGATCTCACCGGGCCACCGGGTTATACACTGTCTGATCTCACTGGGCCCCCAGGTTACACACTGTCTGATCTCACTGGGACCTCGCGTTATACACTGTCTGATCGCACAGGGTCCCCGGTTTACACACAGTCTGATCTCAGTGTACCCCAAGGTTACACACTGTCTGATCTCACTGGGCCCCCGGGTTACACACTGTCGGATCTCACTGGGCCCCCGGGTTATACACTGTCTGACCTCACTACGCCACCGGGTTACACACTGTCTGATCTCGCTGGGCACTCGGGTAGACACTGTCTGATCTCGCTGGGCCCATTCATTCTCCCCGGGTTACACACTGTCTGATCTCACTGGGCCCTGGGTTACACACTGTCTGATCTCACTGGGCCCAGCCCCGCGTTACAGACTGTCTGATCTCACTGGGCGCTGAAATACACACTGTCTCATCTCACTTGGCCCCTGGAACACACACTGTCTGATCTCACTGGGCCCCTGGGTTTCACACTGTCTGATCTCACTGGGCCCACCCCCGGGTTACACACTGTCTGATCTCACTGGGCCCCTGGGTTTCACACTGAATGATCTCACTGGGCACACCCCCGGATTACACACTGTCTGATCTCACTGGGTCCACCCCCAAATTACACACTGTGTGATCTCACTGTGCGCTGATATACACACTGTCTGATCTCACTGGGCCCTTGGAACACACACTGTCTGATCTCACTGGGCCCCTGGGTTTCACACTGTCTGATCTTACTGGGCACACCCCCGGGTTACACACTGTCTGATCTCACTGGGCACACCTTCGTGTTACACACTGTCTGATCTCACTGGGCCCACCTCCAGATTACACACTGTATGCCATCACTGTGCCCTGGGATATACACTGTCTGATCTCACCGGGCTCCCGGGTTATACACTGCTGATCTCACTGGGTCCACTCCCAGGTTACACACAGTCTGATCTCACTGGCCCCACCCCCGTGTTACACACTGTCTGATCTCACTGGGCCCCCGGGTTACACAGTGTCTGATGTCACTGGGCCCACTCCCAGGTTACACACTGTCTGATCTCACTGGGGTCCCGGGTTTCACATTTTCTGATCTCTCTGTGCCCCCGGGTTATACACTGTCTGATCTCACTGGGCCCCCGCTTTACACATTTTCTGATCACACTGTATCCACCCCCGGGTTACACAATGTGTGATCTCACTGGGCCCCAGTGTTACAAACTGTCTGATCTCACTGTGCACCGGGTTACACACTTCCTGATCTCAGTCTACCCCCGGGTTACACACTGTCTGATCTCACTGAGCCCCTGGGTTACACACTGTCTAATCTCACTGGGACCCCGGGTTACATACTGTCTAATCACACTGGGCCCCCGGGTTATACACTGTGTGATCTCACTGGGCTCCCGGGTTACACACTGTCTGATTTCACTGGGTCGCCGGGTTACACACTGTCAGATCTCAGTGTACCCCGGGGCTACACATTGTCTGATCTCACTGGGACCCCAAGTAACACGCTCTCCGATCTCACTGTGCACCAGTTTTCCACACTTTCTGATCTCACTGGTCCCACCCCCGGGTTGCACACTGTCTGATCTCACTGGACCCACCCCCGGGTTACACACTGTCTGATCTCACTGGGCCCATCCCACCTGGGTTGCACACTGTCTGATCAAACTGGGCCACCTCTTTACACACTGTCTGATCGGCGTGTGCCTCCGGGTTACACACTGTCTGATCTCACTGGGCCCCATGGTTACACACTGTCTGATCTCACTGGGCCCCGGATTACACACTGTCTGATCTCACTGGGCCCACCCGCGGGTTACACACTGTCTGATCTCATTGGGCCCAACCCGGGTTACACACTGTCTCATCTCTCTGGGCCCCCGGGTTACACACTGTCTGATCTCACTGGGCCCCCGGGTTACACACTGTCTGATCTCACTGGGCCCACCTTCGGGTGACACACTGTCTGATCTCAGTGGTCCCACCCACGGGTTACACGCTGTCTGATCTCACTGGGCCCACCCCCGGGTTACACACTGTCTGATGTCACTGGACCCACCCCCGGGTTACACACTGTCTCATCTCTCTGGGCCCCCGGGTTACACACTCTCTGATCTCACTGGGCCCCCGGGTTACACACTGTCTGATCTCACTGGGCCCACCTTCGGGTTACACACTGTCTGATCTCAGTGGGCCCACCCACGGGTTACACGCTGTCTGATCTCACTGGGCCCATCCCCAGATTACACACTGTATGATCTCACGGGGCGCTGAGATTCACACTGTCTGTTCTCACTGGGCCCCTGGAACACACACTGTCTGATCTCACTGGGCCCACCCTCGGGTTACACACTGTCTGATCTCACTCGGCCCCCGAATTACACACTGTCTGCTCTCAGTGGGCGCACCCCCGGGTTACACACTGTCTGATCTCACTGGGCCCACACCCGGGTTACACACTGTCAGATCTCACTGGACCCACCCCCGGGTTACACACTGTCTGATCTCACTGGGCCCACCGCCGGGTTGCACACTGTCTGATCTCACTGGGCCCACCTCCGGGTTACACACTGTCTGATCTCACTAGGCCCACCCACGGGTAACACACTGTCTGATCTCACTGGGCCCCCGGGTTACACGCTGTCTGATCTCACTGGGCCCACCCCCGGGTTACACATTGTCTGATCTCACTGGACCCACCCCCGGGTTACACACTGTCTGATCTCACTGGGCCCACCTCCGGATTGCACACTGTCTGATCTCACTGGACCCACCCCCGGGTTACACACTGTCTGATCTCACTGGGCCCCAGGGTTACACACTGTCTGATTTCACTGGGCCCCAGTGTTACACACTGTCTGATCGCACTGGGCCCCAGTGTTACACACTGTCTAATCTCACTGGGCCCCCAGGTTACACACTGTCTGATCTCACTGGGCCCCCAGGTTACACACTGACTGACCTCACTGGGCCCCCAGGTTACACACTGTCTGATCTCAATGGGACCTCGGGTTACAGACTGTGTGATCTCACTGGGCCTAACCGGGGTTAGACACTTTCTAATCTCACTGGGCCCCCAGGTTACACACTGACTGATCTCACTGGGCCCCCAGGTTACACACTGTCTGATCTCACTGGGCCCCCAGGTTACACACTGTCTGATCTCACTGGGTCTAACCGGGGTTAGACACTGTCTAATCTCACTGGGCCCCCAGGTTACACACTGTCTGATCACACTGGGCCCCCAGGTTACACACTGACTGATCTCACTGCGCCTAACCGGGGTTAGACACTGTCTAATCTCACTGGGCCCCCAGGTTACACACTGTCTGATCTCACTGGGCCCCCAGGTTACACACTGACTGATCTCACTGGGCCCCCAGGTTACACACTGTCTGATCTCACTGGGACCTCGGGTTACACATTGTCTGATCGCACAGGGTCCCCAGTTTACACACTGTCTGATCTCACTGGGACCCCGGGTTGTACACTGTCTGATCTCACTGGGCCACCGGGTTACACACTGTCTGATCTCATTGGGCCACCGGGTTATACACTGACTGATCTCACTGGGCCACCGGGTTCTACACTCTCTGTTCTCACTGGGCCCCCAGGTTACACACTGTCTGATCTCACTGGGCCCCCGGGTTATACACTGTCTGATCTCACTGGGCACCCGGGTTATACACTGTCTGATCTCACTGGCCCCCAGGTTACACACTGTCTGATCTCACTGGCCCCCCGGATTATACACTGTCTGATCTCACTGGGACCCCGGGTTGTACACTGTCTGATCTCACTGGGCCACCGGGTTACACACTGTCTGATCTCACTGGGCCACCGGGTTATACACTGTCTGATCTCACTGGGCCACCGGGTTACACACTGTCTGATCTCACTGGGCCACCGGGTTATACACTCTCTGATCTCACTGGGCCCCCAGGTTACACACTGTCTGATCTCACTGGGACCTCGGGTTATACACTGTCTTATCGCACAGGATCCCCGGTTTACACACAGTCTGATCTCAGTGTACCCCAAGGTTATACACTGTCTGATCTCACTGGGCCCCCGGGTTACACACTGTCGGATCTCACTGGGCCCCCGGGTTATACACTGTCTGATCTCACTTCGCCACCGGGTTACACACTGTCTGATCTCGCTGGGCACTCGGGTAGACACTGCCTGATCTCACTCTGCCCATTCATTCGCCCCGGGTTACACACTGTCTGATCTCACTGGGCCCTGGGGTACACACTGTATGATCTCACTGGGCCCCCGGGATACACACTGTCTGATCTCACTGGGCCCAGCCCCGCGTTACAGACTGTCTGATCTCACTGGGCCCATCCCCAGATTACACACTGTCTGATCTCACTGGGCGCTGAGATTCACACTGTCTCATCTCACTTGGCCCCTGGAACACACACTGTCTGATCTCACTGGGCCCCTGGGTTTCACACAGTCTGATCTCACTGGGCCCACCCCCGGGTTACACACTGTCTGATCTCACTGGGCCCCTGGGTTTCACACTGTATGATCTCACTGGGCACACCCCCGGATTACACACTGTCTGATCTCACTGGGCCCACCCCCAGATTACACACTGTGTGATCTCACTGGGCGCTGATATACACACTGTCTGATCTCACTGGGCCCTTGGAACACACACTGTCTGATCTCACTGGGCCCCTGGGTTTCACACTGTCTGATCTTACTGGGCCCACCCCCGGGTTACACACTGTCTGATCTCACTGGGCCACCTTCGTGTTACACACTGTCTGATCTCACTGGGCCCACCTCCAGATTACACACTGTATGCCATCACTGTGCCCTGGGATATACACTGTCTGATCTCACCGGGCCCCCGGGTTATACACTGTTGATCTCACTGGGTCCACCCCCAGGTTACACACAGTCTGATCTCACTGGCCCCACCCCCGGGTTACACACTGTCTGATCTCACTGGGCCCCCGGGTTACACAGTGTCTGATGTCACTGGGCCCACCCCCAGGTTACACACTGTCTGATCTCACTGGGGTCCCGGGTTTCACATTTTCTGATCTCTCTGTGCCCCCGGGTTAAACACTGTCTGATCTCACTGGGCCCCCGCTTTACACACTTTCTGATCACACTGTATCCACCCCGGGTTACACAATGTGTGATCTCACTGGGCCCCAGTGTTACAAACTGTCTTATCTCACTGTGCACCGGGTTACACACTTCCTGATCTCAGTCTACCCCCGGGTTACACACTGTCTGATCTCACTGAGCCCCTGGGTTACACACTGTCTGATCTCACTGGGACCCCGGGTTACATACTGTCTAATCACACTGGGCCCCCGGGTTATACACTGTGTGATCTCACTGGGCTCCCGGGTTACACACTGTCTGATTTCACTGGGTCGCCGGGTTACACACTGTCAGATCTCAGTGTACCCCGGGGTTACACATTGTCTGATCTCACTGGGACCCCAAGTAACACGCTCTCCGATCTCACTGTGCACCAGTTTTCCACACTTTCTGATCTCACTGGTCCCACCCCCGGGATGCACACTGTCTGATCTCACTGGACCCACCCCCGGGTTACACACTGTCTGATCTCACTGGGCCCACCCCCGGGTTACACACTGTCTGATCTCATTCGGCCCAACCCGGGTTACACACTGTCTGATCTCACTAGACCCAACCCCGGGTTACACACTGTCTGATTTCTGGGCGCCCGGGTTACACACTGTCTGATCTCACTGGGCCCCCGGGTTACACACTGTCTGATCTCACTGGGCCCACCTTCGGCTTACACACTGTCTGATCTCAGTGGGCCCACCCACGGGTTACACGCTTTCTGATCTCACTGGACCCATCCCCAAATTACACACTGTATGATCTCACTGGGCCCACCGCCGGGTTACACACTGTCTGATCTCACTGGGCCCACCTCCGGGTTACACACTGTCTGATCTCACTGGGCCCACCCCCGGGTTACACACTGTCTGAACTCACTGGGCCCCCGGGTTACACGCTCTCTGATCTCACTGGGCCCACCCCCGGGTTACACACTGTCTGATCTCACTGGACCCACCCCCGGGTTACACACTGTCTGATCTCACTGGGCCCACCCCCGGGTTGCACACTGTGTGATCTCACTGGGCGCTGATATACACACTGTCTGATCTCACTGGGCCCTTGGAGCACACACTGTCTGATCTCACTGGGCCCCTGGGTTTCACACTGTCTGATCTTACTGGGCACACCCCCGGGTTACACACTGTCTGATCTCACTGGGCCCACCTTCTTGTTACACACTGTCTGATCTCACTGGGCCCACCTCCAGATTACACACTGTATGCCATCACTGTGCCCTGAGATATACACTGTCTGATCTCACCGGGCCCCCGGGTTATACACTGTTGATCTCACTGGTTCCACCCCCAGGTTACACACAGTCTGATCTCACTGGCCCCACCGCCGGGTTACACACTGTCTGATCTCACTGGGCCCCCGGGTTACATAGTGTCTGATGTCACTGGGCCCACCCCCAGGTTACACACTGTCTGATCTCACTGGGGTCCCGGGTTTCACATTTTCTGATCTCTCTGTGCCCCCGGGTTATACACTGTCTGATCTCACTGTGCCCCCGCTTTACACATTTTCTGATCACACTGTATCCACCCCCGGGTTACACAATGTGTGATCTCACTGGGCCCCAGTGTTACAAACTGTCTGATCTCACTGTGCACCGGGTAACACAATTCCTGATCTCAGTCTACCCCCGGGTTACACACTCTCTGATCTCACTGAGCCCCTGGGTTACACACTGTCTGATCTCACTGGGACCCCGGGTTACATACTGTCTAATCACACTGGGCCCCCGGGTTATACACTGTGTGATCTCACTGGGCTCCCGGGTTACACACTGTCTGATTTCACTGGGTCCCCGGGTCACACACACTGTCAGATCTCAGTGTACCCCGGGGTTACACCTTGTCTGATCTCACTGGGACCCCAAGTTACACACCCTCCGATCTCACTGTGCACCAGGTTTCCACACTTTCTGATCTCACTGGGCCCACCCACGGGTTGCACACTGTCTGATCTCACTGGACCCACCCCCGGGTTACACACTGTCTGATCTCATTGGGCCCATCCCACCTGGGTTGCACACTGTCTGATCAAACTGGGCCACCTCTTTACACACTGTCTGATCGGCGTGTGCCTCCGGGTTACACACTGTCTGATCTCACTGGGCCCCAGGGTTACACACTGTCTGATCTCACTGGGCCCCGGATTACACACTGTCTGATCTCACTGGGCCCACCCCCGTGTTACACACTGTCTGATCTCATTCGGCCCAACCCGGGTTACACACTGTCTGATCTCACTAGACCCAACCCCGGGTTACACACTGTCTGATTTCTGGGCGCCCGGGTTACACACTGTCTGATCTCACTGGGCCCCCGGGTTACACACTGTCTGATCTCACTGGGCCCACCTTCGGGTTACACACTGTCTGATCTCAGTGGGCCCACCCACGGGTTACACGCTTTCTGATCTCACTGGACCCATCCCCAAATTACACACTGTATGATCTCACTGGGCCCACCGCCGGGTTACACACTGTCTGATCTCACTGGGCCCACCTCCGGGTTACACACTGTCTGATCTCACTGGGCCCACCCCCGGGTTACACACTGTCTGAACTCACTGGGCCCCCGGGTTACACGCTCTCTGATCTCACTGGGCCCACCCCCGGGTTACACACTGTCTGATCTCACTGGACCCATCCCCGGGTTACACACTGTCTGATCTCACTGGGCCCACCCCCGGGTTGCACACTGTGTGATCTCAGTGGACCCACCCCCGGGTTACACACTGTCTGATCACACTGGGCCCCAGGGTTACACACTCTCTGATTTCACTGGGCCCCAGTGTTACACACTGTCTGATCAAACTGGGCCCCAGTGTTACACACTGTCTGATCTCACTGGGCCTAACCGGGGTTAGACACTGTCTAATCTCACTGGGCCCCCAGGTTAAACACTGTCTGATCTCACTGGGCCCCCAGGTTACACACTGACTGATCTCACTGGGCCCCCAGGTTACACACGGTCTGATCTCACTGGGACCTCGAGTTACAGACTGTGTGATCTCACTGGTACTAACCGGGGTTAGACACTGTCTAATCTCACTTGGCCCCCAGGTTACACACTGTCTGATCTCACTGGGCCCCCAGGTTACACACTGTCTGATCTCACTGGGTCTACCCGGGGTTAGACACTTTCTAATCTCACTGGGCCCCCAGGTTACACACTGACTGATCTCACTGGGCCCCCAGGTTACACACTGTCTGATCTCACTGGGTCTAACCGGGGTTAGACACTGTCTAATCTCACTGGGCCCCCAGGTTACACACTGTCTGATCACACTGGGCCCCCAGGTTACACACTGACTGATCTCACTGGGCCTAACCGGGGTTAGACACTGTCTAATCTCACTGGGCCCCCAGGTTACACACTGTCTGATCTCACTGGGCCCCCAGGTTACACACTGACTGATCTCACTGGGCCCCCAGGTTACACACTGTCTGATCTCACTGGGACCTCGGGTTACACATTGTCTGATCGCACAGGGTCCCCAGTTTACACACTGTCTGATCTCACTGGGACCCCGGGTTGTACACTGTCTGATCTCACTGGGCCACCAGGTTACACATTGTCTGATCTCATTGGGCCACCGGGTTATACACTGACTGATCTCACTGGGCCACCGGGTTCTACACTGTCTGTTCTCACTGGGCCCCCAGGTTACACACTGTCTGATCTCACTGGGCCCCCGGGTTATACACTGTCTGATCTCACTGGGCACCCGGGTTATACACTGTCTGATCTCACTGGCCCCCAGGTTACACACTGTCTGATCTCACTGGCCCCCCGGATTATACACTGTCTGATCTCACTGGGACCCCGGGTTGTACACTGTCTGATCTCACTGGGCCACCGGGTTACACACTGTCTGATCTCACTGGGCCACCGGGTTATACACTGTCTGATCTCACTGGGCCACCGGGTTACAGACTGTCTGATCTCACTGGGCCACCGGGTTATACACTCTCTGATCTCACTGGGCCCCCAGGTTACACACTGTCTGATCTCACTGGGACCTCGGGTTATACACTATCTGATCGCACAGGATCCCCGGTTTACACACAGTCTGATCTCAGTGTACCCCAAGGTTATACACTGTCTGATCTCACTGGGCCCCCGGGTTACACACTGTCGGATCTCACTGGGCCCCCGGGTTATACACTGTCTGATCTCACTGCGCCACCGGGTTACACACTGTCTGAACTCGCTGGGCACTCGGGTAGACACTGCCTGATCTCACTCTTCCCATTCATTCTCCCCGGGTTACACACTGTCTGATCTCACTGGGCCCTGGGGTACACACTGTATGATCTCACTGGGCCCCCGGGATACACACTGTCTGATCTCACTGGGCCCAGCCCCGCGTTACAGACTGTCTGATCTCACTGGGCCCATCCCCAGATTACACACTGTCTGATCTCACTGGGCGCTGAGATTCACACTGTCTCATCTCACTTGGCCCCTGGAACACACACTGTCTGATCTCACTGGGCCCCTGGGTTTCACACAGTCTGATCTCACTGGGCCCACCCCCGGGTTACACACTGTCTGATCTCACTGGGCCCCTGGGTTTCACACTGTATGATCTCACTGGGCACACCCCCGGATTACACACTGTCTGATCTCACTGGGCCCACCCCCAGATTACACACTGTGTGATCTCACTGGGCGCTGATATACACACTGTCTGATCTCACTGTGCCCTTGGAACACACACTGTCTGATCTCACTGGGCCCCTGGGTTTCACACTGTCTGATCTTACTGGGCCCACCCCCGCGTTACACACTGTCTGATCTCACTGGGCCACCTTCGTGTTACACACTGTCTGATCTCACTGGGCCCACCTCCAGATTACACACTGTATGCCATCACTGTGCCCTGGGATATACACTGTCTGATCTCACCGGGCCCCCGGGTTATACACTGTTGATCTCACTGGGTCCACCCCCAGGTTACACACAGTCTGATCTCACTGGCCCCACCCCCGGGTTACACACTGTCTGATCTCACTGGGCCCCCGGGTTACACAGTGTCTGATGTCACTGGGCCCACCCCCAGGTTACACACTGTCTGATCTCACTGGGGTCCCGGGTTTCACATTTTCTGATCGCTCTGTGCCCCCGGGTTAAACACTGTCTGATCTCACAGGGCCCCCGCTTTACACACTTTCTGATCACACTGTATCCACCCCCGGGTTACACAATGTGTGATCTCACTGGGCCCCAGTGTTACAAACTGTCTTATCTCACTGTGCACCGGGTTACACACTTCCTGATCTCAGTCTACCCCCGGGTTACACACTGTCTGATCTCACTGAGCCCCTGGGTTACACACTGTCTGATCTCACTGGGACCCCGGGTGACATACTGTCTAATCACACTGGGCCCCCGGGTTATACACTGTGTGATCTCACTGGGCTCCCGGGTTACACACTGTCTGATTTCACTGGGTCGCCGGGTTACACACTGTCAGATCTCAGTGTACCCCGGGGTTACACATTGTCTGATCTCACTGGGACCCCAAGTAACACGCTCTCCGATCTCACTGTGCACCAGTTTTCCACACTTTCTGATCTCACTGGTCCCACCCCCGGGTTGCACACTGTCTGATCTCACTGGACCCAACCCCGGGTTACACACTGTCTGATCTCACTGGGCCCATCCCACCTGGGTTGCACACTGTCTGATCAAACTGGGCCACCTCTTTACACACTGTCTGATCGGCGTGTGCCTCCGGGTTACACACTGTCTGATCTCACTGGGCCCCAGGGTTACACACTGTCTGATCTCACTGGGCCCCGGATTACACACTGTCTGATCTCACTGGGCCCACCCGCGGGTTACACACTGTCTGATCTCATTGGGCCCAACCCGGGTTACACACTGTCTCATCTCTCTGGGCCCCCGGGTTACACACTGTCGGATCTCACTGGGCCCCCGGGTTATACACTGTCTGATCTCACTGCGCCACCGGGTTACACACTGTCTGATCTCTCTGGGTACTCGGGTAGACATTGTCTGATCTCACTGGGCCCATTCATTCTCCCCGGGTTACACACTGTCTGATCTCACTGGGCCCTGGGGTACACACTGTCTGATCTCACGGGGCACAGCCCCGCGTTACAGACTGTCTGATCTCACTGGGCCCATCCCCACATTACACACTGTCTGATCTCACTGGGCGCTATGATACACACTGTCTCATCTCACTTGGCCCCTGGAACACACATTGTCTGGTCTCACTGGGCCCCTGGGTTTCACACTGTCTGATCTCACTGGGCCCACCCCCGGGTTACACACTGTCTGATCTCACTGGGGCCCTGGGTTTCACACTGTATGATCTCACTGGGCACACCCCCGGATTACACACTGTCTGATCTCACTGGGCCCACCCCCAGATTACACACTGTGTGATCTCACTGGGCGCTGATATACACACTGACTGATCTCACTGGGCCCTTGGAGCACACACTGTCTGATCTCACTGGGCCCCTGGGTTTCACACTGTCTGATCTTACTGGGCACACTCCCGGGTTACACACTGTCTGATCTCACTGGGCCCACCTTCGTGTTACACACTGTCTGATCTCACTGGGCCCACCTCCAGATTACACACTGTATGCCATCACTGTGCCCTGGGATATACACTGTCTGATCTCACCGGGCCCCCGGGTTATACACTGTTGATCTCACTGGTTCCACCCCCAGGTTACACACAGTCTGATCTCACTGGCCCCACCGCCGGGTTACACACTGTCTGATCTCACTGGGCCCCCGGGTTACACAGTGTCTGATGTCACTGGGCCCACCCCCAGGTTACACACTGTCTGATCTCACTGGGGTCCCGGGTTTCACATTTTCTGATCTCTCTGTGCCCCCGGGTTATACACTGTCTGATCTCACTGTGCCCCCGCTTTACACATTTTCTGATCACACTGTATCCACCCCCGGGTTACACAATGTGTGATCTCACTGGGCCCCAGTGTTACAAACTGTCTGATCTCACTGTGCACCGGGTAACACAATTCCTGATCTCAGTCTACCCCCGGGTTACACACTCTCTGATCTCACTGAGCCCCTGGGTTACACACTGGCTGATCTCACTGGGACCCCGGGTTACATACTGTCTAATCACACTGGGCCCCCGGGTTATACACTGTGTGATCTCACTTGACTCCCGGGTTACACACTGTCTGATTTCACTGGGTCCCCGGGTCACACACACTGTCAGATCTCAGTGTACCCCGGGGTTACACCTTGTCTGATCTCACTGGGACCCCAAGTTACACACCCTCCGATCTCACTGTGCACCAGGTTTCCACACTTTCTGATCTCACTGGGCCCACCCCCGGGTTGCACACTGTCTGATCTCACTGGACCCACCCCCGGGTTACACACTGTCTGATCTCACTGGGCCCATCCCACCTGGGTTGCACACTGTCTGATCAAACTGGGCCACCTCTTTACACACTGTCTGATCGGCGTGTGCCTCCGGGTTACACACTGTCTGATCTCACTGGGCCCCAGGGTTACACACTGTCTGATCTCACTGGGCCCCGGATTACACACTGTCTGATCTCACTGGGCCCACCCCCGGGTTACACACTGTCTGATCTCATTCGGCCCAACCCGGGTTACACACTGTCTGATCTCACTAGACCCAACCCCGGGTTACACACTGTCTGATTTCTGGGCGCCCGGGTTACACACTGTCTGATCTCACTGGGCCCCCGGGTTACACACTGTCTGATCCCACTGGGCCCACCTTCGGGTTACACACTGTCTGATCTCAGTGGGCCCACCCACGGGTTACACGCTTTCTGATCTCACTGGACCCATCCCCAAATTACACACTGTATGATCTCACTGGGCCCACCGCCGGGTTACACACTGTCTGATCTCACTGGGCCCACCTCCGGGTTACACACTGTCTGATCTCACTGGGCCCACCCCCGGGTTACACACTGTCTGAACTCACTGGGCCCCCGGGTTACACGCTCTCTGATCTCACTGGGCCCACCCCCGGGTTACACACTGTCTGATCTCACTGGACCCAACCCCGGGTTACACACTGTCTGATCTCACTGGGCCCACCCCCGGGTTGCACACTCTGTGATCTCAGTGGACCCACCCCCGGGTTACACACTGTCTGATCACACTGGGCCCCAGGGTTACACACTGTCTGATTTCACTGGGCCCCAGTGTTACACACTGTCTGATCAAACTGGGCCCCAGTGTTACACACTGTCTGATCTCACTGGGCCTAACCGGGGTTAGACACTGTCTAATCTCACTGGGCCCCCAGGTTAAACACTGTCTGATCTCACTGGGCCCCCAGGTTACACACTGACTGATCTCACTGGGCCCCCAGGTTACACACGGTCTGATCTCACTGGGACCTCGAGTTACAGACTGTGTGATCTCACTGGTACTAACCGGGGTTAGACACTGTCTAATCTCACTGGGCCCCCAGGTTACACACTGTCTGATCTCACTGGGCCCCCAGGTTACACACTGTCTGATCTCACTGGGTCTACCCGGGGTTAGACACTGTCTAATCTCACTGGGCCCCCAGGTTACACACTGTCTGATCACACTGGGCCCCAGGTTACACACTGACTGATCTCACTGGGCCTAACCGGGGTTAGACACTGTCTAATCTCACTGGGCCCCCAGGTTACACACTGTCTGATCTCACTGGGCCCCCAGGTTACACACTGACTGATCTCACTGGGCCTCCAGGTTACACACTGTCTGATCTCACTGGGACCTCGGGTTACACATTGTCTGATCGCACAGGGTCCCCGGTTTACACACTGTAGGATCTCACTGGGCCACCGGGTTATACACTGTCTGATCTCACTGGGCCACCGGGTTACAGACTGTCTGATCTCACTGGGCCCCTGGGTTATACACTGTCTGATCTCACTGGGACCCCGGGTTGTACACTGTCTGATCTCACTGGGCCACCGGGTTACACACTGTCTGATCTCACTGGGCCACCGGGTTCTACACTGTCTGATCTCACTGGGCCCCCAGGTTACACACTGTATGATCTCACTGGGCCCCCGGGTTATACACTGTCTGATCTCAATGGGCACCCGGGTTATACACTGTCTGATCTCACTGGGCCCCCGGGTTATACACTGTCTGATCTCACTGGGCCACCGGGTTACACACTGTCTGATCTCACTGGGCCACTGGGTTATACACTGTCTGATCTCACTGGGCCACCGGGTTACACACTGTCTGATCTCACTGGGCCACCGGGTTATACACTGTCTGATCTCACTGGGCCCCCAGGTTACACACTGTCTGATCTCACTGGGACCTCGGGTTATACACTGTCTGATCGCACAGGGTCCCCGGTTTACACACAGTCTGATCTCAGTGTACCCAAAGGTCACACACTGTCTGATCTCACTGGGCCCCCGGGTTACACACTGTCGGATCTCACTGGGCCCCCGGGTTATACACTGTCTGATCTCACTGCGCCACCGAGTTACACACTGTCTGATCTCTCTGGGCACTCGGGTAGACACTGTCTGATCTCACTGGGCCCATTCATTCTCCCCGGGTTACACACTGTCTGATCTCACTGGGCCCCTGGGTTTCACACTGTCTGATCTCACTGGGCCCACCCCCGGATTACACACTGTCTGATCTCACTGGGCCCACCCCCAGATTACACACTGTGTGATCTCACTGGGCGCTGATATACACACTGTCTGATCTCACTGGGCCCTTGGAACACACACTGTCTGATCTCACTGGGCCCCTGGGTTTCACACTGTCTGATCTTACTGGGCACACCCCCGGGTTACACACTGTCTGATCTCACTGGGCCCACCTTCGTGTTACACACTGTCTGATCACACTGGGCCCACCTCCAGATTACACACTGTATGCCATCACTGTGCCCTGGGATTTCCACTGTCTGATCTCACCGGGCCCCCGGGTTATACACTGTTGATCTCACTGGGTCCACCCCCAGGTTACACACAGTCTGATCTCACTGGCCCCACCGCCGGGTTACACACTGTCTGATCTCACTGGGCCCCCGGGTTACACAGTGTCTGATGTCACTGTGCCCACCCCCACGTTACACACTGTCTGATCTCACTGGGGTCCCGGGTTTCACATATTCTGATCTCTCTGTGCCCCCGGGTTATACACTGTCTGATCTCACTGGGCCCCCGCTTTACACATTTTCTGATCACACTGTATCCACCCCGGGGTTACACAATGTGTGATCTCACTGGGCCCCAGTGTTACAAACTGTCTGATCTCACTGTGCACCGGGTTACACACTTCCTGATCTCAGTCTACCCCCGGGTTACACACTGTCTGATCTCACTGAGCCCCTGGGTTACACACTGTCTGATCTCACTGGGACCCCGGGTTACATACTGTCTAATCACACTGGGCAGGGTTATACACTGTGTGATCTCACTGGGCTCCCGGTTACACACTGTCTAATTTCACTGGGTCCCCGGGTTACACACTGTCAGATCTCAGTGTACCCCGGGGTTTCACCTTGTCTGATCTCACTGGGACACCAAGTTACACACTCTCCGATCTCACTGTGCACCAGGTTTCCACACTTTCTGATCTCACTGGGCCCACCCCCGGGTTGCACACTGTCTGATCTCACTGGACCTACCCCTGGGATACACACTGTCTGATCTCACTGGGCCCATCCCACCTGGGTTGCACACTGTCTGATCAAACTGGGCCACCTCTTTACACACTGTCTGATCGGCGTGTGCCTCCGGGTTACACACTGTCTGATCTCACTGGGCCCCAGGGTTACACACTGTCTGATCTCGCTGGGCCCCGGATTACACACTGTCTGATCTCACTGTGCCCACCCCCGGGTTACACACTGTCTGATCTCATTGGGCCCAACCCGGGTTACACACTGTCTGATCTCACTAGACCCACCCCCGGGTTACACACTCTCTGATTTCTGGGCGCCCGGGTTACACACTGTCTGATCTCACTGGGCCCCCGAGTTACACACTGTCTGATCTCACTGGGCCCACCTTCGGGTTACACACTGTCTGATCTCAGTGGGCCCACCCACGGGTTACACGCTGTCTGATCTCACTGGGCCCATCCCCAGATTACACACTGTATGATCTCACTGGGCGCTGAGATTCACTGTCTGATCCCACTGGGTCCCTGGAACACACACTGTCTGATCTCACTGGGCCCACCCTCGGGTTACACACTGTCTGATCTCACTGGACCCCCGGGTTACACACTGTCTGATCTCAGTGGGCCTACCCCCGGGTTACACACTGTCTGACCTCACTGGGCCCCCGGGTTACACACTGTCTGATCTCAGTGGGCCTACCCCCGGGTTACACACTGTCTGATCTCACTGGGCCCACCCCCGGGTTACACACTGTCAGATCTCATTGGACCCACCCCCGGGTTACACACTGTCAGATCTCATTGGACCCACCCCCGGGTTACACACTGTCTGATCTCACTGGGCTCACCGCCGGGTTACACACTGTCTGATCTCACTGGGCCCACCTCCGGGTTACACACTGTCTGATCTCACTGGGCCCACCACCGGGTTACACACTGTCTGAACTCACTGGGCCCCCGGGTTACACGCTCTCTGATCTCACTGGGCCCACCCCCGGGTTACACACTGTCTGATCTCACTGGGCCCCCAGGTTACACACTGACTGATCTCACTGGGCCCCCAGGTTACACACGGTCTGATCTCACTGGGACCTCGAGTTACAGACTGTGTGATCTCACTGGTACTAACCGGGGTTAGACACTGTCTAATCTCACTGGGCCCCCAGGTTACACACTGTCTGGTCTCACTGGGCCCCCAGGTTACACACTGTCTGATCTCACTGGGTCTACCCGGGGTTAGACACTGTCTAATCTCACTGGGCCCCCAGGTTACACACTGTCTGATCACACTGGGCCCCAGGTTACACACTGACTGATCTCACTGGGCCTAACCGGGGTTAGACACTGTCTAATCTCACTGGGCCCCCAGGTTACACACTGTCTGATCTCACTGGGCCCCCAGGTTACACACTGACTGATCTCACTGGGCCCCCAGGTTACACACTGTCTGATCTCACTGGGACCTCGGGTTACACATTGTCTGATCGCACAGGGTCCCCGGTTTACACACTGTAGGATCTCACTGGGCCACCGGGTTATACACTGTCTGATCTCACTGGGCCACCGGGTTACAGACTGTCTGATCTCACTGGGCCCCTGGGTTATACACTGTCTGATCTCACTGGGACCCCGGGTTGTACACTGTCTGATCTCACTGGGCCACCGGGTTACACACTGTCTGATCTCACTGGGCCACCGGGTTCTACACTGTCTAATCTCACTGGGCCCCCAGGTTACACACTGTATGATCTCACTGGGCCCCCGGGTTATACACTGTCTGATCTCACTGGGCACCCGGGTTATACACTGTCTGATCTCACTGGGCCCCCGGGTTATACACTGTCTGATCTCACTGGGCCACCGGGTTACACACTGTCTGATCTCACTGGGCCACTGGGTTATACACTGTCTGATCTCACTGGGCCACCGGGTTACACACTGTCTGATCTCACTGGGCCACCGGGTTATACACTGTCTGATCTCACTGGGCCCCCAGGTTACACACTGTCTGATCTCACTGGGACCTCGGGTTATACACTGTCTGATCGCACAGGGTCCCCGGTTTACACACAGTCTGATCTCAGTGTACCCCAAGGTCACACACTGTCTGATCTCACTGGGCCCCCGGGTTACACACTGTCGGATCTCACTGGGCCCCCGGGTTATACACTGTCTGATCTCACTGCGCCACCGAGTTACACACTGTCTGATCTCTCTGGGCACTCGGGTAGACACTGTCTGATCTCACTGGGCCCATTCATTCTCCCCGGGTTACACACTGTCTGATCTCACTGGGCCCCTGGGTTTCACACTGTCTGATCTCACTGGGCCCACCCCCGGATTACACACTGTCTGATCTCACTGGGCCCACCCCCAGATTACACACTGTGTGATCTCACTGGGCGCTGATATACACACTGTCTGATCTCACTGGGCCCTTGGAACACACACTGTCTGATCTCACTGGGCCCCTGGGTTTCACACTGTCTGATCTTACTGGGCACACCCCCGGGTTACACACTGTCTGATCTCACTGGGCCCACCTTCGTGTTACACACTGTCTGATCACACTGGGCCCACCTCCAGATTACACACTGTATGCCATCACTGTGCCCTGGGATTTCCACTGTCTGATCTCACCGGGCCCCCGGGTTATACACTGTTGATCTCACTGGGTCCACCCCCAGGTTACACACAGTCTGATCTCACTGGCCCCACCGCCGGGTTACACACTGTCTGATCTCACTGGGCCCCCGGGTTACACAGTGTCTGATGTCACTGTGCCCACCCCCACGTTACACACTGTCTGATCTCACTGGGGTCCCGGGTTTCACATATTCTGATCTCTCTGTGCCCCCGGGTTATACACTGTCTGATCTCACTGGGCCCCCGCTTTACACATTTTCTGATCACACTGTATCCACCCCGGGGTTACACAATGTGTGATCTCACTGGGCCCCAGTGTTACAAACTGTCTGATCTCACTGTGCACCGGGTTACACACTTCCTGATCTCAGTCTACCCCCGGGTTACACACTGTCTGATCTCACTGAGCCCCTGGGTTACACACTGTCTGATCTCACTGGGACCCCGGGTTACATACTGTCTAATCACACTGGGCCCCAGGGTTATACACTGTGTGATCTCACTGGGCTCCCGGTTACACACTGTCTAATTTCACTGGGTCCCCGGGTTACACACTGTCAGATCTCAGTGTACCCCGGGGTTTCACCTTGTCTGATCTCACTGGGACACCAAGTTACACACTCTCCGATCTCACTGTACACCAGGTTTCCACACTTTCTGATCTCACTGGGCCCACCCCCGGGTTGCACACTGTCTGATCTCACTGGACCTACCCCCGGGATACACACTGTCTGATCTCACTGGGCCCATCCCACCTGGGTTGCACACTGTCTGATCAAACTGGGCCACCTCTTTACACACTGTCTGATCGGCGTGTGCCTCCGGGTTACACACTGTCTGATCTCACTGGGCCCCAGGGTTACACACTGTCTGATCTCGCTGGGCCCCGGATTACACACTGTCTGATCTCACTGTGCCCACCCCCGGGTTACACACTGTCTGATCTCATTGGGCCCAACCCGGGTTACACACTGTCTGATCTCACTAGACCCACCCCCGGGTTACACACTCTCTGATTTCTGGGCGCCCGGGTTACACACTGTCTGATCTCACTGGGCCCCCGAGTTACACACTGTCTGATCTCACTGGGCCCACCTTCGGGTTACACACTGTCTGATCTCAGTGGGCCCACCCACGGGTTACACGCTGTCTGATCTCACTGGGCCCATCCCCAGATTACACACTGTATGATCTCACTGGGCGCTGAGATTCACTGTCTGATCCCACTGGGTCCCTGGAACACACACTGTCTGATCTCACTGGGCCCACCCTCGGGTTACACACTGTCTGATCTCACTGGACCCCCGGGTTACACACTGTCTGATCTCAGTGGGCCTACCCCCGGGTTACACACTGTCTGACCTCACTGGACCCCCGGGTTACACACTGTCTGATCTCAGTGGGCCTACCCCCGGGTTACACACTGTCTGACCTCACTGGGCCCCCGGGTTACACACTGTCTGATCTCAGTGGGCCTACCCCCGGGTTACACACTGTCTGATCTCACTGGGCCCACCCCCGGGTTACACACTGTCAGATCTCATTGGACCCACCCCCGGGTTACACACTGTCAGATCTCATTGGACCCACCCCCGGGTTACACACTGTCTGATCTCACTGGGCTCACCGCCGGGTTACACACTGTCTGATCTCACTGGGCCCACCTCCGGGTTACACACTGTCTGATCTCACTGGGCCCACCACCGGGTTACACACTGTCTGAACTCACTGGGCCCCCGGGTTACACGCTCTCTGATCTCACTGGGCCCACCCCCGGGTTACACACTGTCTGATCTCACTGGACCCACCCCCGGGTTACACACTGTCTGATCTCACTGGGCCCACCCCCGGGTTGCACACTGTCTGATCTCAGTGGACCCACCCCCGGGTTACACACTGTCTGATCTCACTGGGGCCCAGGTTACACACTGTCTGATTTCACTGGGCCCCAGTGTTACACACTGTCTGATCACACTGGGCCCCAATGTTACACACTGTCTGATCTCACTGGGCCTAACCGGGGTTTGACACTGTCTAATCTCACTGGGCCCCCAGGTTACACACTGTCTGATCTCACTGGGCCCCCATATACATACTGTCTGATCTCACTGGGCCCCCAGGTTACACACTATCTGATCACACTGGGCCCCCAGGTTACACACTGACTGATCTAACTGGGCCTAACCGGGGTTAGACACTGTCTAATCTCACTGGGCCCCCAGGTTACACACTGTCTGATCTCACTGGGCCCCCAGGTTACACACTGACTGATCTCACTGGGCCCCCAGGTTACACAATGTCTGATCTCACTGGGACCTCGGGTTACACATTGTCTGATCGCACAGGGTCCCCGGTTTACACACTGTAGGATCTCACTGGTCCACCGGGTTATACACTGTCTGATCTCACTGGGCCACCGGGTTACACACTGTCTGATCTCACTGGGCCCCCGGGTTATACACTGTCTGATCTCACTGGGACCCCGGGTTGTACACTTTCTGATCTCACTGGGCCACCGGGTTACACACTGTCTGATCTCACTGCGCCACCGGGTTCTACACTGTCTGATCTCACTGGGCCCCCAGGTTACACACTGTCTGATCTCACTGGGCCCCCGGGTTATACACTGTCTGATCTCACTGGGCACCCGGGTTATACACTGTCTGATCTCACTGGGCCCCCAGGTTACACACTGTCTGATCTCACTGGCCCCCCGGATTATACACTGTCTGATCTCACTGGGCCACCGGGTTATACACTGTCTGATCTCACTGGGCCCCCAGGTTACACACTGTCTGATCTCACTGGGACCTCGTGTTGTACACTGTCTGATCGCACAGGGTCCCCGGTTTACACACAGTCTGATCTCAGTGTAGCCCAAGGTCACACACTGTCTGATCTCACTGGGCCCCCGGGTTACACACTCTCGGATCTCACTGGGCCCCCGGGTTATACACTGTCTGATCTCACCGCGCCACCGGGTTACACACTGTCTGATCTCTCTGGGCACTCGGGTAGACACTGTCTGATCTCACTGGGCCCATTCATTCTCCCCGGGTTACACACTGTCTGATCTCACTGGGCCCTGGGGTACACACTGTATGATCTCACTGGGCCCCCGGGATACACACTGTCTGATCTCACTGGGCCCAGCCCCGCGTTACAGACTGTCTGATCTCACTGGGCCCCTGGGTTTCACACTGTATGATCTCACTGGGCACACCCCCGGATTACACACTGTCTGATCTCACTGGGCCCACCCTTAGATTTCACACTGTGTGATCTCACTGGGCGCTGATATACACACTGTCTGATCTCACTGGGCCCTTGGAACACACACTGTCTGATCTCACTGGGCCCCTGGGTTTCACACTGTCTGATCTTACTGGGCCCACCCCCGGGTTACACACTGTCTGATCTCACTGGGACCACCTTCGTGTTACAAACTGTCTGATCTCACTGGGCCCATCTCCAGATTACACACTGTATGCCATCACTGTGCCCTGGGATATACACTGTCTGATCTCACCGGGCCCCCGGGTTATACACTGTTGATCTCACTGGGTCCACCCCCAGGTTACACACAGTCTGATCTCACTGGCCCCACCCCCAGGTTACACACTGTCTGATCTCACTGGGGTCCCGGGTTTCACATTTTCTGATCTATATGTGACCCCGGGTAATACACTGTCTGATCGCACTGGGCCACCGCTTTACACACATTCTGATCACACTGTATCCACCTTCGGGTTACACAATGTGTGATCTCACTGGGCCCCAGTGTTACAAACTGTCTGATCTCACTGTGCACCGGGTTACACACTTCCTGATCTCAGTCTACCCCCGGGTTACACACTGTCCGATCTCACTGAGCCCCTGGGTTAAACACTGTCTGATCTCACTGGGACCCCGGGTTACATACTGTCTAATCACACTGGGTCCCCGGGTTATACACTGTGTGATCTCACTGGGCTCCCGGGTTACACACTGCCTGATTTCACTGGGTTCCCGGGTTACACACTGTCAGATCTCAGTGTACCCCTGGGTTACACACTGTCTGATCTCACTGGACCCACCACCGGGTTACACACTGTCGGATCTGACTGGGCCGCAGGGTTATACACTGTCTGATCTCACTGGGCCCCAGTGTTACACACTGTCTGATCTCACTGGGCCTAACCGGGGTCAGACACTGTCTAATCTCACTGGGCCCCCAGGTTACACACTGTCTGATCTCACTGGGCCCCCAGGTTACACACTGACTGATCTCACTGTGCCCCCAGGTTACACACTGTCTGATCTCACTGGGACCTGGGGTACACACTGTCTGATCTCACTGGGCCCCCGGGTTACACACTGTCTGATCTCAGTGGGCCCACCCCCGGGTTACACACTGTCTGATCTCACTGGGCCCACCCCCAGATTACACACTGTGTGATCTCACTGGGCGCTGATATACACACTGTCTGATCTCACTGGGCCCCTGGAACACACACTGTCTAATCTCACTGGGCCCTTGGTTTCACACTGTCAGATCTCACTGGGCCCACCCCCGGGTTACACACTCTCTGATCTCACTGGGCCCCTGGGTTTCACACTGTATGATCTCACTGTGCACACCCCCGGATTACACACTGTCTGATCTCACTGGGCCCACCCCCAGATTACACACTGTGTGATCTCACTGGGCGCTGATATACACACTGTCTGATCTCACTGGGCCCTTGGAACACACACTGTCTGATCTCACTGGGCCCACCTTCGTGTTACACACTGTCTGATCTCACTGGGCCCACCTCCAGATTACACACTGTATGCCATCACTGTGCCCTGGGATATACACTGTCTGATCTCACCATGCCCCCGGGTTATACACTGTTGATCTCACTGGGTCCACCCCCAGGTTACACACCGTCTGATCTCACTGGCCCCACCGCCGGGTTACACACTGTCTGATCTCACTGGGCCCCCGGGTTACACAGTGTCTGATGTCACTGGGCCCACCCCCAGGTTACACACTGTCTGATCTCACTGGGTTTCCCGGGTTTCACATTTTCTGATCTCTCTGTGCCCCCGGGTTATACACTGTCTGATCTCACTGTGCCCCCGCTTTACACATTTTCTGATCACACTGTATCCACCCCCGGGTTACACAATGTGTGATCTCACTGGGCCCCAGTGTTACAAACTGTCTGATCTCACTGTGCACCGGGTTACACACTTCCTGATCTCAGTCTACCCCCGGGTTACACACTGTCTGATCTCACTGGGACCCCGGGTTGTACACTGTCTGATCTCACTGGGCCACCGGGTTACACACTGTCTGATCTCATTGGGCCACCGGGTTATACACTGACTGATCTCACTGGGCCACCAGCTTCTACATTGTCTGTTCTCACTGGGCCCCCAGGTTACACACTGTCTGATCTTACTGGGCCCCCGGGTTATACATTGTCTGATCTCACTGGGCACCCGGGTTATACACTGTCTGATCTCACTGGCCCGCAGGTTACACACTGTCTGATCTCACTGGCCCCCCGGATTATACACTGTCTGATCTCACTGGGCCCCCGGGTTATACACTGTCTGATCTCACTGGACCCCCGGGTAACACACTGTCTGATCTCACTGGGCCCCCGGGTTACACGCTGTCTGATCGCACAGGGTCCCCGGTTTACACACAGTCTGATCTCAGTGTACCCCAAGGTTACACACTGTCAGATCTCATTGGACCCACCCCCGGGTTACACACTGTCTGATCTCACTGGGCCCACCCCCGGGTTACACACTGTCTGATCTCACTGGACCCACCCCCGGGTTACACACTGTCTGATCTCACTGGACCCACCCCCGGGTTGCACACTGTCTGATCTCACTGGACCCACCCCCGGGTTACACACTGCCTGATCTCACTGGGCCCCAGGGTTACACACTGTCTGATTTCACTGGTCCCCAGTGTTACACACTGTCTGATCGCACTGGGCCAAAGTGTTAAACACTGTCTGATCTCACTGGGCCTAACCGGGGTTAGACACTCTCTAATCTCACTGGACCCCCAGGTTACACACTGTCTGATCTCACTGGGCCCCCAGGTTACACACTGACTGATCTCACTGGGCCCCCAGGTTACACACTGTCTGATCTCACTGGGACCTCGGGTTACAGACTGTGTGATCTCACTGGGCCTAACCGGGGTTAGACAATGTCTAATCTCACTGGGCCCCCAGGTTACACACTGTCTGATCTCACTGGGCCACCAGGTTACACACTGTCTGATCTCACTGGGCCCCCAGGTTACACACTGTCTGATCTCACTGGGTCTAACCGGGGTTAGACACTGTATAATCTCACTGGGCCCCCAGGTTACACACTGTCTGATCACACTGGGCCCCCAGATTACACACTGACTGATCTCACTGGGCCTAACCGGGGTTAGACACTGTCTAATCTCACTGGGCCCCCAGGTTACACACTGTCTGATCTCACTGGGCCCCCAGGTTACACACTGACTGATCTCACTGGGCCCCCAGGTTACACACTGTCTGATCTCACTGGGACCTCGGGTTACACATTGTCTGATCGCACAGGGTCCCCGGTTTACACACTGTCTGATCTCACTGGGACCCCGGGTTGAATACTGTCTGATCTCACTGGGCCACCGGGTTACACGCTGTCTGATCTCATTGGGCCACCGGGTAATATACTGACTGATCTCACTGGGCCACCGGGTTCTACACTGTCTGTTCTCACTGGGCCCCCAGGTTACACACTGTCTGATCTCATTAGGCCCCCGGGTTATACACTGTCTGATCTCACTGGGCACCCGGGTTATACACTGTCTGATCTCACTGGCCCCCAGGTTACACACTGTCTGATCTCACTGGCCCCCCGGATTATACACTGTCTGATCTCACTGGGCCCCCGGGTTATACACTGTCTGATCTCACTGGGTCACCGGGTTACACACTGTCTGATCTCACGTGGCCACCGGGTTATACACTGTCTGATCTCACTGGGCCACCGGGTTACACACTGTCTGATCTCACCGGGCCACCGGGTTATACACTGTCTGATCTCACTGGGCCCCCAGGTTACACACTGTCTGATCTCACTGGGACCTCGCGTTATACACTGTCTGATCGCACAGGGTCCCCGGTTTACACACAGTCTGATCTCAGTGTACCCCAAGGTTACACACTGTCTGATCTCACTGGGCCCCCGGGTTACACACTGTCGGATCTCACTGGGCCCCCGGGTTATACACTGTCTGACCTCACTACGCCACCGGGTTACACACTGTCTGATCTCGCTGGGCACTCGGGTAGACACTGTCTGATCTCGCTGGGCCCATTCATTCTCCCCGGGTTACACACTGTCTGATCTCACTGGGCCCTGGGTTACACACTGTCTGATCTCACTGGGCCCAGCCCCGCGTTACAGACTGTCTGATCTCACTGGGCGCTGAAATACACACTGTCTCATCTCACTTGGCCCCTGGAACACACACTGTCTGATCTCACTGGGCCCCTGGGTTTCACACTGTCTGATCTCACTGGGCCCACCCCCGGGTTACACACTGTCTGATCTCACTGGGCCCCTGGGTTTCACACTGAATGATCTCACTGGGCACACCCCCGGATTACACACTGTCTGATCTCACTGGGTCCACCCCCAAATTACACACTGTGTGATCTCACTGTGCGCTGATATACACACTGTCTGATCTCACTGGGCCCTTGGAACACACACTGTCTGATCTCACTGGGCCCCTGGGTTTCACACTGTCTGATCTTACTGGGCACACCCCCGGGTTACACACTGTCTGATCTCACTGGGCACACCTTCGTGTTACACACTGTCTGATCTCACTGGGCCCACCTCCAGATTACACACTGTATGCCATCACTGTGCCCTGGGATATACACTGTCTGATCTCACCGGGCTCCCGGGTTATACACTGCTGATCTCACTGGGTCCACTCCCAGGTTACACACAGTCTGATCTCACTGGCCCCACCCCCGTGTTACACACTGTCTGATCTCACTGGGCCCCCGGGTTACACAGTGTCTGATGTCACTGGGCCCACTCCCAGGTTACACACTGTCTGATCTCACTGGGGTCCCGGGTTTCACATTTTCTGATCTCTCTGTGCCCCCGGGTTATACACTGTCTGATCTCACTGGGCCCCCGCTTTACACATTTTCTGATCACACTGTATCCACCCCCGGGTTACACAATGTGTGATCTCACTGGGCCCCAGTGTTACAAACTGTCTGATCTCACTGTGCACCGGGTTACACACTTCCTGATCTCAGTCTACCCCCGGGTTACACACTGTCTGATCTCACTGAGCCCCTGGGTTACACACTGTCTGATCTCACTGGGACCCCGGGTTACATACTGTCTAATCACACTGGGCCCCCGGGTTATACACTGTGTGATCTCACTGGGCTCCCGGGTTACACACTGTCTGATTTCACTGGGCCCCCGGGTTACACACTGTCAGATCTCAGTGTACCCCGGGGTTACACCTTGTCTGATCTCACTGGGACCCCAAGTTACACACTCTCCGATCTCTCTGTGCACCAGGTTTCCACTATTTCTGATCTCACTGGGCCCACTCCCGGGTTGCACATTGTCTGATCTCACTGGACCCACCCCCGGGTTACACACTGTCTGATCTCACTGGGCCCATCCCACCTGGGTTGCACACTGTCTGATCAAACTGGGCCACCTCTTTACACACTGTCTGATCGGCGTGTGCCTCCGGGTTACACACTGTCTGATCTCACTGGGCCCCAGGGTTACACACTGTCTGATCTCACTGGGCGCCGGATTACACACTGTCTGATCTCAGTGGGCCCACCCTCTGGTTACACACTGTCTGATCTCATTGGGCCCAACCCGGGTTACACACTGTCTGATCTCACTAGACCCACCCCCGGGTTACACACTGTCTGATATCTGGGTACCCGGGTTACACACTGTCTGATCTCACTGGACCCCCTGGTTACACACTGTCTGATCTCACTGGGCCCACCTTCGGGTTACACACTGTCTGATCTCAGTGGGCCCACCCACGGGTTACAAGCTGTCTGATCTCACTGGGCCCATCCCCAGATTACACACTGTATGATCTCACTGGGCGCTGAGATTCACTGTCTGATCTCATTGGGTCCCTGGAACACACACTGTCTGATCTCACTGGGCCCTTGGTTTCACACTGTCAGATCTCACTGGGCCCACCCTCGGGTTACACACTGTCTGATCTCACTGGGCCCCCGGGTTACACACTGTCTGATCTCAGTGGGCCCACCCCCTGGTTACACACTGTCTGATCTCACTGGGCCCACCCCCGGGTTACACACTGTCAGATCTCACTGGACCCACCCCCGGGTTACACACTGTCTGATCTCACTGGGCCCACCGCCGGGTTACACACTGTCTGATCTCACTGGGCCCACCTCCGGGTTACACACTGTCTGATCTCACTGGGCCCCAGGGTTACACACTGTCTGATTTCACTGGGCCCCAGTGTTACACACTGTCTGATCACACTGGGCCCCAGTGTTACACACTGTCTGATCTCACTGGGCCTAACAGGGGTTAGCCACTGTCTAATCTCACTGGGCCCCCAGGTTAAACACTGTCTTATCTCACTGGGCCCCCAGGTTACACCCTGACTGATCTCACTGGGCCCCCGGGTTACACGCTGTCTGATCGCACAGGGTCCCCGGTTTACACACAGTCTGAACTCAGTGTACCCCAAGGTTACACACTGTCAGATCTCATTGGACCCACCCCCGGGTTACACACTGTCTGATCTCACTGTACCCACCCCCG
Source organism: Pristiophorus japonicus (assembly GCF_044704955.1). Classification (NCBI taxonomy): domain Eukaryota; kingdom Metazoa; phylum Chordata; class Chondrichthyes; family Pristiophoridae; genus Pristiophorus; species Pristiophorus japonicus. The sequence continues at coordinate 3,120,499 of NW_027254645.1, read as the reverse complement.
GGTTACACACTGTCTGATCTCACTGGGCACACCCCCGGGTTGCACACTGTCTGATCTCACTGGACCCATCCCCGGGTTACACACTGTCTGATCTCACTGGGCCCCAGGGTTACACACTGTCTGATTTCACTGGGCCCCAGTGTTACACACTGTCTGATCGCACTGGGCCCCAGTGTTAAACACTGTCTGATCTCACTGGGCCTAACCGGGGTTAGACACTGTCTAAGCTCACTGGACCCCCAGGTTACACACTGTCTGATCTCACTGGGCCCCCAGGTTACACACTGACTGATCTCACTGGGCCCCCAGGTTACACACTGTCTGATCTCACTGGGACCTCGGGTTACAGGCTGTGTGATCTCACTGGGCCTAACCGGGTTAGACACTGTCTAATCTCACTGGGCCCCCAGGTTACACACTGTCTGATCTCACTGGGCCCCCAGGTTACACACTGTCTGATCTCACTGGGCCCCCAGGTTACACACTGTCTGATCTCACTGGGTCTAACCGGGGTTAGACAATGTATAATCTCACTGGGCCCCCAGGTTACACACTGTCTGATCACACTGGGCCCCCAGGTTACACACTGACTGATCTCACTGGGCCTAACCGGGGTTAGACACTGTCTAATCTCACTGGGCCCCCAGGTTACACACTGTCTGATCTCACTGGGCCCCCAGGTTACACACTGACTGATCTCACTTGGCACCCAGGTTACACACTGTCTGATCTCACTGGGACCTCGGGTTACACATTGTCTGATCGCACAGGGTCCCCGGTTTACACACTGTCTGATCTCACTGGGACCCCGGGTAAAACACTGTCTGATCTCACTGGGCCACCGGTTTACACACTGTCTGATCTCATTGGGCCACCGGGTTATATACTGACTGATCTCACTGGGCCACCGGGTTCTACACTGTCTGTTCTCACTGGGCCCCCAGGTTACACACTGACTGATCTCACTGGGCCCCCAGGTTACACACTGACTGATCTCACTGGGCCTAACCGGGGTTAGACACTGTCTAATCTCACTGGGCCCCCAGGTTACACACTGTCTGATCTCACTGGGCCCCCAGGTTACATACTGTCTGATCTCACTGGGCCCCCAGGTTACACACTGTCTGATCACACTGGGCCCCCAGGTTACACACTGACTGATCTCACTGGGCCTAACCGGGGTTAGACACTGTCTAATCTCACTGGGCCCCCAGGTTACACACTGTCTGATCTCACTGGGCCCCCAGGTTACATACTGTCTGATCTCACTGGGCCCCCAGGTTACACACTGTCTGATCTCACTGGGTCTAACCGGGGTTAGACACTGTCTAATCTCACGGGGCCCCCAGGTTACACACTGTCTGATCACACTGGGCCCCCAGGTTACACACTGACTGATCTCACTGGGCCTAACCGGGGTTAGACACTGTCTAATCTCACTGGGCCCCCAGGTTACACACTGTCTGATCACACTGGGCCCCCAGGTTACACACTGACTGATCTCACTGGGCCCCCAGGTTACACACTGTCTGATCTCACTGGGACCTCGGGTTACACATTGTCTGATCGCACAGGGTCCCCGGTTTACACACTGTAGGATCTCACTGGGCCACCGGGTTATACACTGTCTGATCTCACTGGACCCCCGGGTAACACACTGTCTGATCTCACTGGGACCCCGGGTTACACGCTGTCTGATCGCACAGGGTCCCTGGTTTACACACAGTCTGATCTCAGTGTACCCCAAGGTTACACACTGTCAGATCTCATTGGACCCACCCCCGGGTTACACACTGTCTGATCTCACTGGGCCCACCACCGGGTTACACACTGTCTGATCTCACTGGACCCACCCCCGGGTTACACACTGTCTGATCTCACTGGGCCCACCCCCGGGTTGCACACTGTCTGATCTCACTGGACCCACCCCCGGGTTACACACTGTCTGATCTCACTGGGCCCCAGGGTTACACACTGTCTGATTTCACTGGGCCCCAGTGTTACACACTGTCTGATCGCACTGGGCCCCAGTGTTAAACACTGTCTGATCTCACTGGGCCTAACCGGGGTTAGACACTGTCTAATCTCACTGGACCCCCAGGTTACACACTGTCTGATCTCACTGGGCCCCCAGGTTACACACTGACTGATCTCACTGGGCCCCCAGGTTACACACTGTCTGATCTCACTGGGACCTCGGGTTACAGACTGTGTGATCTCACTGGGCCTAACCGGGGTTAGACACTGTCTAATCTCACTGGGCCCCCAGGTTACACACTGTCTGATCTCACTGGGCCCCCAGGTTACACACTGTCTGATCTCACTGGGCCCCCAGGTTACACACTGTCTGATCTCACTGGGCCCCCAGGTTACACACTGTCTGATCTCACTGGGCCCCCAGGTTACACACTGTCTGATCTCACTGGGTCTAACCGGGGTTAGACACTGTATAATCTCACTGGGCCCCCAGGTTACACACTGTCTGATTACACTGGGCCCCCAGGTTACACACTGACTGATCTCACTGGGCCTAACCGGGGTTAGACACTGTCTAATCTCACTGGGCCCCCAGGTTACACACTGTCTGATCTCACTGGGTCCCCAGGTTACACACTGACTGATCTCACTGGGCCCCCAGGTTACACACTGTCTGATCTCACTGGGACCTCGGGTTACACATTGTCTGATCGCACAGGGTCCCCGGTTTACACACTGTCTGATCTCACTGGGACCCCGGGTTGAACACTGTCTGATCTCACTGGGCCACCGGGTTACACACTGTCTGATCTCATTGGGCCACCGGGTTATATACTGACTGATCTCACTGGGCCACCGGGTTCTACACTGTCTGTTCTCACTGGGCCCCCAGGTTACACACTGTCTGATCTCATTGGGCCCCCGGGTTATACACTGTCTGATCTCACTGGGCACCCGGGTTATACACTGTCTGATCTCACTGGCCCCCAGGTTACACACTGTCTGATCTCACTGGCCCCCCGGATTATACACTGTCTGATCTCACTGGGCCCCCGGGTTATACACTGTCTGATCTCACTGGGTCACCGGGTTACACACTGTCTGATCTCACGTGGCCACCGGGTTATACACTGTCTGATCTCACTGGGCCACCGGGTTACACACTGTCTGATCTCACCGGGCCACCGGGTTATACACTGTCTGATCTCACTGGGCCCCCAGGTTACACACTGTCTGATCTCACTGGGACCTCGCGTTATACACTGTCTGATCGCACAGGGTCCCCCGTTTACACACAGTCTGATCTCAGTGTACCCCAAGGTTATACACTGTCTGATCTCACTGGGCCCCCGGGTTACACACTGTCGGATCTCACTGGGCCCCCGGGTTATACACTGTCTGATCTCACTGCGGCACCGGGTTACACACTGTCTGATCTCGCTGGGCACTCGGGTAGACACTGTCTGATCTCGCTGGGCCCATTCATTCTCCCCGGGTTACACACTGTCTGATCTCACTCGGCCCTGGGTTAAACACTGTCTGATCTCACTGGGCCCAGCCCCGCGTTACAGACTGTCTGATCTCACTGGGCGCTGAAATACACACTGTCTCATCTCACTTGGCCCCTGGAACACACACTGTCTGATCTCACTGGGCCCCTGGGTTTCACACTGTCTGATCTCACTGGGCCCACCCCCGGGTTACACTCTGTCTGATCTCACTGGGCCCCTGGGTTTCACACTGTATGATCTCACTGGGCACACCCCCGGATTACACACTGTCTGATCTCACTGGGTCCACCCCCAGATTACACACTGTGTGATCTCACTGGGCGCTGATATACACACTGTCTGATCTCACTGGGCCCTTGGAACACACACTGTCTGATCTCACTGGGCCCCTGGGTTTCACACTGTCTGATCTTACTGGGCACACCCCCGGGTTACACACTGTCTGATCTCACTGGGCACACCTTCGTGTTACACACTGTCTGATCTCACTGGGCCCACCTCCAGATTACACACTGTATGCCATCACTGTGCCCTGGGATATACACTGTCTGATCTCACCGGGCCCCCGGGTTATACACTGCTGATCTCACTGGGTCCACCCCCAGGTTACACACAGTCTGATCTCACTGGCCCCACCCCCGGGTTACACACTGTCTGATCTCACTGGGGTCCCGGGTTTCACATTTTCTGATCTCTCTGTGCCCCCGGGTTATACACTGTCTGATCTCACTGGGCCCCCGCTTTGCACATTTTCTGATCACACTGTATCCGCCCCCGGGTTACACAATGTGTGATCTCACTGGGCCCCAGTGTTACAAACTGTCTGATCTCACTGTGCACCGGGTTACACACTTCCTGATCTCAGTCTACCCCCGGGTTACACAATGTCTGATCTCACTGAGCCCCTGGGTTACACACTGTCTGATCTCACTGGGACCCCGGGTTACATACTGTCTAATCACACTGGGCCCCCGGGTTATACACTGTGTGATCTCACTGGGCTCCCGGGTTACACACTGTCTGATTTCACTGGGTTCCCGGGTTACACACTGTCAGATCTCAGTGTACCCCCGGGTTACACACTGTCTGATCTCACTGGACCCACCCCCGGGTTACACACTGTCGGATCTGACTGGGCCGCAGGGTTATACACTGTCTGATCTCACTGGGCCCCAGTGTTACACACTGTCTGATCTCACTGGGCCTAACCGAGGTTAGACACTGTCTAATCTCACTGGGCCCCCAGGTTACACACTGTCTGATCTCACTGGGCCCCCAGGTTACACACTGACTGATCTCACTGTGCCCCCAGGTTACACACTGTCTGATCTCACTGGGACCTCGGGTTACACACTGTGTGATCTCACTGTGCCGAACCGGGGTTAGACACTGTCAAATCTCACTGGGCCCCCAGGTTACACACTGTTTGATCTCACTGGGCCCCCGGGTTATACACTCTCTGATCCCACTGGGCAACCGGGTTACACACTGTCTGATCTCACTGGGCCACCGGGTTATACACTGACTGATCTCACTGGGCCATCGGGTTATACACTGTCTGATCTCACTGGGCCCCCAGGTTACACACTGTCTGATCTCACTGGGCCCCCGGGTTATACACTGTCTGATCTCACTGGGCACCCGGGTTATACACTATCTGATCTCACTGGGACCTCGGGTTACAGACTGTGTGATCTCACTGGGCCTAACCGGGTTAGACACTGTCTAATCTCACTGGGCCCCCAGGTTACACACTGTCTGATCTCACTGGGCCCCCAGGTTACACACTGTCTGACTTCACTGGGACCCCAGGTTACACACTGTCTGATCTCACTGGGCCCCCAGGTTACACACTGTCTAATCACACTGGGCCCCCAGGTTACACACTGACTGATCTCACTGGGCCTAACCGGGGTTAGACACTGTCTAATCTCACTGGGCCCCCAGGTTACACACTGTCTGATCTCACTGGGCCACCAGGTTACACACTGTTTGATCTCACTGGGCCCCCGGGTTACACACGGTCTGATCTCACTGGACCCACCCCCGGGTTACACACTGGCTGATCTCACTGGGCCCACCCCCGGGTTATACACGGTCTGATCTCACTGGACCCACCCCCGGGTTACACACTGGCTGATCTCACTGGGCCCACCCCCGGGTTGCACACTGTCTGATCTCACTGGACCCACCCCCGGGTTACACAATGTCTGATCTCACTGGGCCCCAGGGTTAAACACTGTCTGATTTCACTGGGCCCCAGTGTTACACACTGTCTGATCGCACTGGGCCCCAGTTTTAAACACTGTCTGATCTCACTGGGCCTAACCGGTGTTAGACACTGTCTAATCTCACTGGGCCCACAGGTTACACACTGTCTGATCACACTGGGCCCCCAGGTTACACACTGACTGATCTCACTGGGCCTAACCGGGGTTAGACACTGTCTAATCTCACTGGGCCCCCAGGTTACACACTGACTGGTCTCACTGGGCCCCCAGGTTACACACTGTCTGATCTCACTGGGACCTCGGGTTGCAGACTGTGTGATCTCACTGGGCCTAACCGGGGTTAGACACTTTCTAATCTCACTGGGCCCCCAGGTTACACACTGTCTGATCTCACTGGGCCCCCAGGTTACACACTGCCTGATCTCATTGGGCCCCCAGGTTAAACACTGTCTGATCTCACTGGGTCTAACCGGGGTTAGACACTGTCTAATCTCACTGGGCCCCCAGGTTACACACTGTCTGATCACACTGGGCCCCCAGGTTACACACTGACTGATCTCACTGGGACCCCAGGTTACACACTGTCTGATATCACTGGGACCTCGGGTTACACATTGTCTGATCGCACAGGGTCCCCGGTTTACACACTGTCTGATCTCACTGGGACATCGGGTTGTACACTGTCTGATCTCACTGGGCCCCCAGGTTACACACTGACTGATCTCACTGGGCCCCCAGGTTACACACTGTCTGATCTCACTGGGACCTCGGGTTACAGACTGTGTGATCTCACTGGGCCTAACCGGGGTTAGACACTGTCTAATCTCACTGGGCCCCCAGGTTACACACTGTCTGATCTCACTGGGCCCCCAGTTTACACACTGTCTGATCTCACTGGGACCCCAGGTTACACACTGTCTGATCTCACTGGGTCGAACCGGAGTTAGACACTGTCTAATCTCACTGGGCCCCCAGGTTACACACAGTCTGATCACACTGGGCCCCCAGGTTACACACTGACTGATCTCATTGGGCCTCACCGGGGTTAGACACTGTCTAATCTCACTGGGCCCCCAGGTTACACACTGTCTGATCTCACTGGGCCCCCATGTTGCACACTGACTGATCTCACTGGGCCCCCAGGTTACACACTGTCTGATCTCACTGGGACCTCGGGTTACACATTGTCTGATCGGACAGGGTCCCCGGTTTACACACTGTCTGATCTCACTGGGACCCCGGGTTGTACACTGTCTGATCTCACTGGGCCACCGGGTTACACACTGTCTGATCTCATTGGGCCACCGGGATATACACTGACTGATCTCACTGGGCCACCGGGTTCTACACTGCCTGTTCTCACTGGGCCCCCAGGTTACACACTGTCTGATCTCACTGGGCCCCCGGGTTATACACTGTCTGATCTCACTGCGCACCCGGGTTATACACTGTCTGATCTCACTGGCCCCCAGGTTACACACTGTCTGAACTCACTGGCCCCCCGGATTATACACTGTCTGATCTCACTGGGCCCCCGGGTTACACGCTGCCTGATCTAACTGGGCCCACTCCCGGGTTACACACTGTCTGATCTCACTGCCCCACCCCCGGGTTACACACTGGCTGATCTCACTGGGCCCCAGGGTTACACACTGTCTGATTTCACTGGGCCCCAGTGTTACACACTGTCTGATCGCACTGGGCCCCAGTGTTAAACACTGTCTGATCTCACTGGGCCTAACCGGTGTTAGACACTGTCTAATCTCACTGGGCCCCCAGGTTACACACTGTCTGATCTCACTGGGCCCCCAGGTTACACACTGACTGGTCTTACTGGGCCCCCAGGTTACACACTGTCTGATCTCACTGGGCCCCCAGGTTACACACTGTCTGATCTCACTGGGTCTAACCGGGGTTAGACACTGTCTAATCTCACTGGGCCCCCAGGTTACACAAAGTCTGATCACACTGGGCCCCCAGGTTACAAACTGACTGATCTCACTGGGTCTAACCGGGGTTAGACACTGTCTAATCTCTCTGGGCCCCCAGGTTACACACTGTCTGATCTCACTGGGCCCCCAGGTTACACACTTACTGGTCTCACTGGGCCCACAGGTTACACACTGTCTGATCTCACTGGGACCTCGGGTTACAGACTGTGTGATCTCACTGGGCCTAATCTGGGTTAGACACTGTCTAATCTCACTGGGCCCCCAGGTTACACACTGTCTGATCTCACTGGGCCCCCAGGTTACACACTGTCTGATCTCACTGGGCCCCCAGGTTACACACTGTCTGATCTCAATGGGTCTAACCGGGGTTAGACACTGTCTAATCTCACTGGGCCCCAGTGTTACACACTGTCTGATCACACTGGGCCCCCAGGTTACACACTGACTGATCTCACTGGGCCTAACCGGGGTTAAACACTGTCTAATCTCACTGGGCCCCCAGGTTACACACTGTCTGATCTCACTGCGCCCAGGTTACACACTGACTGATCTCACTGGGCCCCCGGGTTACACACTGTCTGATCTCTCTGGGACCTCGGTTTACACATTGTCTGATCGCACAGGGTCCCCGGTTTGCACACTGTCTGATCTCACTGGGCCACCGGGTTACACACTGTCTGATCTCATTGGGCCACCGGGTTATACACTGACTGATCTCACTGGGCCACCGGGTTCTACACTGTCTGTTCTCACTGGGCCCCCAGGTTACACACTGTCTGATCTCACTGGGCCCCCGGGTTATACACTGTCTGATCTCACTGGGCACCCGGGTTATACACTTTCTGATCTCACTGGCCCCCAGGTTACACACTGTCTGATCTCACTGGCCCCCCGGATTATACACTGTCAGGTCTCACTGGCCCCCGGGTTATACACTGTCTGATCTCACTGGGCCACCGGGTTACACACTGTCTGATCTCACGGGGCCACCGGGTTATACACTGTCTGATCTCACTGGGCCACCGGGTTACACCCTGTCTGATCTCACCGGGCCACCGGGTTATACACTGTCTGATCTCACTGGGCCCCCAGGTTACACACTGTCTGATCTCACTGGGACCTCGGGTTATACACTGTCTGATCGCACAGGGTCCACGGTTTACACACAGTCTGATCTCAGTGTACCCCAAGGTTACACACTGTCTGATCTCACTGGGCCCCCGGGTTACACACTGTCGGATCTCACTGGGCCCCCGGGTTATACACTGTCTGATCTCACTGCGCCACCGGGTTACACACTGTCTGATCTCGCTGGGCACTCGGGTAGACACTGTCTGATCTCGCTGGGCCCATTCATTCTCCCCGGGTTACACACTGTCTGATCTCACTGGGCCCTGGGGTACACACTGTCTGATCTCACTGGGCCCAGCCCCGCGTTACAGACTGTCTGATCTCACTGGGCGCTGAGATACACACTGTCTCATCTCACTTGGCCCCTGGAACACACACTGTCTGATCTCACTGGGCCCCTGGGTTTCACACTGTCTGATCTCACTGGGCCCACCCCCGGGTTACACACTGTCTGATCTCACTGGGCCCCTGGGTTTGACACTGTATGATCTCACTGGGCACACCCCCGGATTACACACTGTCTGATCTCACTGGGCCCACCCGCAGATTACACACTGTGTGATCTCACTGAGCGCTGATATACACACTGTCTGATCTCACTGGGCCCTTGGAACACACACTGTCTGATCTCACTGGGCCCCTGGGTTTCACACTGTCTGATCTTACTGGGCACACCCCCGGGTTACACACTGTCTGATCTCACTGGGCCCAGCTTCGTGTTACATACTGTCTGATCTCACTGGGCCCACCCCCGGGTTACACACTGTCTGATCTCACTGGGCCCCCGGGTTACACAGTGTCTGATGTCACTGGGCCCACCCCCTGGTTACACACTGTCTGATCTCACTGGGGTCCCGGGTTTCACATTTTCTGATCTCTCTGTGCCCCCGGGTTATACACTGTCTGATCTCACTGGGCCCCCGCTTTACACATTTTCTGATCACACTGTATCCACCCCCGGGTTACACAATGTGTGATCTCACTGGGCCCCATTGTTACAAACTGTCTGATCTCACTGTGCACCGGGTTACACACTTCCTGATCTCAGTCTACCCCCGGGTTACACACTGTCTGATCTCACTGAGCCCCTGGGTTACACACTGTCTGATCTCACTGGGACCCCGGGTTACATACTGTCTAATCACACTGGGCCCCCGGGTTATACACTGTGTGATCTCACTGGGCTCCCGGGTTACACACTGTCTGATTTCACTGGGTCCCCGGGTTACACACTGTCAGATCGCAGTGTACCCCGGGGTTACACCTTGTCTGATCTCACTGGGACCCCAAGTTACACACTCTCCGATCTCACTGTGCACCAGGTTTCCACTATTTCTGATCTCACTGGGCTCACCCCCGAGTTGCACACTGTCTGATCTCACTGGACCCACCCCCGGGTTACACACTGTCTGATCTCACTGGGTCCATCCCACCTGGGTTGCACACTGTCTGAACAAACTGGGCCAGCTCTTTACACACTGTCTGATCGGCGTGTGCCTCCGGGTTACACACTGTCTGATCTCACTGGGCCCCAGGGTTACACACTGTCTGATCTCACTGGGCCCCGGATTACACACTGTCTGATCTCACTGGGCCCACCCCAGGGTTACACACTGTCTGATCTCATTGGGCCCAACCCGGGTTACACACTGTCTGATCTCACTAGACCCACCCCCGGGTTACACACTGTCTGATTTCTGGGTACCCGGGTTACACACTGTCTGATCTCACTGGGCCCCCGGGTTACACACTGCCTGATCTCACTGGGCCCACCTTCGGGTTACACACTGTCTGATCTCAGTGGGCCCACCCACGGGTTACACGCTGTCTGATCTCACTAGGCCCATCCCCAGATTACACACTGTATGATCTCACTGGGCGCTGAGATTCACTGTCTGATCTCACTGGGTCCCTGCAACACAAACTGTCTGATCTCACTGGGCCCTTGCTTTCACACTGTCAGATCTCACTGGGCCCACCCTCGGGTTACACACTGTCTGATCTCACTGGGCCCCCGGGTTACACACTGTATGATCTCAGTGGGCCCACCCCCGGGTTACACACTGTCTGATCTCACTGGGCCCACCCCCGGGTTACACACTGTCAGATCTCACTGGACCCACCCCCGGGTTACACACTGTCTTATCTCACTGGGCCCACCGCCGGGTTACACACTGTCTGATCTCACTGGGCCCACCTCCGGGTTACACACTGTCTGATCTCACTGGGCCCACCCCCGGGTTACACACTGTCTGATCTCACTGGGCCCCCGGGTTACACGCTGTCTGATCTCACTGGGCCCACCCCCGGGTTACACACTGTCTGATCTCACTGGACCAACCCCCGGGTTACACACTGTCTGATCTCACTGGGCCCACCCCCGGGTTGCACACTGCCTGATCTCCGTGGACCCACCCCCGGGTTACACACTGTCTGATCTCACTGGGCACCAGGGTTACACACTGACTGATTTCACTGGGCCCCAGTGTTACACACTGTCTGATCACTCTGGGCCCCAGTGTTACACACTGTCTGATCTCACTGGGCCTAACTGGGGTTAGACACTGTCTAATCTCACTGGGCCCCCAGGTTAAACACTGTCTGATCTCACTGGGCCCCCAGGTTACACACTGACTGATCTCACTGGGCCCCCAGGTTACACACTGTCTGATCTCTGGGACCTCGAGATACAGACTGTGTGATCTCACTGGGCCTAACCGGGGTTAGACACTGTCTGATCTCACTGGGCCCCCAGGTTACACACTGTCTGATCTCACTGGGCCCCCAGGTTACATACTGTCTGATCTCACTGGGCCCCCAGGTTACACACTGTCTGAGCACACTGGGACCCCAGGTTACACACTGACTGATCTCACTGGGCCTAACCGGGGTTAGACACTGTCTAATCTCATTGGGCCCCCAGGTTACACACTGTCTGATCTCACTGGGCCCCCAGGTTACACACTGACTGATCTCACTGGGCCCCCAGGTTACACACTGTCTGATCTCACTGGGACCTCGGGTTACACATTGTCTGATCGCACAGGGTCCCCGGTTTACACACTGTAGGATCTCACTGGGCCACCGGGTTATACACTGTCTAATCTCACTGGGCCACCGGGTTACACACTGTCTGGTCTCACTGGGCCCCCGGGCTATACACTGTCTGATCTCACTGGGACCCCGGGCTGTACACTGTCTGATCTCACTGGGCCACCGGTTTAAACACTGTCTGATCTCACTGGGCCACCTGGTTCTACACTGTCTGATCTCACTGGGCCCCCAGGTGACACACTGTCTGATCTCACTGGGCCCCCGGGTTATACACTGTATGATCTCACTGGGCACCCGGGTTATACACTGTCTGATCTCACTGGGCCCCCAGGTTACACACTGTCTGATCTCACTGGCCCCCCGGATTATACACTGTCTGATCTCACTGGGCCCCCGGGTTATACACTGTCTGATCTCACTGGGCCACCGGGTTACACACTGTCTGATCTCACTGGGCCACCGGGTTATACACTGTCTGATCTCACTGGGCCACCGGGTTACACACTGTCTGATCTCACTGGACCCCCGGGTAACACACTGTGTGATCTCACTGGGCCCCCGGGTTACACACAGTCTGATCTCAGTGTACACCAAGGTCACACACTGTCTGATCTCACTGGGCCCCCGGGTTACACACTGTCGGATCTCACTGGGCCCCCGGGTTATACACTGTCTGATCTCACTGCGCCACCGGGTTACACACTGTCTGATCTCGCTGGGCACTCGGGTAGACACTGTCTGATCTCACTGCGCCCATTCATTCTCCCCGGGTTACACACTGTCTGATCTCACTGGGCCCTGGGGAACACACTGTATCATCTCACTGGGCCCCCGGGATACACACTGTCTGATCTCACTGGGCCCAGCCCCGCGTTACAGACTGTCTGATCTCACTGGGCCCCTGGGTTTCACACTGTATGATCTCACTGGGCACACCCCCGGATTACACACTGTCTGATCTCACTGGGCCCACCCCCAGATTACACACTGTGTGATCTCACTGGGCGCTGATATACACACTGTCTGATCTCACAGGGACCCTGGGTTTCACACTGTCTGATCATACTGGGCACACCCCCGGGTTACACACTGTCTGATCTCACTGGGCCCACATTCGTGTTACACACTGTCTGATCTCACTGGGCCCACCTCCAGATTACACACTGTATGCCATCACTGTGCCCTGGGATATACACTGTCTGATCTCACCGGGCCCCCGGGTTATACACTGTTGATCTCACTGGGTCCACCCCCAGGTGACACACAATCTGATCTCACTGGCCCCACCCCCGGTTTACACACTGTCTGATCTCACTGGGCCCCCGGGTTACACAGTGTCTGATGTCACTGGGCCCACCTCCTGGTTACACATTGTCTGATCTCACTGGGGTCCCGGGTGTCACATTTTCTGATCTCTCTGTGCCCCCGGGTTATACACTGTCTGATCTCACTGGGCCCCCGCTTTACACACATTCTGATCACACTGTATCCACCTTCGGGTTACACAATGTGTGATCTCACTGGGCCCCAGTGTTACACACTGTCTGATCTCACTGTGCAACGGGTTACACACTTCCTGATCTCAGTCTACCCCCGGGTTACACACTGTCTGATCTCACTGAGCCCCTGGGTTACATACTGTCTGATCTCACTGGGACCCCGGGTTACATACTGTCTAATCACACTGGGCCCCCGGGTTATACACTGTGTGATCTCACTGGGCTCCCGGGTTACACACTGTCTGATTTCACTGGGTTCCCGGGTTACACACTGTCAGATCTCAGTGTACCCCGGGGTTACACATTGTCTGATCTCACTGGGACCCCGAGTTACACACTCTCCGATCTCACTGTGCACCAGGTTTCCACACTTTCTGATCACACTGGGCCCACCCTCGGGTTGCACACTGTCTGATCTCACTGGACCCACCCCCGGGTTACACACTGTCTGATCTCACTGGGCCCATCCCACCTGGGTTTCACACTGTCTGATCAAACTGGGCCACCTCTTTACACACTGTCTGATCGGCGTGTGCCTCCGGGTTACACACTGTCTGATCTCACTGGGCCCCAGTGTTACACACTGTCTGATCTCACTGGGCCCCGGGTTACACACTGTCTGATCTCACTGGGCCCACCCCCGGGTTACACACTGTCTGATCTCATTGGGCCCAACCCGGGTTACACACTGTCTGATCTCACTGGACCCACCCCCGGGTTACACACTGTCTGATCTCTCTGGGCCCCCGGGTTACACACTGTCTGATCTCACTGGGCCCCCGGGTTACACACTGTCTGATCTCACTGGGCCCACCTTCGGGTTACACACTGTCTGATCTCAGTTGGCCCACCGACGGGTTACACGCTGTCTGATCTCACTGGGCCACCCCCGGGTTACACACTGTCTGATCTCACTGGACCCACCCCCGGGTTACACACTGTCTGATCTCACTGGGCCCACCCCCGGGTTACACACTGTCTGATCTCACTGGAACCACCCAGGGTTACACACTGTCTGACCTCACTGGGCCCCAGGGTTACACACTGTCTGATCTCACTGGGCACCAGTGTTACACACTGTCTGATCACACTAGGCCCCAGTGTTACACACTGTCTGGTCTCACTGGGCCTAACCGGGGTTAGACACTGTCTAATCTCACTGGGCCCCCAGGTTACACACTGTCTGATCTCACTGGGCCCCCAGGTTACACACTGACTGATCTCACTGGGCTCCCAGTTTACACACTGTCTGATCTCACTGGGACCTCGCGTTACACAATGTGTGATCTCACTGGGCCTAACCGGCGTTAGACACTGTCTAATCTCACTGGGCCCCCAGGTTACTCACTGTCTGATCAAACTGGTCCCCCGGGTTATACACTGTCTGATCTCACTGGGCCCCCGGGTTATACACTGTCTGATCTCACTGGGCCCCCAGGTTACACACTGTCTGATCTCACTGGGCCCCCGGGTTATACACTGTCTGATCTCACTGGACCATCAGGTTACACACTGTCTGATCTCACTGGCCCCCCGGGTTATACACTGTCTGATCTCACTGGGCCCCCGGTTTATACACTGTCTGATCTCACTGGGCCACCGGGTTGCACACTGTCTGATCTCACTGGGCCACCGGGTTATACACTGTCTGATCTCACTGGGCCACCGGGTTACACACTGTCTGATGTCACTGGGCCCACCTCCAGATTACACACTGTATGCCATCACTGTGCCCTGGGATATACACAGTCTGATCTCACCGGGGCCCCGGGTTATACACTGTTGATCTCACTGGGTCCACCCGCAGGTTACACACTGTCTGATCTCACTGGGGTCCCGGGTTTCACATTTTCTGATCTCTCTGTGCCCCCGGGTTATACACTGTCTGATCTCACTGGCCCCCGCTTTACACACTTTCTGATCACACTGTGTCCACCCCCGGGTTACACAATGTCTGATATCACTGGGCCCCAGTGTTACAAACTGTCTGATCTCACTGTGCACCGGGTTACACACTTCCTGATCTCAGTCTACCCCCGGGTTACACACTGTCTGATCTCACTGAGCCCCTGGGTTACACACTGTCTGATCTCACTGGGACCCCGGGTACACACTGTCTGATCACACTGGGCCCCCGGGTTATACACTGTGTGATCTCACTGGGCTCCCGGGTTACACACTGTCTGATCTCACTGGGTCCCCGGGTTACACACTGTCAGATCTCAGTGTACCCCGGGGTTACAAATTGTCTGATCTCACTGGGACCCCGAGTTACACACTGTCCGATCTCACTGTGCACCAGGTTTCCACATTTTCTGATCTCACTGGTCGCACCCCCGGGTTGCACACTGTCTGATCTCACTGGACCCACCCCCAGGTTACACACTGTCTGATCTCACTGGGCCCATCCCACCTGGGTTGCACACTGTCTGATCAAACTGGGCCACCTCTTTACACACTGTCTGATCGGTCTGTGCCCCCGGGTTACACACTGTCTGATCTCACTGGGCCCCAGGGTTACACACTGTCTGATCTCACTGGGCCCCGGGTTACACACTGTCTGATCTCACTGGGCCCACCCCCGGGTTACACACTGTCTGATCTCATTGGGCCCAACCCGGGTTACACACTGTCTGATCTCACTGGACTCACCCCCGGGTTACACACTGTCTGATCTCTCTGGGCCCCCGCGTTACACACTGTCTGATCTCAGTGGGCCCACCCACGGGTTACACGCTGTCTGATCTCACTGGGCCCACCCCCGGGTTACACACTGTCTGATCTCACTGGACCCAACCCCGAGTTACACACTTTCTGATCTCACTGGGCCCACCCCCGGGTTACACACTGTCTGATCTCACTGGAACCACCCCCGGGTTACACACTGTCTGATCTCACTGGGCCCCAGGGTTATACACTGTCTGTTCTCACTGGACCCCAGTGTTACACACTGTCTGATCACACTGGGCCCCAGTGTTACACACTGTCTGGTCTCACTGGGCCTAACCGTGGTTAGACACTGTCTAATCACACTGGGCCCCCAGGTTACACACTGTCTGATCTCACTGGGCCCCAAGGTTACACACTGATTGATCTCACTGGGCCCCCAAGTTACACACTGTCTGATCTCACTGGGACCTCGCGTTACACACTGTGTGATCTCACTGGGCCTAACCGGGGTTAGACACTCTGTAATCTCACTGGGCCCCCAGGTTACACACTGTCTGATCTCACTGGTCCCCCAGGTAAAACACTGTCTGATCTCACTGGGCCCCCAGGTTACATACTGTTTGATCTCACTGGGACCCGGGTTACACATTGTCTGATCTCACTGGGCCACCGGGTTACACACTGTCTGATCTCACTGGGCCACCGGGTTATACACTGACTGATCTCACTGGGCCACCAGGTTATACACTGTCTGATCTCACTGGGCCCCCAGGTAAAACACTGTCTGATCACACTGGGCCCCCAGGTTACACACTGACTGATCTCACTGGGCCTAACCGGGGTTAGACACTGTCTAATCTCACTGGGCCCCCAGGTTACACACTGTCTGATCTCACTGGGCCCCCAGGTTACACACTGACTGATCTCACTGGGCCCCCAGGTTACACACTGTCTGATCTCACTGGGACCTCGGGTTACACATTGTCTGATTGCACAGGGTCCCCGGTTTACACACTGTAGAATCTCACTGGGCCACCGGGTTATACACTGTCTGATCTCACTGGGCCACCGGGTTACACACTGTCTGGTCTCACTGGGCCCCCGGGTTATACACTGTCTGATCTCACTGGGACCCCGGGTTGTACACTGTCTGATCTCACTGGGCCACCGGGTTACACACTGTCTGATCTCACTGGGCCACCGGGTTCTACACTGTCTGATCTCACTGGGCCCCCAGGTTACACACTGTCTGATCTCACTGGGCCCCCGGGTTATACACTGTCTGATCTCACTGGGCACCCGGGTTATACACTGTCTGATCTCACTCGGCCCCCAGGTTACACACTGTCTGATCTCACTGGCCCCCCGGATTATACACTGTCTGATCTCACTGGGCCCCCGGGTTATACACTGTCTGATCTCACTGGGCCACCGGGTTACACACTGTCTGATCTCACTGGGCCACCGGGTTATACACTGTCTGATCTCACTGGGCCAGCGGGTTACACACTGTCTGATCTCACTGGGCCACCGGGTTATACACTGTCTCATCTCACTGGGCCCCCAGGTTACACACTGCCTGATCTCACTGGGACGTCGGGTTATACACTGTCTGATCGCACAGGGTCCCCGGTTTACACACAGTCTGATCTCAGTGTACCCCAAGGTCACACACTGTCTGATCTCACTGGGCCCCCGGGTTACACAATGTCGGATCTCACTGGGCCCCCGGGTTATACACTGTCTGATCTCACTGCGCCACCGGGTTACACACTGTCTGATCTCGCTGGGCACTCGGGTAGACACTGTCTGATCTCACTGGGCCCATTCATTCTCCCCGGGTTACACACTGTCTGATCTCACTGGGCCCTGGGGTACACACTGTATGATCTCACTGGGCCCCCGGAATACACACTGCCTGATCTCACTGGGACCAGCCCCGCGTTACAGACTGTCTGATCTCACTGGGCCCCTGGGTTTCACACTGTATGATCTCACTGGGCACACCCCCGGGTTACACACTGTCTGATCTCACTGGGCCCACCTTCGTGTTACACACTGTCTGATCTCACTTGGCCTACCTCCAGATTACACACTGTCTGCCATCACTGTGCCCTGGGATATACACTGTCTGATCTCACCGGGCCCCCGGGTTATACACTGTTGATCTCACTGGGTCCACCCCCAGGTTACACACAGTCTGATCTCACTTGCCCCACCCCCGGGTTACACACTGTCTGATCTCACTGGGCCCCTGGGTTACACAGTGTCTGATGTCACTGGGCCCACCTCCAGGTTACACACTGTCTGATCTCACTGGGGTCCCGGGTTTCACATTTTCTGATCTCTCTGTGCCCCCGGGTTATACACTGTCAGATCTCACTGGGCCCCCGCTTTACACAAAATTCTGATCACACTGTATCCACCTTCGGGTTACACAATGTGTGATCTCACTGGGCCCCAGTGTTACAAACTGTCTGATCTCACTGTGCACCGGGTTACACACTTCCTGATCTCAGTCTACCCCCGGGTTACACTCTGTGTGATCTCACTGGGCTCCCGGGTTACACACTGTCTGATTTCACTGGGTTCCCGGGTTACACACTGTCAGATCTCAGTGTACACCGGGGTTACACATTGTCTGATCTCACTGGGACCCCGAGTTACACACTCTCCGATCTCACTGTGCACCAGGTTTCCACACATTCTAATCTCACTGGGCCCACCTTCGGGTTACACACTGTCTGATCTCAGTTGGCCCACCCACGGGTTACACGCTGTCTGATCTCACTGGGCCCACCCCCGGGTTACACACTGTCTGATCTCACTGGACCCACCCCCGGGTTGCACACTGTCTGATCTCACTGGGCCCACCCCCGGGTTACACACTGTCTGATCTCACTGGAACCTCCCAGGGTTACACACTGTCTGACCTCACTGGGCCCCAGGGTTACACACTGTATGATCTCACTGGGCCCCAGTATTACACACTGTCTGATCACACTAGGCCCCAGTGTTACACACTGTCTGGTCTCACTGGGCCTAACCGGGGTTAGACACTGTCTAATCTCACTGGGCCCCCAGGTTAAACACTGTCTGATCTCACTGGGCCCCCAGGTTACACACTGACTGATCTCACTGGGCCCCCAGTTTACACACTGTCTGATCTCACTGGGACCTCGCGTTACACAATGTGTGATCTCACTGGGCCTAACCGGCGTTAGACACTGTCTAATCTCACTGGGCCCCCAGGTTACTCACTGTCTGATCTCACTGGGCACTCGGGTAGACACTGTCTGATCTCACTGGGCCCATTCATTCTCCCCGGGTTACACACTGTCTGATCTCACTGGGCCCTGGGGTACACACTGTATGATCTCACTGGGCCCCCGGGATACACACTGTCTGATCTCACTGGGCCCAGCCCCGCGTTACAGACTGTCTGATCTCACTGGGCCCCTGGGTTTCACACTGTATGATCTCACTGGGCACACCCCCGGGTTACACACTGTCTGATCTCACTGGGCCCACCTTCGTGTTACACACTGTCTGATCTCACTGGGCCCACCTCCAGATTACACACTGTCTGCCATCACTGTGCCCTGGGATATACACTGTCTGATCTCACCGGGCCCCCGGGTTATACACTGTTGATCTCACTGGGTCCACCCCCAGGTTACACACAGTCTGATCTCACTTGCCCCATCCCGGGTTACACACTGTCTGATCTCACTGGGCCCCTGGGTTACACAGTGTCTGATGTCACTGGGCCCACCCCCAGGTTACACACTGTCTGATCTCACTGGGGTCCCGGGTTTCACATTTTCTGATCTCTCTGTGCCCCCGGGTTATACACTGTCAGATCTCACTGGGCCCCCGCTTTACACACATTCTGATCACACTGTATCCACCTTCGGGTTACACAATGTGTGATCTCACTGGGCCCCAGTGTTACAAACTGTCTGATCTCACTGTGCACCGGGTTACACACTTCCTGATCTCAGTCTACCCCCGGGTTACACTCTGTGTGATCTCACTGGGCTCCCGGGTTACACACTGTCTGATTTCACTGGGTTCCCGGGTTACACACTGTCAGATCTCAGTGTACACCGGGGTTACACATTGTCTGATCTCACTGGGACCCCGAGTTACACACTCTCCGATCTCACTGTGCACCAGGTTTCCACACTTTCTAATCTCACTGGGCCCACCTTCGGGTTACACACTGTCTGATCTCAGTTGGCCCACCCACGGGTTACACGCTGTCTGATCTCACTGGGCCCACCCCCGGGTTACACACTGTCTGATCTCACTGGACCCACCCCCGGGTTGCACACTGTCTGATCTCACTGGGCCCACCCCCGGGTTACACACTGTCTGATCTCACTGGAACCTCCCAGGGTTACACACTGTCTGACCTCACTGGGCCCCAGGGTTACACACTGTATGATCTCACTGGGCCCCAGTATTACACACTGTCTGATCACACTAGGCCCCAGTGTTACACACTGTCTGGTCTCACTGGGCCTAACCGGGGTTAGACACTGTCTAATCTCACTGGGCCCCCAGGTTAAACACTGTCTGATCTCACTGGGCCCCCAGGTTACACACTGACTGATCTCACTGGGCCCCCAGTTTACACACTGTCTGATCTCACTGGGACCTCGCGTTACACAATGTGTGATCTCACTGGGCCTAACCGGCGTTAGACACTGTCTAATCTCACTGGGCCCCCAGGTTACTCACTGTCTGATCTCACTGGGCACTCGGGTAGACACTGTCTGATCTCACTGGGCCCATTCATTCTCCCCGGTTTACACACTGTCTGATCTCACTGGGCCCTGGGGTACACACTGTATGATCTCACTGGGCCCCCGGGATACACACTGTCTGATCTCACTGGGCCCAGCCCCGCGTTACAGACTGTCTGATCTCACTGGGCCCCTGGGTTTCACACTGTATGATCTCACTGGGCACACCCCCGGGTTACACACTGTCTGATCTCACTGGGCCCACCTTCGTGTTACACACTGTCTGATCTCACTGGGCCCACCTCCAGATTACACACTGTCTGCCATCACCGTGCCCTGGGATATACACTGTCTGATCTCACCGGGCCCCCGGGTTATACACTGTTGATCTCACTGGGTCCACCCCCAGGTTACACACAGTCTGATCTCACTTGCCCCATCCCGGGTTACACACTGTCTGATCTCACTGGGCCCCTGGGTTACACAGTGTCTGATGTCACTGGGCCCACCCCCAGGTTACACACTGTCTGATCTCACTGGGGTCCCGGGTTTCACATTTTCTGATCTCTCTGTGCCCCCGGGTTATACACTGTCAGATCTCACTGGGCCCCCGCTTTACACACATTCTGATCACACTGTATCCACCTTCGGGTTACACAATGTGTGATCTCACTGGGCCCCAGTGTTACAAACTGTCTGATCTCACTGTGCACCGGGTTACACACTTCCTGATCTCAGTCTACCCCCGGGTTACACTCTGTGTGATCTCACTGGGCTCCCGGGTTACACACTGTCTGATTTCACTGGGTTCCCGGGTTACACACTGTCAGATCTCAGTGTACACCGGGGTTACACATTGTCTGATCTCACTGGGACCCCGAGTTACACACTCTCCGATCTCACTGTGCACCAGGTTTCCACACTTTCTAATCTCACTGGGCCCACCTTCGGGTTACACACTGTCTGATCTCAGTTGGCCCACCCACGGGTTACACGCTGTCTGATCTCACTGGGCCCACCCCCGAGTTACACACTGTCTGATCTCACTGGGCCCACCCCCGGGTTACACACTGTCCGATCTCACTGGAACCACCCCCGGGTTACACACTGTCTGATCTCACTGGGCCCCAGTGTTACACACTGTCTGATCACACTGGGCCCCAGTGTTACACACTGTCTGGTCTCACTGGGCCTAACCGGGGTTAGACACTGTCTAATCTCACTGGGCCCCCAGGTTACACACTGTCTGATCTCACTGGGCCCCAAGGTTACACACTGATTGATCTCACTGGGCCCCCAAGTTACACACTGTCTGATCTCACTGGGACCTCGCGTTACACACTGTGTGATCTCACTGGGCCTAACCGGGGTTAGACACTGTGTAATCTCACTGGGCCCCCAGGTTACACACTGTCTGATCTCACTGGGCCCCCAGGTAAAACACTGTCTGATCTCACTGGGCCCCCAGGTTACATACTGTCTGATCTCACTGGGACCTCGGGTTACACATTGTCTGATCTCACTGGGCCACCGGGTTACACACTGTCTGATCTCACTGGGCCACCGGGTTATACACTGACTGATCTCACTGGGCCACCAGGTTATACACTGTCTGATCTCACTGGGCCCCCAGGTAAAACACTGTCTGATCACACTGGGCCCCCAGGTTACACACTGACTGATCTCACTGGGCCTAACCGGGGTTAGACACTGTCTAATCTCACTGGGCCCCCAGGTTACACACTGTCTGATCTCACTGGGCCCCCAGGTTACACACTGACTGATCTCACTGGGCCCCCGGGTTATACACTGTCTGATCTCACTGGGACCCCGGGATGTACACTGTCTGATCTCACTGGGCTACCGCGTTACACACTGTCTGATCTCACTGGGCCAGCGGGTTCTACACTGTCTGATCTCACTGGGCCCCCAGGTTACACACTGTCTGATCTCACTGGGCCCCCGGGTTATACACTGTCTGATCTCACTGGGCACCCGGGTTATACACTGTCTGATCTCACTCGGCCCCCAGGTTACACACTGTCTGATCTCACTGGCCCCCCGGATTATACACTGTCTGATCTCACTGGGCCCCCGGGTTATACACTGTCTGATCTCACTGGGCCACCGGGTTACACACTGTCTGATCTCACTGGGCCACCGGGTTATACACTGTCTGATCTCACTGGGCCACCGGGTTACACACTGTCTGATCTCACTGGGCCACCGGGTTATACACTGTCTCATCTCACTGGGCCCCCAGGTTACACACTGCCTCATCTCACTGGGACGTCGGGTTATACACTGTCTGATCGCACAGGGTCCCCGGTTTACAAACCGTCTGATCTCAGTGTACCCCAAGTTCACACACTGTCCGATCTCACTGGGCCCCCGGGTTACACACTGTCGGATCTCACTGGGCCCCCGGGTTATACACTGTCTGATCTCACTGCGCCACCGGGTTACACACTGTCTGATCTCGCTGGGCACTCGGGTAGACACTGTCTGATCTCACTGGGCCCATTCATTCTCCCCGGGTTACACACTGTCTGATCTCACTGGGCCCTGGGGTACACACTGTATGATCTCACTGGGCCCCCGGGATACACACTGTCTGATCTCACTGGGCCCAGCCCCGCGTTACAGACTGTCTGATCTCACTGGGCCCCTGGGTTTCACACTGTATGATCTCACTGGGCACACCCCCGGGTTACACACTGTCTGATCTCACTGGGCCCACCTTCGTGTTACACACTGTCTGATCTCACTGGGCCCACGTCCAGATTACACACTGTATGCCATCACTGTGCCCTGGGATATACACTGTCTGATCTCACCGGGCCCCCGGGTTATACACTGTTGATCTCACTGGGTCCACCCCCAGGTTACACACAGTCTGATCTCACTGTTCCCACCCCCGGGTTACACACTGTCTGATCGCACTGGGCCCCCGGGTTACACAGTGTCTGATGTCACTGGGCCCACCCCCAGGTTACACACTGTCTGATCTCACTGGGGTCCCGGGTTTCACATTTTCTGATCTCTCTGTGCCCCCGGGTTATACACTGTCTCATCTCACTGGTCCCCCGCTTTACACACATTCTGATCACACTGTATCCACCTTCGGGTTACACAATGTGTGATCTCACTGGGCCCCAGTGTTACAAACTGTCTGATCTCACTGTGCACCGGGTTACACACTTCCTGATCTCAGTCTACCCCCGGGTTACACACTGTGTGATCTCACTGGGCTCCCGGGTTACACACTGTCTGATTTCACTGGGTTCCCGGGTTACACACTGTCAGATCTCAGTGTACCCCGGGGTTACACATTGTCTGATCTCACTGGGACCCCGAGTTACACACTCTCCGATCTCACTGTGCACCAGGTTTCCACACTTTCTGATCTCACTGGGCCCACCCTCGGGTTGCACACTGTCTGATCTCACTGGACCCACCCCCGGGTTACACACTGTCTGATCTCACTGAGCCCATCCCACCTGGGTTTCACACTGTCTGATCAAACTGGGCCACCTCTTTACACACTGTCTGATCGGCGTGTGCCTCCGGGTTACACACTGTCTGATCTCACTGGGCCCCAGGTTTACACACTGTCTGATCTCACTGGGCCCCGCGTTACACACTGTCTGATTTCACTGGGCCCACCCCCGGGTTACACACTGTCTGATCTCATTGGGCCCAACCCGGGTTAGACACTGTCTGATCTCACTGGACCCACCCCCGGGTTACACACTGTCTGATCTCTCTGGGCCCCCGGGTTACACACTGTCTGATCTCACTGGGCCCCCGGGTTACACACTGTCTGATCTCACTGGGCCCACCTTCGGGTTACACACTGTCTGATCTCAGTGGGCCCATCCACGGGTTACACGCTGTCTGATCTCACTGGGCCCACCCCCGGGTTACACACTGTCTGATCTCACTGGACCCACCCCCGGGTTACACACTGTCTGATCTCACTGGGCCCACCCCCGGGTTACACACTGTCTGATCTCACTGGAACCACCCCAGGGTTACACACTGTCTGACCTCACTGGGCCCCAGGGTTACACACTGTCTGATCTCACTGGGCCCCAGTTTTACACACTGTCTGATCACACGAGGCCCCAGTGTTACACACTGTCTGGTCTCACTGGGCCTAACCGGGGTTAGACACTGTCTAATTTCACTGGGCCCCCAGGTTACACACTGTCTGATCTCACTGGGCCCCCAGGTTACACACTGTCTGATCTCACTGGGCCCCCAGGTTACACACTGTCTGATCTCACTGGGCCCCCGGGTTATACACTGTCTGATCTCACTGGGCACCCAGTTTATGCACTGTCTGATCTCACTGGGGCACCGGGTTACACACTGTCTGATGTCACTGGGCCCACCTCCAGATTACACACTGTATGCCATCACTGTGCCCTGGGATATACACTGTCTGATCTCACCGGGGCCCCAGGTTATACACTGTTGATCTCACTGGGTCCACCCCCAGGTTACACACTGTCTGATCTCACTGGCCCCAACCCTGGTTACGCACTGTCTGATCTCACTGGGCCCCCTTGTTACACAGTGTCTGATGTCACTGGGCCCACCCCCAGGTTACACACTGTCTGATCTCACTGGGGTCCCGGGTTTCACATTTTCTGATCTCTCTGTGCCCCCGGGTTATACACTGTCTGATCTCACTGGGCCCCCGCTTTACACACATTCTGATCACACTGTATCCACCTTCGGGTTACACAATGTGTGATCTCACTGGGCCCCAGTGTTACAAACTGTCTGATCTCACTGTGCACCGGGTTACACACTTCCTGATCTCAGTCTACCACCGGGTTACACACTGTGTGATCTCACTGGGCTCCCGGGTTACACACTGTCTGATTTCACTGGGTTCCCGGGTTACACACTGTCAGATCTCAGTGTACCCCGGGGTTACACATTGTCTGATCTCACTGGGACCCCGAGTTACACACTCTCCGATCTCACTGTGCACCAGGTTTCCACACTTTCTGATCTCACTGGGCCCACCCTCGGGTTGCACACTGTCTGATCTCACTGGACCCACCCCCGGGTTACACACTGTCTGATCTCACTGAGCCCATCCCACCTGGGTTTCACACTGTCTGATCAAACTGGGCCACCTCTTTACACACTGTCTGATCGGCGTGTGCCTCCGGGTTACACACTGTCTAATCTCACTGGGCCCCAGGTTTACACACTGTCTGATCTCACTGGGCCCCGGGTTACACACTGTCTGATTTCACTGGGCCCACCCCCGGGTTACACACTGTCTGATCTCATTGGGCCCAACCCGGGTTACACACTGTCTGATCTCACTGGACCCACCCCCGGGTTACACACTGTCTGATCTCTCTGGGCCCCCGGGTTACACACTATCTGATCTCACTGGGCCCCCGGGTTACACACTGTCTGATCTAACTGGGCCCACCTTCGGGTAACACACTGTCTGATCTCAGTGGGCCCACCCACGGGTTACACGCTGTCTGATCTCACTGGGCCCACCCCCGCGTTACACACTGTCTGATCTCACTGGACCCACCCCCGGGTTACACACTGTCTGATCTCACTGGGCCCACCCCCGGGTTACACACTGTCTGATCTCACTGGAACCACCCCAGGGTTCACACTGTCTGACCTCACTGGGCCCCAGGGTTACACACTGTCTGATCTCACTGGGCCCCAGTGTTACACACTGTCTGATCACACGAGGCCCCAGTGTTACACACTGTCTGATCTCACTGGGCCCCCAGGTTACACACTGTCTGTTCTCACTGGGCCCCCAGGTTACACACTGTCTGATCTCACTGGGCCCCCGGGTTATACACTGTCTGATCTCACTGGGCACCCAGTTTATGCACTGTCTGATCTCACTGGGCCACCGGGTTACACACTGTCTGATGTCACTGGGCCCACCTCCAGATTACACACTGTATGCCATCACTGTGCCCTGGGATATACACTGTCTGATCTCACCGGGGCCCCAGGTTATACACTGTTGATCTCACTGGGTCCACCCCCAGGTTACACACTGTCTGATCTCACTGGCCCCACCCCCGGGTTACACACTGTCTGATCTCACTGTGCCCCCTTGTTACACAGTGTCTGATGTCACTGGGCCCACCCCCAGGTTACACACTGTCTGATCTCACTGGGGTCCCGGGTTTCACATTTTCTGATCTCTCTGTGCCCCCGGGTTATACACTGTCTGATCTCACTGGCCCCCGCTTTACACACTTTCTGATCACACTGTGTCCACCCCCGGGTTACACAATGTCTGATATCACTGGGCCCCAGTGTTACAAACTGTCTGATCTCACTGTGCACCGGGTTACACACTTCCGGATCTCAGTCTACCCCCGGGTTACACACTGTCTGATCTCACTGAGCACCTGGGTTACACACTGTCTGATCTCACTGGGACCCCGGGTTACACACTGTCTGATCACACTGGGCCCCCGGGTTATACACTGTGTGATCTCACTGGGCTCACGGGTTACACACTGTCTGATCTCACTGGGTCCCCGGGTTACACACTGTCAGATCTCAGTGTACCACGGGGTTACAAATTGTCTGATCTCACTGGGACCCCGAGTTGCACACTGTCCGATCTCACTGTGCACCAGGTTTCCACATTTTCTGATCTCACTGGGCGCACCCCCGGGTTGCACACTGTCTGATCTCACTGGACCCACCCCCAGGTTACACACTGTCTGATCTTACTGGGCCCATCCCACCTGGGTTGCACACTGTCTGATCAAACTGGGCTACCTCTTTACACACTGTCTGATCGGCCTGTTCCCCCGGGTTACACACTGTCTGATCTCACTGGGCCCCAGGGTTACACGCTGTCTGATCTCACTGGGCCCCGTGTTACACACTGTCTGATCTCACTGGGCCCACCCCCGGGTTACACACTGTCTGATCTCATTGGGCCCAACCCGGGTTACACACTGTCTGATCTCACTGGACTCACCCCCGGGTTACACGCTGTCTGATCTCTCTGGGCCCCCGCGTTACACACTGTCTGATCAGATTGAAGGCCGATAAATCCCCAGGTCCTGATGGACTGCATCCCAGAGTACTTAAGGAGGTGTCCTTGGAAATAGCGGATGCATTGACAATCATTTTCCAACATTCCATTGACTCTGGATCAGTTCCTATCGAGTGGAGGGTAGCCAATGTAACCCCACTTTTTAAAAAAGGAAGGAGAAAGAAAACAGGGAATTATAGACCGGTCAGCCTGATATCGGTGGTGGGTAAAATGATGGAATCAATTATTAAGGATGTCATAACAGCGCATTTGGAAAGAGGTGACATGATCGGTCCAAGTCAGCATGTATTTGTGAAAGGGAAATCATGCATGACAAATCTTCTAGAATTTTTTGAGGATGTTTCCAGTAGAGCGGACAAGGGAGAACCAGTTGATGTGGTATATTTGGACTTTCAGAAGGCTTTCGACAAGGTCCCACACAAGAGATTAATGTGCAAAGTTAAAGCACATGGGATTGGGGGTAGTGTGCTGACATGGATTGAGAACTGGTTGGCAGACAGGAAGCAAAGAGTAGGAGTAAATGGGTACTTTTCAGAATGGTAGTCAGTGACTAGTGGGGTACCGCAAGGTTCTGTGCTGGGGCCCCAGGTGTTTACACTGTACATTAATGATTTAGACGAGGGGATTAAATGTAGTATCTCCAAATTTGCGGATGACACTAAGTTGGGTGGCAGTGTGAGCTGCGAGGAGGATGCTATGAGGCTGAAGAGCGACTTGGATAGGTTAGGTGAGTGGGCAAATGCATGGCAGATGAAGTATAATGTGGATAAATGTGAGGTTATCCACTTTGGTGGTAAAAACAGAGAGACAGACTATTATCTGAATGGTGACAGATTAGGAAAAGGGGAGGTGCAACGAGACCTGGGTGTCATGGTACATCAGTCATTGAAGGTTGGCATGCAGGTACAGCAGGCGGTTAAGAAAGCAAATGGCATGTTGGCCTTCATAGCGAGTGGACTTGAGTACAGGGGCAGGGAGGTGTTGCTACAGTTGTACAGGGCCTTGGTGAGGCCACACCTGGAGTAGTGTGTACAGCTTTGGTCTCCTAACCTGAGGAAGGACATTCTTGCTATTGAAGGAGTGCAGCGAAGGTTCACCAGACTGATTCCCGGGATGGCGGGAATGACATATCAAGAAAGACTGGATCAACTGGGCTTTTATTCACTGGAGTTCAGAAGAATGAGAGGGGACCTCAGAAACGTTTAAAATTCTGATGGGTTTAGACAGGTTAGATGCAGGAAGAATGTTCCCAATGTTGGGGAAGTCCAGAACCAGGGGACACAGTGTAAGGATAAGGGGTAAACCATTTAGGACCGAGATGCGGAGGAACTTCTTCACCCAGAGAGTGGTGAACCTGTGGAATTCACTGCCACAGAAAGTTGTTGAGGCCAATTCACTAAATATATTCAAAATATAGTTAGATGAAGTCCTTACTACTAGGGGGATCATGGGGTATGGCGATAAAGCAGGAATGGGATACTGAGGTTGTATGTTCAGCCATGAACTCATTGAATGGTGGTGCAGGCTCGAAGGGCCGAATGGCCTACTCCTGCACCTATTTTCTATGTTTCTATGTTTCTATGACCACCCACGGGTTACACGCTGTCTGATCTCACTGGGCCCACACCCGGGTTACACACTGTCTGATCTCACTGGACCCAACCCCGAGTTACACACTGTCTGATCTCACTGGGCCCACCCCCGGGTTACACACTGTCTGATCTCACTGGAACCACCCCCGGGTTACACACTGTCTGATCTCACTGGGCCCCAGGGTTACACACTGTCTGTTCTCACTGGACCACAGTGTTACACACTGTCTGATCACACTGGGCCCCGGTGTTACACACTGTCTGGTCTCACTGGGCCTAACCGGGGTTAGACACTGTCTAATCTCACTGGGCCCCCAGGTTACACACTGTCTGATCTCACTGGGCCCCAAGGTTACACACTGATTGATCTCACTGGGCCCCCAAGTTACACACTGTCTGATCTCACTGGGACCTCGCGTTACACACTGTGTGATCTCACTGGGCCTAACCGGGGTTCGACACTGTGTAATCTCACTGGGCTCCCAGGTTACACACTGTCTGATCTCACTGGGCCCCCAGGTAAAACACTGTCTGATCTCACTGGGCCCCCAGGGTACATACTGTCTGATCTCACTGGGACCTCGGGTTACACATTGTCTGATCTCACTGGGCCACCGGGTTACACACTGTCTGATCTCACTGGGCCACCGGATTATACACTGACTGATCTCACTGGGCCACCGGGTTATACACTGTCTGATCTCACTGGGCCCCCAGGTTACACACTGACTGATCTCACTGGGCCCCCGGGTTATACACTGTCTGATCTCACTGGGCACCCGGGTTATACAGTGTCTGATCTCACTGGGCCACCGGGTTATACACTGTCTCATCTCACTGGCCACCGGGTTACACACTGTCTGATCTCACTGGGCCACCGGGTTATACACTGTCTGAGCTCACTGGACCCACCCCCGGGTTACACACTGTCTGATCTCACTGGGCCCCTGGGTTTCACAGTGTCTGATGTCACTGGGCACACCCCCGGGTTACACACTGTCTGATCTCACTGGGCGCTGAGATACACACTGTCTGATCTCACTGGGCCCCTGGAACACACACTGGCTGATCTCACTGGCCCCTGGGTTTCACACTGTCTGATCTCACTGGTCCCACCCCCGGGTTACCCACTGTCTGATCTCACTGGGCCCACGTTCGTGTTACACACTGTCTGATCTCACTGGGCCCACCCCCAGATTACACACTGTATGCCATCACTGTGCCCTGGGATATACACTGTCTGATCTCACCGGGCCCCCGTGTTATACACTGTTGATCTCACTGGGTCCACCCACAGGTTAAACACTGTCTGATCTCACTGGGCCCACCCCTGGGTTACACACTGTCTGATCTCACTGGGCCCACGGGTTACACACTGTCTGATCTCACTGGGCCCACCCCCGGGTTATACACTGTTTGATCTCACTGGCTCCACTCCCGGGTTACACACTGTCTGATCTCACTGGGCACACCCACGGGTTACACACTGTCTGATCTCACTGGGCCCCCGGGTTACACACTGTCTGATCTCACTGGGCCCCTGGGTTACACCATGTCTGATCTCACTTGGCCCCCGGGTTACACACTGTCTGATCTTACTGGGCCCCCGGTTTACACACTGTCTGATCTCACTGGGCCCCCGGGTTACACACTGTCTGATCTCACTGAGCCCCCTGGTTACACAGTGTCTGATCTCACTGGGCCCCCGGGTTACACACTGTCTGATCTCACTGGGCCCAGCCCCGGGTGACACACTGTCTGATCTCACTGGGCCCCCAGGTTACACACTGTCTGATCTCACTGAGCCCCCGGATTACACACTGTCTGATCTCACTGGGACCCCGGGTTACACACTTTCTTATCTCACTGGGACCCCGGGTTACACACTGTCTGATCTCACTGGGCCCCCGGATTACACACTGTCTGATGTCACTGGGCCCCCAGGTTACACACTCTCTGATCTCACTGGGCCCACCCCCGGGTTACACACTGTCTGATCTCACTGGGCCCAGCACCGGGTTACACAATGGCTGAGCTCACTGGCCCCCGGGTTAGACACTGTCTGATCTCACTGGGCCCCCGGGTTATACACTGTCTGATCTCACTGGGCCCCTGGTTTATACTCTGTCTGATCTAACTGGGCCACCGGGTTACACACTGTCTGATCTCACTGGGCCACCGGGTTATACACTGTTTGATGTCACTGGGCCCCCAGGTTACACACTGTCTGATCTCACTGGGACCTCGGGTTATACACTGTCTGATCGCACAGGGTCCCCGGTTTACACACCGTCTTATCTCAGTGTACCACCGGGTTACACACTGTCTGATCTCACTGGGCCCCCGGGTTACACACTGTCGGATCTCACTGGGCCCCCGGGTTATACATTGTCTGATCTCACTGGGCCCCCGGGTTACACACTGTCTGATCTCAATGGGCCCACCCCCGGGTTACACACTTTCTGATCTCACTGGGCCCACGGGTTACACACTGTCTGATCTCACTGGGCCCGCGGGTTACACACTGTCTGATCTCAATGGACCCACCCCCGGTTACACACTGTCTGATCTCACTGGGCCCACGGGTTACACACTGTCATGATTTCACTGGACCCCGGCGTTGCTCACTGTCTGATCGGCCTGTGCCCCGGGCTACACACTCTCTTATCTTACTGGGCCCCCGGGTTACACACTGTCTGATCTCGTTGGGCCCTCCGGTAGACACTGTCTGAACTCACTGGGCCCATTCCTTCTCCCCGGGTTACACACTTTCTTATCTCACTGGGACCCCGGGTTACACACTGTCGGATCTCACTGGGCCCCCGGGTTATACATTGTCTGATCTCACTGGGCCCCCGGGTTACACACTGTCTGATCTCAATGGGCCCGCCCCCGGGTCACACACTTTCTGATCTCACTGGGCCCACGGGTTACACACTGTCTGATCTCACTGGGCCCCCGGGTTACACACTGTCTGATCTCAATGGGCCCACACCCGGTTACACACTGTCTGATCTCACTGGGCCCACGGGTTACACACTGTCTGATCTCACTGGGCCCACGGGATACACACTGGCTGATCTCACTGGGCCCCCAGGTTACACACTGTCATGATTTCACTGGACCCCGGCGTTGCTCACTGTCTGATCGGCCTGTGCCCCGGGCTACACACTCTCTTATCTTACTGTGCCCCCGGGTTACACACTGTCTGATCTCGTTGGGCCCTCCGGTAGACACTGTCTGAACTCACTGGGCCCATTCCTTCTCCCCGGGTTACACACTGTCTGATCTCACTGGGCCCTGGGTTACACACTGTCTGATCTCACTGGGCCCCCGGGATACACACTGTCTGATCTCACTGGGCCCAGCCCCGCGTTACACACTGTCTGATCTCACTGGGCACATCCCCAAATTACACACTGTATGATCTCACTGGGCGCTGAGATTCACACTGTCTGATCTCACTGGGCCCCTGGAACACACACTGTCTGATCACACTGGGCCCCTGGGTTTCACAGTGTCTGATCTCACTGGGCACACCCCCGGGTTACACACTGTCTGATCGCACTGGGCGCTGAGATACACACTGTCTGATCTCACTGGGCCCCTGGAACACACACTGTCTGATCTCACTTGCCCCTGGGTTTCACAATGTCTGATCTCACTGGGCCCACCTCCGGGTTACACACTGTCTGATCTCACTGGGCCCACGTTCGTGTTACACACTGTCTGATCTCACTGGGCCCATCCCCAGATTACACACTGTATGCCATCACTGTGCCCTGGGAGATACACTGTCTGATCTCACCGGGCCCCCGTGTTATACTCTGTTGATCTCACTGGGTCCACTCCCAAGTTACACACTGTCTGATCTCACTGGGCCCACCCCTGGGTTACAAACTGTCTGATCTCACTGGGCCCACGGGTTACACACTGTCTGATCTCACTGGGCCCACCCCCGGGTTACACACTGTCTG
Organism: Pristiophorus japonicus; assembly: GCF_044704955.1. Taxonomy (NCBI): domain Eukaryota; kingdom Metazoa; phylum Chordata; class Chondrichthyes; family Pristiophoridae; genus Pristiophorus; species Pristiophorus japonicus. The sequence goes on along the minus strand of NW_027254645.1, from coordinate 3,087,070 downwards.
ATCTCACTGGGTCCACCCCCGGGTTACACACTGTCTGAACTCACTGGGCCCACCCCCGGGTTACACACTGTCTGATCTCACTGGGCCGCTGTGTTACACACTGTCTGATCTCACTGGGCTCCTGGTTTACACACTGTCTGATCTCACTGGGCCCCCGGGTTACACACTGTCTGATCTTACTGGGCCCCTGGGTTACACACTGTCTGATCTCACTGGGCCCTGGGGTACACACTGCCTGTTCTCACTGGGCCCCCGGGATACACACTGTCTGATCTCACTGGGCCCAGCCCCGCATTACACACTGTCTGATCTCACTGGGCCCATCCCCAGATTACACACTGTATGATCTCACTGGGCGCTGAGATTCACACTGTCTGATCTCACTGGGCCCCTGGAACACACACTGTCTGATCTCGCTGGGCTCCTGGGTTTCACACTGTCTGATCTCACTGGGCCAACCCCAGGGTTACACACTGTCTGATCTCACTGGGCCCCCGGGATATACACTGTCTGATCACACTGGGCCCCTGGGTTACACACTGTCTGATCTCACTGGGCCCACGGTTTAAACACTGTCTGATCTCACTGGGCCCACCCCCGAGTTACACACTGTCTGATCTCACTGGGTCCACCCCCGGGTTACACTCTGTCTGATCTCACTGGGCCCACCCCCGGGTTACACACTGTCTGATCTCAACGGGCCGCTGTGTTACACCCTGTCTGATCTCACTGGGCCCCGGGGTTACACACTGTCTGATCTCACTGGGCCCCCGGGTTACACACTGTCTGATCTCACTGGGCTCCTGGTTTACACACTGTCTGATGTCACTGGGCCCCCGGGTTACACACTGTCTGATCTCACTGAGCCCCCGGGTTACACAGTGTCTGATCTCACTGGGCCCCCGGGTTACGGCCTGTCTCATCTCACTGGTCCCAGCCCCGGGATACACACTGTCTGATCTCACTGGGCCCTCAGGTTACACACTGTCTGATCTCACTGAGCCCCCGGGTTACACACTGTCTGATCTCACTGGGCCCCCGGGTTACACACTTTCTGATCTCACTGGGACCCCGGGTTACACACTGTCTGATCTGACTGAGCCCCCGGGTTACACACTGTCTGATCTCACTGGGCCCCCAGGTTACACACTGTCTGATCTCACTGGGCCCACCCCCGGGTTACACACTGTCTGATCTCACTGGGCCCAGCACCGGGTTACAGAATGTCTGAGCTCACTGGGCTCCCGGTTTACACACTGTCTGTTCTCACTGAGCCCTCGGGTTACACACAGTCTGATCTCACTGGGCCCCCGGGTTACACACTGTCTGATCTCACTGGGCCCCAGGGTTATTCACTGTCTGATCTCACTGGGCCCCCGGGTTATACACTGTCTGATCTCAATGGGCCCACCCCCGGGTTACACACTTTCTGATCTCACTGGGCCCACGGGTTACACACTGTCTGATCTCACTGAGACCACGGGTTACACACTGTCTGATCTCACTGGGCCCCCGGGTTACACACTGACTGATCTCACTGGGCTCCTGGTTTACACACTGTCTGATCTCACTGGGCCCCCAGGTTACACACTGTCATGATTTCACTGGACCCCGGGGTTACACACTGTCTGATCGGCCTGTGCCCCCGGGTTACACACTCTCTTATCTTACTGGGCCCCCGGATTACACACTGTCTGATCTCACTGGGCCTACCCCCGGGTTACACACTGTCTGATCTCACTGGGACCCCGGGTTACACATTGCCTGATCTCACTGGGCCCCCGGGTTACACACTGTCTGATCTCACTGGGCACATCCCACCTGGGTTGCACACGTCTGATCTCACTGGGCCTCCGGTTTACACGCTGTCTGATCTCACTGGGGTCTCGGGTTTCACATTTTCTGATCTCTCTGGGCCCCCGGATTACACACTGTCTAATCTCACTGTGCCCCAGGTTTCAACACTCTCTGATCTCACTGGCCCCCAGTGTTACAAACTGGCCGATCTCACTGTGCACCGGGTTACAGACTGTTTGATCGGCCTGTGCCCCTGGGTAACACACTGTCTGGTCTCATTCGGCACCCGGTTACACACTGTCTGATCTAACTGGGCCCAGCCCCGCGTTACACACTGTCTGATCTCACTGGGCCGATCCCCAGATTACAGACTGTATGATCTCACTGGGCGCTGAGATTCACACTGTCTGATCTCACTGGGCCCCTGGGTTTCACACTGTCTGATCTCACTGGGACCCTGGGTTTCACAGTGTCTGATCTCACTGGGCACACCCCCGGGTTACACACTGTCTGATCTCACTGGGCGCTGAGATACACACTGTCTGATCTCACTGGGCCCCTGGAACACACACTGTCTGATCTCACTGGCCCCTGGGTTTCACACTGTCTGATCTCACTGGGCCCACCCCCGGGTTACACACTCTCTGATCTCACTGGGCCCACGTTCGTGTTACACACTGTCTGAACTCACTGTGCGCACCCCCAGATTACACACTGTATGCCATCACTGTGCCCTGGGATATACACTGTCTGATCTCACCGGGCCCCCGTATTATACACTGTTGGTCCCACTGGGTCCACCCCCAGGTTACACACTGTCTGATCTCAATGGGCCCACCCCTGGGTTACACACTGCCTGATCTCACTGGGCCCACGGGTTACACACTGTCTGATCTCACTGGGCCCACCCCCGGGTTACACACTGTATGATCTCACTGGGTCCACCCCCGGGTTACACATTGTCTGATCTCACTGGGCCCACCCCCGGGTTACACAATGTCTGATCTCACTCGGCCGCTGTGTTACACACTGTCTGATCTCACTGGGCCCCGTGGTTACACACTGTCTGACCTCACTGGGCCCCCGGGTTACACACTGTCTGATCACACTGTGCCCCTGGGTTACACACTGGCTGATCTAACTGGGCCCCCGGGTTATACACTGTCTGATCTTACTGGGCCCCCGGGTTACACACTGTCTGATCTCACTGGGCCCCCGTGTTACACACTGTCTGATCTCACTGAGCCCCCGGGTTACACAGTGTCTGATCTCACTGGGCCCCCGGGTTACACACTGTCTGATCTCACTGGGCCCAGCCCCGGGAGACACAATGTCTGAGCTCACTGGGCCCCCGGGTTACACACGGTCTGTTCTCACTGAGCCCTCGGGTTACACACAGTCTGATCTCACTGGGCCCCCGGGTTACACACTGTCTGATCTCACTGGGCCCCACGGTTACTCACTGTCTGATCTCACTGGGCCCCCGGGTTACACACTGTCTGATCTCAATGGGCCCACCCCCGGGTTACACACTTTCTGATCTCACTGGGCCCACGGGTTACACACTGTCTGATCTCACTGGGCCCCCGGGTTACACACTGTCTGATCTCAATGGGCCCAACCCCGGTTACACACTGTCTGATCTCACTGGGCCCACGGGTTACACACTCTCTGATCTCACTGGGCCCACGGGATGCACACTGTCTGATCTCACTGGGCCCCCAGGTTACACACTGTCATGATTTCAATCGACCCCGGGGTTGCACACTGTCTGATCGGCCTGTGCCCCGGGCTACACACTCTCTTATCTTACTGGGCCCCCGGGTTACACACTGTCTGATCTCACTGGGCCCACCCCCGTGTTACACACTGTCTGAGCTCACTGGGCCCCCGGGTTACACACTGCCTGATCTCACTGGGCCCCCGGGTTACACACTGTCTGATCTCACTGGGCCCATCCCACCTGGGTTGCACACTGTCTGATCTCACTGGGCCTCCGGTTCACACGCTGTCTGATCTCACTGGGGTCTCGGGTTTCACATTTTCTGATCTCTCTGCGCCCCCGGGTTACACACTGTCTAATCTCACTGGGCCCCAGGTTTCAACACTCTCTGATCTCACTGGCCCCCTGTGTTACAAACTGGCCGATCTCACTGTGCATCGGGTTACAGACTGTTTGATCGGCCTGTGCCCCTGGGTAACACACTGTCTGGTCTCATTCGGTCCCCGGTTACACACTGTCTGATCTCACTGGGCCCACCCCCGGGTTACACACTGTCTGATCTCACTGGGCCTACCACCGGGTTACACAGTGTCTGATCTCACTGGGCCCACCCCCGGGTTACACACTGTCTGATCTCACTGGGCCCAGCCCCGGGTTACACACTGTCTGATCTCACTGGGCCCAGCCCTGGGTTACACACTGTCTGAGCTCACTGGGCCACCGGGTTGCACACAGCCTGATCTCACTGGGCCCCCGGGTTACACACTGTCTGATCTCACTGGGCCCCCGGGTTACACACTGTCTGAGCTCACTGGGCCCCAGGGATGCACATTGTCTGATCTCACTGGGCCCCCAGGTTACTCACTGTCTGAGCTTACTGGGCCCCAGGGATGCACAGTGTCTGATCTCACTCGGCCCCCGGGTTACACACTGTCTGATCTCAGTGGGCCCCAGGATTACACAATGTCTGATCTCACTGCGCCCAACCGGGGTTACACAATGTCTAATCTCACTGTGCACCCGGGTTACACACTGTCTGATCTCACTATGCCCACGGGTTACACACTGTCTGATCTCACTGGACCCCATGGTTTCAAACTGTCTGATCTCAATGGACCCACGGGTTACACACTGTTTGATCTCACTGGGCCCACGGGTTACACACTGTCTGATCTCACTGGACCCCCGGGTTACACACTGTCTGATCTCACTGGACCCCGGGGTTTCAAACTGGCTGATCTCACTGGGCCCCTGAGTTACACACTGTCTGATCTCACTGGGCCCCCGGGTTACAAACTGTCTGAAATCACTGGGCCCCCGGGTTACAGACTGTCCGATCTCATTGGCCTCGGGTTACACACTGTCTGATCGCACTGGGTCCACGGGTTACACACTGTCTGATCTCACTGGGCCCCCAGGTTACACACTGTCATGATTTCACTGGACCCCGGGGTTACACACTGTCTGATCGGCCTGTGCCCCCGGGTTACACACTCTCTTATCTCACTGGGCTTCCCGGGTTACACAATGTCTGATCTCACAGGGCCCACCCCCGGGTTACACACTGTCTGATCTCACTGGGCCCCCGGGTTACACACTCTCTGATCTCACTGGGCCCATCCCATCTGGGTTGCACACTGTCTGATCTCACTGGGCCTCCGGTTTACACACTGTCTGATCTCACTGGGGTCCCGGGTTTCACATTTTCTGATCTCTCTGGGCCCCCGGTTTACACACTGTCTAATCTCACTGGGCCCCAGGTTTCAACACTCTCTGATCTAACTGGCCGCCAGTGTTACAAACTGGCCGATCTCACTGTGCACCGGGTTACAGACTGTTTGATCTGCCTGTGCTCCTGGGTAACACACTGTCTGTTCTCATTCGGCCCCCGGTTACACACTGTCTGATCTCACTGGGCCCACCCCCGGGTTACACACTGTCTAATCTCACTGGGCCCACCCCCGGGTTACACAGTGTCTGATCTCACTGGGCACACCCCCGGGTTACACACTGTCTGATCTCACTGGGCCCCCGGGTTACACACTCTCTGATCTCACTGGGACCACCCCCGGGTTACAAACTGTCTGATCTCACTGGGCCCACCCCCGGATTACACACTGTCTGATCTCACTGGACCCACTCCCGGGTTACACATTGTCTGATCTCACTGGGCCCAGCCCGGGTTACACACTGTCTGATCTCACTGGGCACCGGGTTACACACTGTCTGATCTCACTGGGCCCACCCCCGGGTTACACACTGTCTGATCTCGCTGGGCCCCCAGGTTACACACTGTCTGATCTCACTGGGCCCCCAGGTTACACACTGTCTGATCTCACTGAGCCCCCTGGTTACACACTGACTGATCTCACTGGCCCCAGCCCTGGGTTACACACTGCCTGAGCTCACTGGGCCACCGGGTTGCACACAGCCTGATCTCACTGGGCCCCCGGGTTACACACTGTCTGATCTCACTGGGCCCCCGGGTTACACACTGTCTGAGCTCACTGGGCCCCAGGGATGCACAGTGTCTGATCTCACTGGGCCCCCGTGTTACACGCTGTCTGAGCTCACTGGGCCCCAGGGATGCACAGTGTCTGATCTCACTGGGCCCTCGGGTTACACAACTGTCTGATCTCACTGGGCCCCAGGATTACACAATGTCTGATCTCACTGCGCCCAACCGGGGTTACACATTGTCTAATCTCACTGGGCCCCCGGGTTACACACTGTCTGATCTCACTGGACCCCATGGTTTCAACCTGTCTGATCTCACTGGACCCACGGGTTACACACTGTCTGATCTCACTGGGCCCAGGGGTTACACACTGTCTGATCTCACTGGGCCCCCGGGTTACACACTGTCTGATCTCACTGGGCCCACCCCCGGGTTACACACTGTCTGATCTCACTGCGCCCAACCGGGGTTACACATTGTCTAATCTCACTGGGCCCCCGGGTTACACACTGTCTGATCTCACTGGACCCCATGGTTTCAACCTGTCTGATCTCACTGGACCCACGGGTTACACACTGTCTGATCTCACTGGGCCCACGGGTTACACACTGTCTGATCTCACTGGGCCCCCGGGTTACACACTGTCTGATCTCACTGGGACCACCCCCGGGTTACACACTGTCTGAACTCACTGGGCCCATCCCGGGTTACACACTGTCTGATCTCACTGGGCACCGGGTTACACACTGTCTGATCTCACTGGGCCCACCCCCGGGTTACACACTGTCCGATCTCACTGGGCCCCCGGGTTACACACTGTCTGATCTCACTGGGCCGCCAGGTGACACACTGTCTGTTCTCACTGAGCCCCCGGGTTACACACGGACTGATCTCACTGGCCCCAGCCCTGGGTTACACACTGCCTGAGCTCACTGGGCCACCGGGTTGCACACAGCCTGATCTCACTGGGCCCCAGGGTTACACACTGTCTGATCTCACTGGGCCCCCGGGTTACACACTGTCTGAGCTCACTGGCCCCCAGTGATGCACAGTGTCTGATCTCACTGGGCCCCCGTGTTACACACTGTCTGAGCTCACTGGGCCCCAGGGATGCACAGTGTCTGATCTCACTGGGCCCCCGGGTTACACACTGTCTGATCTCACTGGGCCCCAGGATTACACAATGTCTGATCTCACTGCGCCCAACCGGGGTTACACATTGTCTAATCTCACTGGGCCCCCGGGTTACACACTGTCTGAACTCACTGGACCCCATGGTTTCAAACTGTCTGATCTCACTGGACCCACTGTTTACACACTGTCTGATCTCACTGGGCCCACGGGTTACACACTGTCTGATCTCACTGGACGCCCGGGTTACACACTGTCTGATCTCACTGGGCCCCCGTGTTACACACTGTCTGATCTCACTGGGCCCCCGGGTTACACACTGTCTGATCTCACTGGGCCCACTCCCGGTTTACACACTGTCTGATATCACTGGGCCCCCGGTTTACACACTGTCTGATCTCACTGGGCCCCCGGGTTACACACTGTCTGATCTCACTGGGCCCCCAGTTTACACACTGTCTGATCTCACTGGGCCCCTGGGTTACACACGGTCTGATCTCACTGGGCCCCCAGGTTACACACTGTCTGATCTCACTGGGCCCACCTCCGGGTTACACACTGTCTGATCACACTGTGCCCCTGGGTTACACACTGGCTGATCTAACTGGGCCCCCGGGTTATACACTGTCTGATCTTACTGGGCCCCCGGGTTACACACTGTCTGATCTCACTGGGCCCCCGTGTTACACACTGTCTGATCTTACTGTGCCCCCGGGTTACACAGTGTCTGATCTCACTGGGCCCCCGGGTTACACACTGTCTGATCTCACTGGGCCCAGCCCCGGGAGACACACTGTCTGATCTCACTGGGCCCCCGGGTTACACACTGTCTGATCTCACTGGGCCCACCTCCGGGTTACACGCTGTCTGATCACACTGTGCCCCTGGGTTACACACTGGCTGATCTAACTGGGCCCCCGGGTTATACACTGTCTGATCTTACTGGGCCCCCGGGTTACACACTGTCTGATCTCACTGGGCCCCCGTGTTACACACTGTCTGATCTTACTGAGCCCCCGGGTTACACAGTGTCTGATCTCACTGGGCCCCCGGGTTACACACTGTCTGATCTCACTGGGCCCAGCCCCGGGAGACACACTGTCTGATCTCACTGGGCCTACCCCCGAGTTACACACTGTCTGATCTCACTGGGCCGCCAGGTTACACACTGTCTGATCTCACTGAGCCCCCGGGTTACACACTGTCTGATCTCACTGACCTCCCGGGTTACACACTTTCTGATCTCACTGGGACCCCGGGTTACACACTGTCTGATCTCACTGAGCCCCCGGGTTACACACTGTCCGATCTCACTGGGCCCCCGGATTACACACTGTCTGATCTCACTGGGCCCCCGGGTAACACACTGTCTGATCTCACTGGGCCCCCAGGTTACACACTGTCTGATCTCACTGGACCCACACCCGGGTTACACACTGTCTGATCTCACTGGGCCTAGCCCCGGGTTACACAATGTCTGAGCTCACTGGGCCCCCGGGTTACACACGGTCTGTTCTCACTGAGCCCTCGGGTTACACACTGTCTGATCTCACTGGGCCCCACGGTTACTCACTGTCTGATCTCACTGGGCCCCCGGGTTACACACTGTCTGATCTCAATGGGCCCACCCCCGGGTTACACACTTTCTGATCTCACTGGGCCCACGGGTTACACACTGTCTGATCTCACTGGGCCCCCGGGTTACACACTGTCTGATCTCAATGGGCCTACCCCCGGTTACACACTGTCTGATCTCACTGGGCCCACGGGTTACACACTGTCTGATCTCACTGGGCCCACGGGATGCACACTGTCTGATCTCACTGGGCCCCCAGGTTACACACTGTCATGATTTCACTGGACCCCGGGGTTGCACACTGTCTGATCGGCCTGTGCCCCAGGCTACACACTCTCTTATCTTACTGGGCCCCCGGGCTACACACTGTCTGATCTCACTGGGCCCACCCCCGTGTTACACACTGTCTGAGCTCATTGGGCCCCCGGGTTACACACTGCCTGATCTCACTGGGCCCCCGGGTTACACACTGTCTGATCTCACTGGGCCCATCCCACCTGGGTTGCACACTGTCTGATCTCACTGGGCCTCCGGTTTACAGGCTGTCTGATCTCACTGGGGTCCCGGGTTTCACATTTTCTGATCTCTCTGCGCCCCCGGGTTACACACTGTCTAATCTCACTGGGCCCCAGGTTTCAACACTCTCTGATCTCACTGGCCCCCAGTGTTACAAACTGGCCGATCTCACTGTGCATCGGGTTACAGACTGTTTGATCGGCCTGTGCCCCTGGGTAACACACTGTCTGGTCTCATTCGGTCCCCGGTTACACACTGTCTGATCTCACTGGGCCCACCCACGGGTTACACACTGTCTGATCTCACTGGGCCTACCACCGGGTTACACAGTGTCTGATCTCACTGGGCCCACCCCCGGGTTACACACTGTCTGATCTCACTGGGCCCGCCCCCTGGTTACACACTGTCTGATCTCACTGAGCTTACCCCCGGGTTACACACTGTCTGATCTCACTGAGACCCCGGGTTACACACTGTCTGATCTCACTGGGCCCACACCCGGGTTACACACTGTCTGATCTCACTGGGCCCGCCCCCTGGTTACACACTGTCTGATCTCACTGAGCCCACCCCCGGGTTACACACTGTCTGATCTCACTGGGCCCCAGTGTTACACACTGTCTGATCTCACTGGGCCCCAGTGTTACACACTTCTGAGCTCACTGGGCCTCAGCGATGCACAGTGTCTGATCTCACTGGGCCCCCGGGTTACACACTGTCTGATCTCACTGGACCCCGTGATTTCAAACTGTCTGATCTCACTGGACCCCCGGGTTACACACTGTCTGATCTCTCTGGGCCCCCGGGTTACACACTGTCTGATCTCACTGGGCTCCCGGGTTACACACTGTCTGATCTCACTGGGCCCACCCCCGGGTTACACACTGTCTGATCTCACTGGGCCCACCCCCGCGTTACACACTGTCTGATCTCACTGGGCACCCGGATTACACACTGTCTGATCTCACTGGGCCCCCGGGTTACACACCGCCTGATCTCACTGGGCTCCGGGTTACACACTTTCTGATCTCACTGGGCCCCGGTTTACACACTGTCTGATCTCACTGGGCCCAGGGTTGCACACTTTCTGATCAAACTGGGTCCCCGCTTTACACACTGTCTGATCGGCCTGTGCCCCAGGGTTGCACACTCTCTTATCTCACTGGGCCACCGGGTTACACACTGTCTGATGTCACTGGGGTCCCGAGTTTCACATTTTCTGATCTCTCTGGGTCCCCGGGTTTAAAACTGTCTAATCTCACTGGGCCCCAGGTTTCAACACTGTCTGATCTCACTGTGCACCGGGTTACAGACTGTTTGATCTTCCTGTGCCCCCGGGTAACACACTGTCTGTCTCATTCAGCCCCCGGTTACACACTGTCTGATCTCACTAGGCCCACCCCCGGGTTACACACTGTCTGATCTCACTGGGCCCACACCCGGGTTACACACTGTCTGATCTCACTGGGCCCACCCCCGGGTTACACACTGTCTGATCTCACTGGGCCCACCCCCGGGTTACACACTGTCTGATCTCACTGGACCCACCCTCGGGTTACACACTGTCTGATCTCACTGCGCCCACCCCAGGGTTACAAACTGTCTGATCTCACTGGGCCCACCCCCGCGTTACACATTGTCTCATCTCACTGGGCCCACCCCCGGGTTACACACTGTCTGAACTCACTGGGCCCACCCCCGAGTTACATGCTGTCTGATCTCACTGGGTCCCATCCCCGGGTTACACACTGTCTGATCTCACTGGGCCCCCGTGTTACACACTGTCTGATCTCACTGGGCCCCCGGGTTACACACTGTCTGATCTCACTGGGCCCAGCCCCGGGTTACACACTGTCTGATCTCACTGGGTCCACAGGTTACACACTGTCTGATCTCACTGAGCCCCCGGGTTACACACTGTCTGATCTCACAGGGCCCATCTCATCTGTAATATGTTCTGTCTGATTTCAATGGGCCCGGGGTTACACACTGTCTGATCTCACTGGGTCCCTGTGTTAAATACTGTCTGATCTCACTGGGCCCCCGGGTTACACATTGTCTGATGTAAATGGGACCTCGGGTTACACACTGTCTGATCTCACTGGGCCCCGGGTTGCACACTGTCTGATCTCACTGGGCCCCCGGGTTACACACTGTCTGATCTCACTGTGCCCATGGGTTACACATTGTCTGATCTGACTGGGTCCGATGGTTATACACTGTCTGATCTCACTGGGCCCGAGGGTTACATACTGGCTGATCTCACTGGGCCCCCGGGTTAAACACTGTCTGACGCCCTGTGCCTATGTTGCACACTGTCTGATCTCACTGGTCCCCTGAGTTTTACACGGTCTGATCCAACTGGACCCCCGGCTTACACACTGTCTGATCTTACTGGCCCCCTGAGTTGCAAATGTCTCATCTTACTGTGCCCCCGAGTTGCAATTGTCTGATCTCACTGGGCCCCCGGGTTACACACTGTCTGATCTCACTGGGCCCCCGGGTTACACACTGTCTGATCTCACTGGGCCCCCGGGTTACACACTGTCTGATCTCACTGTGCCCCCGAGTTACAATTGTCTGATCTCACTGGGCCCCCGGGTTACACACAGTCTGATCTCACTGGGCCCCTGAGTTGCAAACTGTCTGATCTTACTGTGCCCCCGAGTTACAATTGTCTGATCTCACTGGGCCCCCGGGTTACACACTGTCTGATCTCACTGGGCCCCCGGGTTACACACTGTCTGATCTCACTGAGCCCCCGGGTTACACACTGTCTGATCTCACTGGGCCCCCGGGTTACACATTGTCTGATCTCACTGTGCCCCCGGGTTACACACTGTTTGATCTCACTGGGTCCCCGGGTTACACACTGTCTGATCTCACTGTGCCCCCGAGTTACAATTGTCTGATGTCACTGTGCCCCCGGGTTAAACACTGTCTGATCTAATTGGGCCCCCTTGTTACACACTGTCTGATCTCACTGGGCCCCCGGGTTACACACTGTCTGATCTCACTGGGCCCACTGGTTACACACTGTCTGATCTCACTGTGCCCCCGGGTTACACACTGTCTGATCTCACTTGGCCCCCGGGTTACACACTGTCTGATTTCACTGGGCCCCCAGGTTACACACTATCTAATCTCACCCCGACACCGGGTTACACACTGTCAGTTCTCACTGTGCCCCCGGGTTACACACTTTCTGATATCATTGGGCCCCCGGGTTACACACTGTCTGATCTCACTGGGCCCCTGCGTTACACCATTTCTGATCATACTGGGCCCACGGGTTACACACCGTCTACCTCACTGGGACCCCGGGTCCTGTGTAGTGAGACAGGAATAATAAACGAGCTCCACGTAAAAGATCCTCTCCGAATGAGTGATCACAGTCTGGTTGAATTTTTGATACAGATTGAGGGTGAGGAAGTCCTGTCTCAAACGAGCATACTATGCTTAAGCAAAGGGGACGACAGTGGGATGAGTGCAGTGTTGGCTAATGTAGACTGGGAACACAGACTAAACGGTGGCACAATTGAGGATCAGTGGAGGACATTTAAGGAGCACTTTCATCGTGCTCAACAAAAATATAATCCAGTGAAAAAGAAGGGTGGTAAGAGAAGGGATAACCTGCCGTGGATAACCAAGGAAATAAAGGAGAGTATCAAATTAAAAACCAATGCTTATAAGGTGGCCAAGGTTCGTGCGAAACTAGAAGATTGGGAAACATTTTAACCGGCAGCAAAGAATGACGAAGAAAGCAATAAAGAAAGGAAAGATAGATCACGAAAGTAAATTTGCTAAAAGCATAAGAACAGATAGTAAAAGCTTTTACCGATATATAAAACAGAAAAGATTAACTAAATTAAATGTTGGTCCCTTTGAAGATGAGAAGGGGGATTTACTAATGGGAAATGTGGAAATGGCTGAGACTTTAAACAATTATTTTGCTTCGGTCTTCACAGTGGAAGACAGAAAAACCATGCCAAAAATTGCTGGTCACGGGAATGTGGGAAGGGAGGACCTTGAGACAATCATTATTACTAGGGGGTAGTGCTGGACAGGCTAATGGATCTCTAGGTACACAAGTCCCCTGGTCCTGATGAGATGCATCCCAGGTTATTAAACGATATGGCGGAAGTTATCGCAGATACATCCGTTATAATCTATCAAAATTCTCTGGACTCTGGGGAGGTACCATCGGATTGGAAAGCAGCTAATGTAACGCCTCTGTTTAAAAAAGGGGGCAGGCAAAATGCAGGTAACTATATGCCGGTTAGTTTAACATCTGTAGTGGGGAAAATGCTTGATGCTATCATTAAGGAAGAAATAGCGGGATATCTAGATAGGAATAGTACAATCAAGCAGACGCAACATGGATACATGACGGGGAAATCATGTTTGACTAAATTCCTGGAATTCTTTATGGATATAACAAGCATGGTGGATAGAGGTGTACCGATGGATGTGGTGTATTTAGATTTCCAAAAGGCATTCGATAAGGTGCCACACTAAAGGTTACTGCAGAAGATAAAGTTACGCAGAGTCAGAGGAAATGTATTAGAATTGATGGAGAATTGGCTGTCCAACAGAAAGCAGAGAGTCGGGATGAATGGATCCTTTTCGGGTTGGAAATCGATGGTTAGTGGTGTGCCACAGGGATCGGTGCTGGGACCACAACTGTTTACAATATACATAGATGACCTGGGAGAGGGGACAGAGTGCACTGTAACAAAATTTGTAGATGACACAACGATTATTGGGAAAGCGGATTGTGCAGTGGATACAGAGAGGCTGCAAAGAGATTGAGATAGGTTAAGCGAATGGGCTAAGGTTTGGCAGATGGAATCCAAAACCGGAACATGTGACGTCATCCACCTTGGTAAAAAAAACAGTCAAAGGGAATATTATTTGAATGGGGAGAAATTACAACATGCTGCGGTGCAGAGGGACCTGGGGGTCCTTGTGCATGAAACTCTTTTAGGGAGTTAACGGAAAAATATTAAACCGTGCCCCCCGATCTGGGGGAAACACCAACATTTACAATGCTTTTTTTTTGCACAGAATTGAATTTTTCTCCAAGTGCTCCCTATAAAAGGGGAGGGGAACACTAATAGCACCGGCAATTAAAACAAATTAAACTTTAAAACGTAAAATCAAATTAAAATTTGGTTGCCGGGCGTGATGATGCACTCCAGTCCCTCCGGTGCCCACCTCTTGCGGAAGGCCGCGAGCGTACCGGTGGACACCGCGTGCTCTATCTCCAAGGACACCCTGGACCGGATGTAAGAGTGGAAGAGAGGCAGGCAGTCAGGTTGAACGACCCCCTCGACGACCCGCTGCCTGGACCGGCTGATGGAACCCTTGGCCGTGCCCTGGAGCAGTCCTACGAGGAGGCCCTCGGACCTACCCGCTCCCCTCCGCACAGGGTGCCCAAAGATCAGGAGAGTGGGACTGAAGTGCAGCCAGAATTTCAGGAGCAGCCCCTTCAAATAATGGAACAGGGGCTGCAACCTCGTGCACTCAATAAAAACATGGAACACGGACTCCTCCAGACCGCAGAAATTGCAGGTGGCCTGGGAGTCAGTGAACCGGCTTAAAAATTTATTGCATGGCAATGCTCCGTGCACCACCCTCCAGGCCAAGTCCCCGACAAATAGTGGGAGGACCCCTGCGTTGAGTGCCCTCCATCGGGGACCGCCGCCTCCTCCGGACGGCAAGATGGTACGCCATGGCGTGTCCGGACGGCCGGCGAGGATGGCAAAGTTGAGGGTGTGCAGGAGCAGCCCGTACAGGAAACCCCTCCACGCGGAACTGAAAGGCACGGAGGGGATTTCCCCGAGGCGGCTCAAGTTGTGAGGCGCCGGACCCCGAGGGAGGTTCCGGGGTTTGGCGCCGATGAGGAATTACGTCCGGACGGGGGTCAGTTCGGACGGGATCTCCCCAAGTGCTTGAGCCTCCTCGATGCACCTAACGGAGTCAGGGCCCAGAGCTCTTTTTAGCGACTCGATGGCATCGGCCGCGTGGCGGACATTGGCAGAATTTAGGTGCCGCGCCAGCGAGTCTGGCGCCATCCAGCCCGCTCCTCCGCCATCGAGCAGGTCCCTGACCCTGGTCACCTCACCATACAGCCCTCTCGTCCGACCGCCACAAAAAACCTCGGTCGTGGAGGTACGGATTCCCGAGCAGCGGCTCCTGCAGGACGGCCGCCACTCCAGCCGGCGGAGAGCTGCGCTTGATGGAGACTTTGTTCCAGACCCTGATGAGTTCCTTGTAAAAGACAGGCAGCTCCCGGAGGGCGGTCCTGACGCCCCCCACACTCACAAACAGGAGCTGCGTGTCGTAGTTGAGGCCGTGCTGCTGGCGGAAGAAATACGTCGCCAGAGCACGCCACCTAGGAGGGGGCTCGACGTAAAGGTATCTCTGCAGGGTCTGAAGACGGAAAGTCGCGAGCTGGGCGCTGACGCACACCAACGACTGACCGCCCTCCTCAAGCGGGAGCCTCAAGACCGCCGCAGAGACGCAGTGCTTCCTGTTGTTCCACAAGAAATCCACCAGCTTCTTCTGTATCTTGGCGACAAACGCAGGGGGAGTGGTCAAAGTGACCAGCCGGTACCACAACATTGCGGCCACCAGCTGGTTTATGACTAGCGCTCGACCCCTGTAGGCCAGCACTCGGAGCAGTCCTGTCCAGCGCCCTAGGCGAGCGGCGACCTTGGCATCCAGCTCCTGCCAGTTCGCCGGCCAGGCTTCCTCATCGGGGCTAAGGTAGACTCCCAGATATAGGAGATGGGTCGTGCTCCAGGCAAAAGGCCTGAGCTCCTCCGGCAGGGAGTCCACCCGCCACTGACCCACCAGGAGTCCAGAACATTTCTCCCAGTTCATCCTGGCGGAGGACGCGGCCGAGTAAATCTCCTGGCACTCACGCATCCTCCGCAGGTCAGCGGGATCCTCTACCGCGAGGAGCACGTCATCGGCGTAAGCCGAGAGGACGACCTCCACGCCCGGCCCTTGCAGAGCCAGTCCCGTTAATCTCGTTCGCAAAAGGCGCAGGAAAGGCTCCAGGCAAACGGCGTATAACTGGCCGAACATGGGGCATCCCTGGTGCACCCCTCTCCTAAAGCGAAGGGGCGCCATCAAGGACCCGTTAACCTTAATCAGACACTCCGCGGCGGCGTACAATAGTCGGATCCGGGCAACGAAATGCGTCCCGAACCCGAAAGCGCGCAGAGTTCCGATCAGATTGTCGTGATCCACCCTGTCGAACGCCTTCTCTTGGTCGAAAGATAGGAAGGCGACCGACAGACCAGCCTCCTGGGAATTATGGATGAGGTCCCGGACCAGGTGGATGTTATCGTGGATTGTCCGGCCCGGGACCGTGTAGGACTGGTCGGGGTGGATCATGTGGTCCAGCACGGCGCCAAGGCGAGCAGACATCGCCCTGGCGAAGATTTTGTAGTCCGTGCTGAGGAGGGAGACCGGGCGCCAGTTCTTAAGGAGGCGGAGATCGCCCTTCTTAGGCAGCAGGACGATGACTGCCCTGCGCCAAGAGAGGGGCATCTCCCCGGTCGCCAGACTTTCCCCCAGGACCCGCGCGTAGTCGACCCCCAGGACATCCAAGAATGCCCTTTGGAACACCACGGTCAGCCCGTCCAGCCCCGGTGATTTTCCCCTCGAGAGCCGGTCGAGGGCACCGGTCAGCTCCGCCAGGCTTAGCGGAGCTTCCAGATTTTCGGCGCCCCCCGGGCTGACCTTCGGCAGGTCCTCCCACAAGACTCTATGCGCTTCCTCGTTGTACGGCTCCGGAGAGAACAGAGCCCCGTAATATTCACGGGCCCTGTTGTTGACGCCCTCCGGATCCGAGACGAGAGAGCCGTCGTCGGCCAGCAGCATCAAGAGCTGCTTACGGACACTCTGCCTTTTTTCCAGCGAGTAGAAGAAGGGGGAGCCGCGGTCCAGATCCCGCAGGAACTGGAACCGCGACCTCACGAACGTGCCTCGGGTCCCGACGAGCTGCAGGTCCTTCAGCGCGGCCTTCTTCGCTTCGTACACCGTCCGCAGGGCCGGGTCCTGGACGACTTGACCGAGACGGGACTCCAGGTCGAGCAACTCTTTTTCTAGGCGCCCGACACTGCCCTCCCGCCTCTTGGTCGACCCCCTCGCGTACTCTTGACAGGAGACGCGGACGAGAGCCTTTCCCACGTCCCACCATAGCCTCAAGGAGGGGAAGCCCCCCTGCTTCCTTCTCCAGTCGGCCCAGAAACGACGGAACCAGTCCTGGAACCGCACGTCCTCCAGCAGCTGGTTGTTAAAATGCCAGTACGCGGACCCCGTCCTCGCGCGGAGTGAAGCGAGCTCCGCCCACACCAGGTGGTGGTCCGAACACGGCACCGGCCGCATGGAGGCCGCCGGTATGCAGGAAACGTACGCCCGAGACACGTAAAGGCGGTCGACTCTAGACCATCCAACTCCAGGCCTCACCCAAGTAAAGGCGCTGGAGTCGGGGTGGAGATTTCGCCAGACGTCTACCAAGTAGAAGGACCCAACTAGGTCCCTCAACTTCTCCATCGCCGTCATGCTCTGTGGGGCACCGGAGCGGTCCCTCGCCTCGAGTGTGCAGTTAAAATCCCCCCTGAGGACAATGCAGTCGCCGTCGTCGACGGAGCCAAGAAGAGCGGATACGTCTTCGAAGAAGCGCGTTTGCTGCGGGCCGGGCTGAGGGGCGTACACGTTCACGAGATGGAGCGGCACGTCCCCCAACGAACCGTTACGTGCAGCAAGCGGCCTGGCACGGGCTCCTCGACCCCCAAGATCTCCGGCTGAAAATGCGGGGCCAGCAAGATGGCCACCCCACTAGAAGTAGTTGTGAGGTGGCTCATGCGGACCTCTCCTTGCCATTCCAGGAGCCACGTGGCTTCGTCTCCCGGAATGGTGTGGGTTTCTTGCAGGAAGTACACCGCATATTTCTCCTCCCGCAGGAGCGAAAAATTGTTAAATCTACGGCGTGCCCCTCTGCCACCATTGACGTTGAGGCTGGCTATGGTTATCTTCATGACAAAAGCATAGTGCAACCTCTAACAAACCTATTGTGGGGGAGGGAGTGGGGTCATTTGTTGACTTCCACTCCTTCAGCAGCCCAGCGAGGAATCCTTTGAGCAGGCACAGCTCAAGGCCTTGCGCCTTTAATAAGTGCCCGCCCGTGGCCATGGTTTTAGCGGCGGCACGGACGGACGCGACGAGCAGCCCCGGCTCAGACCATCTTTCCAGGGCCAGATGGGCTCGGTTGCGGCGACCCTGGCTCTGGACCAAAAAGTCACGGAGTTCCTTTGCAGGAATGAGGGGGGACTCAGCGGCGGGCACGAGGAGATCCACCGCCTCACTGGCGATGGACTCAAGATCTTCTCCCTCGTCCCCCACCGAGTCCCCGTCCCGTTCCGTGAGGTCTCCGCCAGCAGCCGGCCTGTCGACCGCACGAGGTATGGCAATCGGCCCGGCCGCTCCATCCAGCCCTGGCTCTGCCCCTATCCCACCCCCAGGATAGTCGGCAGAGGAGTCCCCACTGGGCTATTTTAAAAGCGGTACTGGGTCAGCAAGGGGTTCCTCCTCCACCCCAGGAGCTGGGGAATGCAGAGAGACCTGATCAAAGTCATGTTCCAGGTCCTGCAAGTACCCCAGCTCCAAAGTAGCGTGCGACTGTTGTTGTTCTTCCCCCGCCCCGCCGCCACCCCCCGGCTCAGTGTGTACAGATTCATTAAAATTGTTAATACTGTGTATTTCTGCCGAGTCGAGCAAGTCCCGGGGGAAGTTAGATATTGGCTGGGCGGCCTCAGGTTCGGCCTTTTCGGCCACGCTCGCCTCAGTCCGCGGGACGCTCGACCCGGCGGCATCGTATTCCTCCGCTGGCCCCACGCCCCCCACGACAGGCAGAGCCTCCACGCCATCCCCGGGAAGCAGAGGCTAGGCAGCCTCGACTGCCCCTCCCTCCCCGGGGACAGATTCCTCCCGTCTGCGGCCCAGTTTGGGGGCGCTGGTGGGGACGCGGGACACGCGGCGGGCACCGACTCCTCCGCGGAGGGATGTTGTTCCCCCTCTGCCTCATTGGAGCGGTGCCTCCTTTTGTTCCTGGTGGTGCGCGGAGGCAGGGAGACCTCCATGTCTGCCGAGGCCTCCGCTCCGACCCCCTTATTCTTATTTTGCCCGCGCCCGAGCCCCTCTGCGGTATTGGTCAAGGGCTCGGGCACGGGCTCAGGGCACCCCACGCTCGCCGGTGGCTGGGTTGGGCTGAGCGCGGTGGTCAAACTTTCGGGCGCACTGAGGGGACCAGCCTCGAGATGTTTCGCCTTCCTCCGCCCCTTCTTTCCGATCGAACGCTCTCCCTCCCCCCCGTCAGAGGCCGTGCAAACAAAGGCCCCCGACGATGCCCGCGCACCTACGGCTCCAGGCACGCGGACGCTACTAGGGGGAGGGGTGGCGGTGGCGCCAGTCTTGGCCGCCTTCGGTGGTTTGGCGGCCTTGGAGGCAGGGCAGTTCTTGCGAACGTGCCCCACGTCCCAACAGGCATGGCACTGCACGCTGTCCGACGTCGAGAAGGCGCGGTGGGCAGTCCCCTCGTGCACCACATTAAAATTGCCCTCTCTTGTCTCCTCACGCACCAGCCGGACAAAGAGCTGGCGGCGGAAGGAGAACACATGGCGCAGGCTGTTCTCCCTGAGGCCGAGCGGTATGGTGTTGATCCCTGACCTTATCTCCCCCAGTTGGTGTAGGTGAGGGAGGAGGAGCTGAGCGGGAACAAAGGGTGGGACGTTAGAAATTATGACCCTCTGCGCGGCGGCCTGGAGAGGGTCCACCGGCAGGAACATCCCGCCCACCGTGAGCCCATTTTCAAGGGCCAGGGACACCGCCCGCTCCGACCCCAGGAAGAATAGAGCCTTCCCAGACATCTTGGAGGCTGCGACAATTGCCGAGGGGCCGACTACCCCAGCCATCACCCGCACGCACACCTCGATGCTCATTGTGGGGTGAGTGTAGCTCTTCACCCCGTTTTTCTTAGTAATTATTCTGAATGGTGGCAGGGCACAGGAGGGGCAGAAGGCGCCGTGGATGCAGACACCGCCTGCGCATAAGTGTTAGCTGGCCCCGCTACCGGCGTGGATGGAGTCGACATCACGGGGTCCCTTTACGGGCTACACCCACCCCAAAGTCACAGGCCTTAATGATCTTAAATTGGCCTCGTTTGAATTTATGAGCAGAGGAGCTCTCAATGAGGCACACCTCTCCCCTAGTTGACAATTGGGGAGGGGCCTTGCTCCCTTTGCTCAGTTGTCTCAATTGTTTTTCCAATTAAGGAGGAAAGGAGCTCTCAGAGAGATTGGGGAGAGACAGAGTGAGTGACAGAAAGGGAGAATTGGGAGGTTGGGAAAGAGGGAAGCTGTGAGGGCAGGTCTCCCCTCACAGCGATGGGTAGGTGTTTTTCTGGGTCGCACTCCCTAGATGATGGAAAAAAAAGCAAGGCACAGTCTTATGGGATGGTCTTCGGGTGGGAGGAGAAGATGTCTTCACCTGGGACAGCTGGAGCCACCCAGGCACACACTCCCAACGATGTTTAATAGGGTGATAATTAAATCTTCAGCCAGGTAGCTCCAGCTATCCCAGGCTAGGCAGTGGGGGAGGGGTGATTCAGTGGTGTGTGCGGCCTAGCTGTGAGCAAGACCCCCACACACACTTCCACACACACACACCCCGCGATGTTCCGGGCCTCGAAGCAAATCTTCTTTTCTCCCCCCACCAATAAAACAATGTTTTTCGGGGAATGCACCAACACCCACCTGTAGAATGTTGTAGAATCTCCCTCCTTCTAGACAGGTTGTTGCTCTTTTCCCACTCTCTCCAACTCTTTGTAGAAGTAAATAAAGTTGTTGAATTTTTCAGCTCTCCTCCTCTTCCTCTGGATGTTGAGTTGTAGTAAGCCAGCCCCCTCCTCCTCTCCCTGGGCTGGTCTCAGGATTCACTCAAGGCCTTCCAGACAGGAGCTTCAGCAGGGAGTTCCTTCACTCACAGCAGCACAGCTCCAACTGAATAGGCTACGCCTCCAAAGCTCCACCATAGGAACTGATCCAGAATTTATGGAATGTTGGAAAATTCCTGTCAATGCATCCGCTATTTCCAAGCCACCTCCTTAAGTACTCTGGGATGCAGTCCATCAGGCCCTGGGGATTTATCGGCCTTCAATCCCATCAACTTCTCCAACACAATTTCCCAACTAATAAGGATTTCCCTCAATTCCTCCTTCTTACTAGACCCTCTGACCCCTTTACTATCCGGAAGGTTTTTTGTGTCCTCCTTAGTGAATACCGAACCAAAGTACATGTTCAATTGGTCTGCCATTTCTTTGTTTCCTTATATGACTTCCCCTGATTCTGACTGCAGGGGACCTACGTTTGTCTTTACTCAACTTTTTCTCTTTACATATCTATAGAAACTTTTGCAGTCCATCTTAATGTTCCCTGCAAGCTTCTTCTCGTACTCTATTTTCCCTGCCCTAATCAAACCCTTTGTCCTCCTCTGCTGAGTACTAAATTACTCCCAGTCCCCAGGTTCGCTGCTATATCTGATCAATTTGTATACCACTTCCTTGGTTTTAATGCTATCCCTGATTTCCCTTGATAGCCACGGTTGAGCCACCTTCCTTTTTTTATTTTTATGCCAGACATGGAATTTACAATTGTTGTAGTTCATCCATGCGGTCTCTAAATGTCTGCCATTGCCCATTCACAGTCAACCCCTTAAGTATCATTCGCCAATCTATCCTAGCCAAAATCACGCCTCATACCTTCAAAGTTACCCTTCTTTAAGTTCTGGACCATGGTCTCTGAATTATCTGTTTCATTCTCCATCCTAATGTAGAATTCCACCATATTATGGTCACTCTTCCCCAAGGGACCTCGCACAACGAGATTGCTAATTAACCCTCTCTCATTACACAACACCAAGTCTAAGATGGCCACCCCCTAGTTGGTTCCTCGACATATTGGTCTAGAAAATCATCCCTTATGCACTCCAGGAAGTCCTCCTCCACCTTATTGCTTCTAGTTTGGTTAGCCCAATCTATGTGCATATTAAAGTCATCCATGATAACTGCTGCAGCTTTATTGCATGTACCCCTAATTTCCTGTTTAATGCCCTCCCAAACATCACTACTACTGTTTGGAGGTCTGTACGCAATTGCCACTAATGTTTTTTGCAATTTAGTGTTCTGCAGCTCTACCCATATACATAAAACATCATCCAAGCTAATGTCCTTCCTAACTATTGCATTAATCTCCTCTTGAACGAGCAATGCTACCCCACCTCCTTTTCCTTTTATTCTATCCTTCCTGAATGTTGAATATCCTTGGATGTTGAGTTACCAGCCCTGTAACACAGTGATTGTTTCCTTAGAAATAGAGGACTGGGGAAATTACTGGAACACAGTGTGTGTTTAATTAGAAATAGCGGACTGGGGAATTTACTGGAACACAGTGTGTGTTTAATTAGAAATAGCGGACTGGGGAATTTACTGGAACACAGTGTGTGTTTAATTAGAAATAGAGGACTGGGGTATTTAGGGGAACACAGTGAGTGTTTCATTAGAAATAGCGGATTGGGGAATTTAGGGGGACAGTAACTCTTTAATTAGAAATAGAGGACTGGGGAATTTAGGGACATACAGTGAGTGTTTAATTAGAAATAGAGGGTTGGGGAATTTAGAGGGACAGTAACTCTTTAATTAGAAATAGAGGACTGGGGAATTTAGGGACATACAGTGAGTGTTTAATTAGAAATAGAGGGTTGGGGAACTTAGGAGGACAGTAACTCTTTAATTAGAAATAGAGGACTGCTTAATTTAGAGGAACACAGTGAGTGTTGAATTAGATATGGTGAACAGGTTAATTTATGGGGTCACAGTGAGTGTTTAATTAGAAAGAAGATAAGAATATAAGAAATAAGAACAGGATTAGGCCATACACGCCCCCCGCCCCACCCCCGCCCCGCGAGCCTGCTCCCCCATTTAATAAGATCATGGCTAATTCAATCATGGACTCAGCTCCACGTCCCCGCCCATTTCCCATAATCCCTTTATTCATTATCGTTTAAGAAACTGTCTATCTCTGTCTTAAATTTATTCAATGTCCCAGCTTCCACAGCTCTCTGAGGCAGCGATTTCCATAGATTTACATCCCTCTGAGAGAAGAAATTCCTCCTCATCTCAGTCCTAAATGGGTGGCCACGTATTCTAAGATTATGCCCATTAGTTCTAGTCTCTACTCTCAGTGAAAACATCCTATCTGCAACCACCTTGTTAATCCCACTCATAATCTTAAACGTTTCGATAAGATCACCTCCCATTCAGCATTTAATACAAACCTGAAACTTAAACAAGATTTGTGCAGATGTCAGATGTAACCATGCATGCGATATGTATAACATTTACGGTCGACAATCGTCTGTGTTGTGTTGTTTTGTGTAATAATAAAAAAATTCATAATAATAATGAGAGTAAAATATTTCAGTAATCTGTGTATCTGTATCTGTAACAATATCTGGCAATGACCTTACGCCATGCCATGCCGTTGTCACCTTCTGCATAGAACTTTCATAGAAGAGGGACGAGCAGCGGAGCACGGGTGGCAGCCCAGCAGATCTATGCACCCTCACCGATCTCGAGGAGCGGGCGCTGCCACTTTTGGGTTTCCACAATCGTTTGCCCACCCATGTTGCGTCAGAACCTGTCCACATGCCACGTGAGTAAAGTATAAACCATTGGCTAATGTAAAGGCAATTGATGCCACTTATATCCGTGAAATATATCATTGATGGTTTATTGATGCAGTTATGCAATGCTATGTTATGTTATGTAATGTAATGTTATGTAATTAATGATGGGATAATGAAAATCATTGTAATGCTGATTTTGTACGAACAGAAGTTCATCACATGTGAAATCTGTCATCATTCTTACAACATCAGAGTTGCTCTCCTGCATATGCCTGTATAGAGTTTGGATTCCCATGTGACCCGAGCACCCGCTTCTCCTCTAATTACCTCTTTTTTGTTTTCTAGCTCAACCAAGAGCGTAGGCCATCCATGGAATCGAACCACCACTTCAACCGATGGAGCCGGTCATGTTATTTCTGTGTTCTTGGAGCCTCGAATCTCGCCCGTTCTGCTGCGGGTCCTCCTCTCCACTGAGGATAGTGATGAAGCGGAGGAGAAGCCTTCAGTAGCAATAGCTTCCAGTGTTCCTGCGGCCATGTCATCCTCGAACGAGGATGTAGCGGGACCAAGCGCTTTGCCGCAAGCACCCTCTAGTGATTCACTGCCAGTGATGACCAGGCAGAGGTTGGTTCAGCACAGTCGGACTGCTCCACGAACGGGAGTTCTTAGCGTGTACATGGTTAGCTTGTCCAGGAGAAGCATTGAGATTGTTCAAGAGCTCCTCCAGGCAATGGGTGGAATATCTCAGCAGATGGCCATCCTATCCGCTGACATAAAGGAGAAAATGATGAGGATAGCGGTGGCCCTGGAGATAATAGCCAGGGACAAAGGTGCTAGAGGGCTATTAGTGGTCCCATAAACCGGCACTGCACCCCAACATGCCGCACCTCCTCATGAGACTCATGTGAGCTAGGAGGAAGATCTTGCATCAGGCTCGGA
This sequence comes from Pristiophorus japonicus, assembly GCF_044704955.1. Classification (NCBI taxonomy): domain Eukaryota; kingdom Metazoa; phylum Chordata; class Chondrichthyes; family Pristiophoridae; genus Pristiophorus; species Pristiophorus japonicus. The sequence continues at coordinate 3,062,173 of NW_027254645.1, read as the reverse complement.
GGATATTTCTGCATAAATGTCCCCTCCACCATCATCACCCGAATCGGATGATCGACCCTCACCCAGTCCCATCCCCGTCCATCGAAGAAGAACTTGAGGAACACTGCGGCAAAGCGGCTTGGTTTTGGAAGGGGAAAGGGAAGCGGTGTTGCTCAGGCCCGGGCGAGAAAGGGAAGGAGGGGCGTGGCCAAAGGGAGGGAGGGAGTGGTTTTTGTTATACGTTAATATTGTTGTCTGTGTGGTGGGTGTGCGTTACGGATTAGTGTTATTTGATTAAATTGTTGCTGTTTGGAAATGTTTCGTTGTTGGGATGGTTTGGGGGAGAATGCAATATGCCTGCTTTTTTATTAAAATCTGTTGCTGTTGTGTTGTTAAAATGTGCAAAGATTGGGTTGAGGCTGTTTATTGTTGTTTTGTGTTAAGTTAACTTTTCAAAAATAACTTTAACATTGTTGCGCATTGTATTCAGATAGTTATAAAGTTAAAAATGGCGAGTCCATACCATGAAAGGTGAACATCAAACGTAACGGTACTGTCACCAGTGTAACCCAAACCTTGCATTTATGAGCTGCTGACACAACACTTGCAGCTGCGTTAATACCAGCATCATTATTTCAAGCAACGCATTCATTTATGAGGTGCTGAAACAACAGTCTTGCTACTGTGTAGCCATCACGGGCACTTTCCTGCGGTCTGCAGCGGGATGAGGGCATGGTTTCAACGTCAGCCTCAGTATCTTTCCCAGGGTCATCATCCACCTCATCTTCTTCCTCTTCTCCTCTCTCCAGAGGTGGATCAGCAGTCCCATCTGGCAATTCTTGTCCCTTCCTGATAGCCACGTTATACAGCATGCAGCACATCACAATGAACTGAGCAACCTGCTCAGAGTGGTATTGCAATTCATCTCCAGACTGGTCCAGGCATCTGAAGTGCTGCTTGAGCACTCCAATTGTCTTTTCGACGACATTGTTTGGGGCTATGTGTCTTTCAGTGTGATGCTTCTCGGCTTCTCTCTAGGGCTGACGCAGGGGGAGGGTCATCAGTCAGCTGGTCAGGCCTCTCCTTTATCACCCATTTCCAAGTGTGACCTTGCGGCTGACTCCAATCAGGTCAGATAAAGTGCTCTCACGCAAGATGTGTGCATCATGGATGCTGCCTGGAAATGTTGCATTGACTGCCATGATTATTTGCTTGTGGTCAACAACGAGCTGCACATTCAGGGAGTGGAATCGCCTTCGGTTCATAAACACATCTACATCCTGAAAGGGTGCTCACATGGCGATCTGCATTCAGTCTATTCCTCCCTGTACCTTGAGGAAGTTTGCTATTCTGGAGAAACCCAAAGCCCTCTCAGTTTGCGCGTCCATTGTCAAAGGGAAGGTTATAAAGTCCATCCTCTGAGTGTAAAGGGCTTCAGTCACCTGTCGAAAGCAGCAATGCGTGACAGGCTGAGAGATAGAACACATGTCGCCTGCTCAGGCCGGAAAGGAGCCAGATGCATGGAAGGAAAGTGGTGCAGTAAATTGACCTCAATGGGCAGTCCGGTCATGTTGGTGCTGTTAGGCTGCAGATCTCCTTTATGAGCTGGTATATCTCAACGATTACATCCTTTTCCAATCTCACTCTCCTAAGGCACGTGTTCAGGTAAGACCGTTTCTGTCTGTAAGTGCGTCGGGTGCACGTTCTCCTCCTCCACCTCATCTGCCACGTCCCTGATTGGGCACACAATGCTCTTCAACGTACCTTCTCCCATCTCTAGTCTGCAGCATGTGAGTAGTCATCAATACAGGCTGAGAAATTGCAGTCCCCATTACAATTACGATTGGACCTATTTTTCAGAAATAATACATTTTCACCTGCAAATTTCATAAAATAACGTAAATTCGTCCAAAATATGATAAAACGTTTCTTCAGATAGTATATTCACCTAACAATAACTCACAGATTAATTCAAAGCTCCCAGAACTTGAAGCTGCCATTTCTATGAAAAGTCCTTCGATTTACAAAATAGATTCCATGCCACTGGGTTAAGGTTAGGGGAGAGCAGCTTTTTGTCAGCGTTTTCTTGGTCGAGCGATATTCTGGGCAGTTTCTACATAAGAACATAAGAATTAGGAACAGCAGTAGGCCATCTAGCCCCTCGAGCCTGCTCCGCCATTCAACAAGAACATGGCTGATCTGGCCGTGGACTCAGCTCCACTTACCCGCCCTCTCCCCAAAACCCTGAATTCCCTTATTGGTTAAAAATCTATCTATCTGTGATTTGAATACATTCAATGAGCTAGCCTCAACTGCTTCCTTGGGCAGATAATTCCACAGATTCACAACCGTCTGGGAGAAGAAATTCCTTCTCAACTCGGTTTTAAATTGGCTCCCCCGTATTTTGAGGCTGTGCCCCCTAGTTCTAGTCTCCCCGACCAGTGGAAACAACCTCTCTGCATCTATCTTGTCTATCCCTTTCATTATTATAAATGTTTCTATAAGATCACCCCTCATCCTTCTGAACTCCAAGGAGTAAAGTCCCAGTCTACTCAATCTATCATCATAAGGTAACCCCCTCATCTCCGGAATCAGCGGAGTGAATCGTCTCTGAACCTCTCCAAAGCTAGTATATCCTTCCTTAAGTAAGGTGACCAAAACTGCACGCAGTACTCCAGGTGCGATCTCACCAATATCCTGCGCAGTTGCAGGGCACCTCCCTGTTTTTGTACTCCATCCCTCTCGCAATGAAGGCCAACATTCCATTCGCCTTCCTGATTACCTGCTGCACCTGAAAACTAACTTTTTCGGATTCATGCACAAGGACCCCCAGGTCCCTCTGCACCACAGCCTGTTGTAATTTCTCCCCATTCAAATAATATTCCCTTTTACTGTTTTTATTCCAAGGAGAATGAACTCACATTTTCCGAGATTGTATTCCATCTACCAAACGTTAGCCCATTCGCTAAATCTCTTTGCATCCTCTCTGTGTCCTCTGCACAACCCGCTTTACTATTAATCCTTGTGTCATCTGCAAATGTTGTCACACTACACTCTGTCACTTGTTCCAGGTCATCTATGTATATTGTAAACAGTTGTGGTCCCAGCACCAATCCCTGTGGCACACCACTAACCACCGTTTTCCAACCCGAAAAGGACCCATTTATCCCGACTCTCTGCTTTCTGTTAGCCAGCCAATTCTTGATCCATGCTAATACTTTTCCTCTGACTCCGCGTATCTTTATCTTCTGCAGTAAACTTTTTTTGTGGCACCTTATCGAATACCTTTTGGAAATCTAAATACACCACATCCATCGGTACACCTCTATCCACCATGATCATTATATCCTCAAGAATTCCAGTAAATTAGTTAAACATGATTTCCCATTCGTGAATCCATGTTGCGTCTGCTTGATTGCACTATTCTTATCTAGATATCCTGCTATTTCTTCCTTAATGATAGCTTCAAACATTTTCCCCACTACAGATGTTAAACTAACCGGCCTATAGTTACCTGCCTTTTGCCCACCCCCTTTTTTAAACAAAGGCGTTACATTAGCTGCTTTCCAATCCGCTGGTACCTCCCCAGAGTCCAGAGGATTTTGGTAGATTATAACGAATGCATCTGCTCTAACTTCCTGGGATACATTTGATCGGGACCAGGGGACTTGTCTACCTTGAGTCCCATTCGCCTATCCAGCACTATCCCCGTAGTGATAGTGATTATCTCAAGGTCCTCCCTTCCTACATTTCTGTGACCAGAAATTTTTGGCAAGGTTTGTGTGTCTCCCACTGTGAAGACCGAAACAAAATAATTTTTTAAGGTCTCAGCCATTTCTACATTTCCGATTATTAAATCCCCCTTCTCATCTTATAAGGGACCAACATTTACTTTATTCATTCTTTTCCATTTTATGTATCGGCAAAAGATTTTAGTATCTGTTTTTACGTGTTGTGAAAGATTTAATTTTGTAATCTATCTCTCCATTCTTTATTGCTTTCTTAGTCATTCTTTGCTGTCGTTTAAAATGTTCCCAATCTTCTAGTATCCCACTAACCTTGTCCACCTTATACGCATTGGTTTTTAATTTGATACTCTCCTTTATTTCCTTGGATATCCACGGCTGGTTATCCCTTCTCTTACCGCCCTTCTTTTTCACTGGAATTTATTTTACTTGAGCACTTTGAAAGAGCTCCTTAAAAGTCCTCCACTGTTCCTCAATTATGCCACAGTCCAATCTGTGATCCCAGTCTACTTTAGCCAACTCTGCCCTCATCCCAGTGTAGTCCCCTTTGTTTAAGCATAGTACGCTCGTTTGAGACACTACTTCCTCATCCTCTGGGCATTAGTTTCTTTAAAAAACTGTATTCTGAGCGTTGATGTCATAAAAATATGGGCGGATGGCTAAATTAACTTTCGGCGTTAACTTGATGCCTAAACTAATGCTGGCAGTTTATGGGTAATAAATGGGCGATACATTTTTTGGGTGAATAAGGGATACACAGGAGTTATAAGCATCAGGGCGTTTGAAAGGGTGGTAACTGGTCGGTAACGGACAGAAATTAATGGAAGTTCGAGCCTTAAATCATTGAACTATAAAACAAAATGCAAGGGACCTAGTTCTGAGCGCAGCCGAACCCCACTGGAAACAGTCTTGCAGTCACAAACACCCGTCAACCATTACCCTTTGCTTCCTGCCACTGGGACAGTTATGGATCCAACTTGATACATTTCCATCGATCCCTAGGTTTGTATTTTTCTTCCATGTGGGAGATTGTTGCAAGCAATGGTAAAAATCCATGCAGACTACATCAAACGCACTTCCCTCATAGATTTTCCTCAAAAAATTCCATCAAATTAGTTAGGCATGACTGTCCCTTAACAAGTTCATGCTGACTGTCCTTGATTAATCCGTGCCTTTACACATGATGATTAATACTGTCCCTCAGATCTTTTACCAATAATTTCCACATGGTCTACGTTGGGCTCACACAGCTTTAATTACTCGGTGAATCTATTTCTCCATTTTACACAATGCTGTAACATTACCAATCCGCCAGTCCTCCGGCACCACACCTTTAACCAGAGCATATTGGAAATTGATGGTCAGAGCCTCCGCTATTTCCTCCATTGATTATATTAACAGCCTGGGCTACATTTCTCCCGGGCCTAGTGAAGTATCTTCTTTCAAATATGCTAAACTACTCAACATTTTCTCTCCTACTACCTTCATCTAATCTAATATTTCACACACCAGCCACTTAACTAATTTTTCCGCATCGTGTCCCTTGTGAAGACAGGTACACATTATTCATTGAGGAACGTTCCCACGTCGTCCAAATCCATACACACGTTACTTTTTTGATCTCTAATAAGTCATACACTTTCATTAGCTAGGCTTTTGTCCTTCATGTATTTACAACACATATTTGTGTTATCTTTGATTTCACTTGCCAATATTTTTCATGCTTCCTTAATTTCCTTTTTAATTCCACTTTCTCCACTCTGCTTGGCTTTGTGCAGTACTTAGACTTCTGTATCTGACTTCAGCTTCCCTTTTACGCATTACCTTTTAATTGACATACAGAATGCTCTAGATGTTGACCCCCACACTCGTTATAGGAAGATATTTGCTCTGAACGCTCATTATTTCCTTATTGAATGCTTCACAATATTCCGATACTGATTTACCTTCATTAGTTTCCAGCCCACGTTCGTTAAATCACATCACACCTCAGTAAAATTGGCCTTTCCCAAATTAAAAAAATAATTCCTAGTCTGTCTTTCTCCTTTTATATAACTAATATAAAATAACTGAATTCTGATCAATACCACCAAAATACTCTCACACACCCACCCAACTCCATTCACTAAAACTAAGTTCACAACTTCTCCCTCTCTTGTTTGTCTTGCTAATATTGTCTAAAAATGCTTAGCTCAATATATTTTATGAATACCATGCCCTCTCTACTTTTTACACTAATTCGATGCCAATTATTACCCCGGAATTTGAGGTTGGTGGCAAAGCAAAGCATTCACCATTTCCCTCAATTATGCTCCGCACAAGTATCCAGCTATCTCTGTGTCGAGAATTTCGAATCCTCCGACGGGTAATACAAATCAACAGATATAAGTGTAGATCTCCTTGATTTTTTTATTCATTCCAGGATGTGGTAATCGCTGGTAAAGCCAGCATTTATTGCCCATCGCCTAATTACCCTTGTGAAGGTGGTGGTGAACCGCCTTCTTGAACTGTTGCTGCCCTTGTGGTAAACGTACTGTTAGGAAGGGAGTTCCAGAAATGTACTCTGCGACGATGGAGGAACGTCAAAATATTACCATGTAAGGACGTTGTGTAGCTTGGAGGGGGACTTCCATGTGATGATGTTCCCATGCGCCTGCTGCCCTTGTCCTTCTAACGGTTAGAGGTGGCAGGTTTGGCAGGTGCTGCCGAAGAAGTCTGGGCGAGTTGCTGCAGTGCATCTTGTAGATGGTACACATTGCAGCCACGGTGCACTGGTGTTGGAGGGAGTGAATCCTTAACATGGTGGTTGCTTTGCCAATCAACTGGGTTGCTTTGTCCTGGATGATGTCGAGCTTTTTGATTGTTGTTCAAGCTGCACTCATCCAGGCACGTGGAGTGTATTTCATCACACTCCTGTCATGTGCCTTGTAGATGGTAGAAAATCTGAGTGAGGAGGTGAGACACTCGCCAAGAATACCCAGCCTCCTACGTGCACTTGTTGCCACATTGTTTATGTAGCTGGCCAAGTTAAGTTGCTCCTCAATGGATTTTTGGAGGAAATGTTATCTGCTGTGCCATCTTGCTACCGACCCTCCTTCGAGTAGTAGCAGATTCTCCTGATCTAATCTATCAAAACCTACATGACAGTGACTGTCTTTGTTAAATCACCACTTATACTTCTCTGCCGAAGTAGAACATTCCCAGTTCCTCTAATCTCTCCACCTAACGGACATGCCTGGTAATAATTCAGGTTTAGGTCTGATGAGAATCCCCGGTAATGTATGTTGTTTTACTCTGTCCCTGGAAGTAGGAACATAACGGCAACATACTCCTAGCTGTTTGTTATTTGCAAAGGTTCCGTGGAACATTTTGCACTTGCGGATGGGTTCTCAGGAATTGTGCCATAAATCAATATGTCGATTGAAATTGTCAATCTTTATTCAGTTAACAATGATTGCATCAACATTTACAGGGATGGGGCTCTTGTCTACTTGTCGGACAGGCTCCTGGATGTGTATCAACCTTGGTGGGAAGTCCTCAGGGATGTTTCAATATTTAGAGCAGGTACATGGTCATATCTGACATTGTATAGGGTCAATGGTTGTACATTTCTGGGAACGATTCATCGGCATGACTACACTTTCGTTGTGATCTCTGAGAGGGTGTCAGCATTTTAAGGGCCGTGGAAACGATGTAAATATATTACCGGGGGTTCACCCACATCATTTGGTTTCACTGGTTGTATTTAAAGTGCATACTGAGAATGGGAGAGAAATTTTCTGAAATAACGGAACCAGTGAATTACTCATAAACCTGAACTAAACCTGTTCTCGATCAGCCAGTGCTGTCGGACTGAATATTTCACATAGTCTGTTCTTCCCTGGCCTTTGGGCAGTTTCACTTTCCATCTGTTCAATATCTGACGAAATGTAAATGTGATATTGCAACATGTTTTTTTTAAAAGCGATGAACTGAATCTGTCTGTTAGTCGCTGTAACTAACAACATTCTCCTTACACCTTTATTATATCAGTGGAGACTTCTCACACCTTACATAAGGGCATTCGCTCAATGTATGAACCCAAATTGTCTCTCGGAGTTTGGTCTACAGAACAAACCGAAGCTGCGTTCTGCAGATGTAGACTGAGTGGACCAGAGTCAGTCAGTTGAATATACGGTATGGAGGATAATTAAACTTACACAGAAAATGGTTTTTTCCTGCCCTCGCTTTTACTGGCGTTACTGGTAAGTCTCCATTTCCAGATATTAATTCTATAAGCATTTTAATTGTATTCCGGATTCTAACATTTACATCCCAGTTTCTGTCGATGTTCCTTGTAAATGACCATATCCCTATTTCATTATGTAATCATAACTGTAAACTGTAAACTGTAAACATTGTGCTCATTACACAAGTTTCCATATCCAACAGTTCCTTGTATTCAGTTTATTCCTCTTGTTATGTGAATGAAAGTATATTGTTGCCTCGACATTGTCACTGGGTGATTTATTTAATGAATACTCTGCTGTCTGCTCTGAGCCCTGGAAGCAGATTTGAATCGTTATCATCTTGGCGTTAAACAACAACTGATGAGGCCAGTGGAATCAAATGTGAGTGGAGAATGATTTACATAACCAGCCATTGTCCTTGTATTGAATTTAGAGGAAGGTGAATGGGAAGGGTTCTATTATTGCTGAGCAGTCTGTTCCCCACCCGATTATCATTGTGTGCTCCGGACAGATGGTGTTAATTGTTAGACACTGAAAACCATATCACATCAAATCAGACAGATATTCTTTGTTTTAAGATACTGTTTTTATAACTACTGGGTAAATTGAATGATACAGATCTGCAATTGGCCAAAAACCATTCCAATTGATCTTATTTCCACTTGATTGTAAATGGACTAATGTTTAGAGTAAATTCCATTATGATTTAATCGCTTTACATTCCCTCGATCAAATTGTAACCCATTCACTTCTCACTCACAGGTGGAAAACAGCAGAATAGCATTCATCCGCTTCCATTCAGATACCTACTCTACTTCAAGGTGGAAGATCAAATTGTTAGTTACACGACTAGCCCATTCATAGTGACTGTCGTAAAGAGGTTTGAGATGTAAGTGGAATTTCTCCCATTACAGGAATTATTAGAAAGAGATAGATAGAGATGAAGGGATGGATAAAGAGATAGACAGACAGACAGAGAGATAGACAGAAAATCCGACACAAATAGTTTTAGGGACAGATAGACAGAGGCACAGAGAGTAAGATAAAGAGAGAGAGGCAGCCATATGTATATATATATATATATATATATATAGAGAGAGAGAGAGAGCGGGAGAGATACAAATTTATGGATATATAGATATAGATTTTTAGAGAGATAGAGATATAGAGAGATAGAGATAGATGGGTATATAGACAAACATTTAGACATATTGAGAGACAGATTGTGCAGAGTTCAGTAATTTGCTTTTCATTGATTTAAATGGGTAGCACCGAGTAGGGTTTTAGAAATATTGGCCCATGGGACAGCATCCGGTTTACCTCTTCACCAAAAGTTGAAAGGTTGCCCCAGTGATCAATGACTGAATTGAGGCAGAGTCGAAGACCTCAGTCAATCAATCCACTACATATCCGGGAGCAAAATGGAAAATTCCGGTATTCTTGCCAAATCCTTTTTTAAAAAAATGTCTCCCTCTTCCTGCCCCAAAGGAGTTGAGTCCTTTTTGAGTTTTCACAATAGAGGTACCTCATGTGCCACAGATAATTTCATAATATTCTCCTTTGGTGCATTTTGCTGTTGTTGTTTGACACCCCAGATGTTTCTTGGCCAGATAGAGAACATTCAGCCTTCCTCTGTCTATGCTGTTTGCTGGAATTTGAACACTCAAACAGACCACTCCCTCCTCATGGCCCGGTGTCCTCCTCTGCTCCCTGTGCTGATCTCTTTAGTTAGAAGTAAATCCTCTGAGAGCGATTATCGCTCTCTACTGTTCCCCATCTCATGGCTGATGTTTATTTTCAAATGTGTAATTGATGGTTTTAATTCCTCATGTTTTCTGCTCCTGCGTCTAATTTCAGGTAAAACTTGAACCACAGCCGCCAGGTGGGGACAAGGCGAATCCTGAAAGGACAAGTTTTAAGGCCGGCTGGTTTGCTCCCCATTGAATTTAATGTTGCATGCAATTGAAGGGGAAATAAAGGCAGTGTCAGACTTCAACCCGCCCCTTCCCGCTGGCCAGGTGAGTTTACATCGGTATTAAACAGGTTGTTGCTTAGCTCCGGTTCCGAGGCCCATTCTGAAATTAAAATTCTTAAAGTTGGAGGAGAGGCAGCCACTGCAACAGGTCCTTCAGCCACGGCACATAACCTGGCTGATCAAACATGTATCTCCTCTAACATTCAAACACTTTCCAGCAAAATACTTTACACAATGATCAGGATCAGCCCCAGGGGATTACCCCAATATATCCCAGCATCTCTGATCAGAACCAGGACACAGGAGATTAGCCGCAATCTATCTCTATGTAACTGATCAGGAGCATGAACCAGGGGATTGCAACAATATATACCAGCATAACTGATCAGGAGCAGGAACCAGGGGATTGCCCCAATATATACCAGTATCACTGATCAGGAGCAGGACCCAGGGGATTACCCCAATATATACCAGCATCAGAAATCAGGAGCAGGACCCAGGGGATTACATCCATTATATAGCAGCATCACTGATCAGGAGCATGACCCAGGGGATTGCACCAATATATACCAGCATAACTGATCAGGAGCAGGAACCAGGGGATTACCCCAATATATACCAGCATCAGAGATCAGGAGCAGGACCCAGGGGATTGCCCCAATATATACCAGCATCACTGATCAGGAGCAGGACCCAGGGGATTACCCCAATATATACCAGCATCAGAAATCAGGAGCAGGACCCAGGGGATTACCCCAATATATAGCAGCATCACTGATCAGGAGCATGACCCAGGGGATTGCCTCAAAATATCCCAGCATCACTGATCAGGAGCAGGAGCCAGGGGATTGCCCCAATAAATCCCAGCATCACTGATCAGGAGCAGGACACAGGGGATTGCCCCAATATATGCCAGCATCACTGATCAGGAGCAGGATCCAGGGGATTGTCCCAATATATCCCAGCATCACTGATCTTCAACAGGACCCAGCGGATTGTCGCAAAATATTCCAGCATCATTGTTCAGCAACAGGACACAGGGGATTGTCCCATTTATATCCCAGCATCACTGAACAGGAGCAGGACCCAGGGGATTGCCCCAATATATACCAGCATCACTGATCTTCAACAGGTCCCAGGGGATTACCACAATATATCCCAGCATCACTGAACAGGTGCAGGACCCGGGGGATTGCCCCAATATATCCCAGCATCACTGATCAGGAGCAGGACCCAGAGGATTTCCCTAATATATACCAGCATCACTGATCAGGAGCAGGACCAAGGAGATTGTCCATATTATCCCAGCATCACTGATCATCAATAGGACCCAGGAGATTGTCCCAATATATCCCAGCATCACTGAACAGGAGCAGGACCTACGGGATTGTCAAAATATATCCCAGCAACACTGATCATCAACAGGACCTATGGGAGTGTCCCAATATATCCCAGCATCACTGATCCGGGCAGGATCCAGAGGCTTGCCCCAATATAACCCAGCATCACTGACATGGACAACACACAGCGGATTGCCCCAATATATACCAGCATCATTGATCAGGGGCCGAACCCAGGGGATTGCCCCAATATATATCAGCATCACTGATCAGGAGCAGGATCTAGGGGATTGCCCCAATATATACCAGCATCACTGATCCAGGGCAGGATCCAGGGGATTGCCCCAATATATCCCAGCTTCACTGATCAGGAGCAGGATCCAGGGGATTGCCCCAATATATCTCAGCATCGCTGATCAGGAACAGGACCCAGGGGATTGCCCCAATATATCTCAGCATCACTGATCAGGAGCAGGACCCAGGGGATTGCCCCAATATATCTCAGCATCACTGATCAGGAACAGGACTCAGGGGATTGACCCAATATATCTCAGCATCACTGATCAGGAACAGGACCCAGGGGATTGCCCCAATATATCCCACCATCACTGATCAGGAGCAGGACCCAGGAGATTTCCCCAATATATCCCATCATCACTGATCAGGGGCAGGACCCAGTGGATTGCCCCAATATATCTCAGCACCACTGATAAGGGGAAGGACCAAGGCGATTACTCCAATGTATCCCAGTATCACTGATCAGGAGCAAGACACAAGAAAATATCCCAATATATACCAGCATCGCTGATCAGGAGCAGAAACAAGGGGATTATCCCAATAAAACGCTGCATCATTGATTTGGGGCTGGACGCAGGGGTTGGCGAAATATATCCCCGCATTACTGATCAGGAACCGGACCCAGGGTATTGTCCCAATATGTACCAGAATCACTGATCAGTGACAGAACACTAGGGATTGACCCAATATATATCAGCATCATGATCAGGGCCAGGATCCAGGGGATTACTCCAATATATCCCAGCATAACGGATCAGGAGCAGGACCCAGGGAATAACCCCAATATATCCAGCATCATTGATCAGGGGCAGGACGAAGGGGATTACCGCAATATATCCAGCATCACTGATCAGGAGCAGGACCCAGGGGATTACACCAATATATCCAGCATCACTGATCAGGAGCAGGACCCAGGAGATTACACCAATATATACCAGCATCACTGATCAGGAGCAGGACCCAGCGGATTGCCCCAATATATCGCAGCATCACTGATCAGGAGCAATGCCCAGGGGATTGCCCCAAAATATCGCAACATCACTGATCAGGGGCAGGACAAAGGGGATTGCCCCAATATATCCCAGAACCACTGATCAGCGACAGGACCTAGGGGATTGCCCCAATATTTCCCAGAATCACTGATCAGGAACCGGACCCAGGGTATTGTCCCAATATATACCAGAATCACTGATCAGCGACAGGACCCAAGGGATTGACCCAATATATATCAGCATCACTGATCAGGATCAGGACCCAGGTTATTGCCCATATATATACAAGCATCACTGATCAGGAGCAGGACCAAGAGGATTACCGCAATATATACCAGCCTCACTGATCAGGATCAGGATCCAGGGGGATATCCCACTATATACCAGCATCACTGATCAGGAGCAGGACCCAGGGAATTACTCTTATATATCCCAGCATCACTGATCAGGAGCAGGACGCACGGGATTAACCCAATATATACCAGCATCACTGATCAGGGGCAGGATCCAGTGGATTACCCCAAAATATCCCAGCATCACTGATCAGGAGCAGGACCCAGGGGATTGCCCCAAAATATCGCAGCATCACTGATCAGGAGCAGGACCCAGGGGATTGCCCCAATATATACCAACATCACTGACCAAGGGCAGGACCAAGGAGATTGCCACCATTTAATTCCAGCATCACTGATCAGAGGCAGGACGCAGGGGATTGTCCCAATATATAGCTGCATCACTGATCAGGGGCCGGACCCAGGGGATTGTCCCAATATATCCCAGCATCACTGATCACGGGCAGGACCCAGGGGATTGCCCCAATATATACTAGCATCACTGATCAGGGGCAGGACATAGCGGATTGCCCCAATATATCCCAGAACCACTGATCAGCGACAGGACCTAGGGGATTGCCCCAATATTTCCCAGAATCACTGATCAGGAACCGGACCCAGGGTATTGTCCCAATATATACCAGAATCACTGATCAGCGACAGGACCCAAGGGATTGACCCAATATATATCAGCATCACTGATCAGGATCAGGACCCAGGTTATTGCCCATATATATACAAGCATCACTGATCAGGAGCAGGACCAAGAGGATTACCGCAATATATACCAGCCTCACTGATCAGGATCAGGATCCAGGGGGATATCCCACTATATACCAGCATCACTGATCAGGAGCATGACCCAGGGAATTACTCTTATATATCCCAGCATCACTGATCAGGATCAGGACGCACGGGATTACCCCAATATATACCAGCATCACTGATCAGGGGCAGGATCCAGTGGATTGCCCCAAAATATCCCAGCATCACTGATCAGGAGCAGGACCCAGGGGATTGCCCCAAAATATCGCAGCATCACTGATCAGGAGCAGGACCCAGGGGATTGCCCCAATATATACCAACATCACTGACCAAGGGCAGGACCAAGGAGATTGCCCCCATTTAATTCCAGCATCACTGATCAGTGGCAGGACGCAGGGGATTGTCCCAATATATAGCTGCATCACTGATCAGGGGCCGGACCCAGGGGATTGTCCCAATATATCCCAGCATCACTGATCACGGGCAGGACCCAGGGGATTGCCCCAATATTTACTAGCATCACTGATCACGGGCAGGACCCAGGGGATTGCCCCAATATATACCAGCATCACCGATCAGGGGCAGGACCCAGGGGATTGTCCCAATATATACTAGCATCACTGATCACGGGCAGGACCCAGGGGATTGCCCCAATATATACCAGCATCACTGATCAGGGGCAGAACTCAGGGGATTGTCCCAATATATACTAGCATCACTGATCAGGGGCAGGACCCAGGGGATTGTCCCAATATATACTAGCATCACTGATCAGGGGCAGGACCCAGGGGATTGCCCCAATATATACCAGCATCACTGATCAGGGGCAGAACTCAGGGGATTGCCCCAATATATCGCAGCATCACTAATCAGCGACAGGACCCAGAGGAATTGTCACAATATACACGAGCATCACTGATCACGGGCAGGACCCTGGGGCTTACACCAATATATACCAGAATCACTGATCAGGGGCAGGACCCAGGAGAATGCCCCAATATTTTCCAGCATCACTGATCAGGAGCAGGACACATATGAATTCCCAATTATATCACAGCATCACTGATCAGGAGCAGGACTCGTGGACAATGGTGAACATAAGAGATGAGAGAAAACCTCAAGCTAATGGAAAGAACATACAAACGTGGTAATAATAGTCTGGATCGAGTGGATTGTCAGAGATACAAAGAACAACAAAGTTCGACAATAAAATATACCAAGAGCTGCAAAGAGGTAACAGGAAATTAAATTTGCGATGGATAGCAAGCATAAAACATAACGTTTATATTATGATGTAAAGAAAAAAGAATTCATTGTTAATGTGAGCCCTTTACAACAGACACGTGTAATATTGCAAATGAAAGCTACGAAATAGACTATTTTTTGAGTAATTACATTATGTCCGCGCTCACACTAGAGGAAGTCGATATTTACGTGAAATTCCAGTAACATTAGTAATGAACCAAGGATTGGAACTCACTGAAGTTTACGTAAGCAAGAAACTCGTATTAGAAAAATTAATATCACGAAAAAATGACAAATACCAAGACCTAATGGTTTCCACCAATTGTTATTGAGTAATTCGATAAACGGAAGTGTTTAGTGAGAGCCAACATGGAATTATAAAAGGTAGGTCATGTCGAACGAACATTTGCGATTTGTTTTTTGTGGAACTAACCAAATTAGGAGGCAATGGAATGTCTCTGGATGTCGTTTATATGGACTTCCAGATGGAAATCAATAAGTTCCACATAAGAGAATGTTAGGTTAAGAAAAAGCTCGAATTGAAGACCAATAATTGAACTGGTTAGTCAACTGGTTGTTCAGGATAATATAGCGAATAAGGATCATTTATGTGTACATGAATTGGAAGCAAGAGATTAATAATATGCAACAAAGCAAATGTTGGTTTCTCACTGGACGGGACCAGGGAATTAGTGATGGGGAACATGAAGATGGCAGAAATTCTGAACAACTATTTTGTATCAGTCTTTATGTAGTGTACACTAAAAATATCCCAACAGTAGGTAGCCAAGGCGCTATAGGAGGGAGGAACTTAACAGAGTCGCAATCTCTAATGAGGTGGTACTCACCAACATAATGGGACTAAAGGCGGCTAAATCCCCTGGGGTAATGGCTTGCATCCTTGGGTCTTAAGATGTGTAGAAGCAGGGATAGTTGATGCATTGATTGCAATTTACCAAAATCTCCTGGATGCTGGGGAGCTCCCAGCAGTGGCAGTATGAGTGAGGTCAGTGATGTATCTGGATAAGTAGTGACAGTATGAATGAGATCAGCGATGCATATGGATGGGTAGTGACAGTATGAGTGAGATCAGTGATGTATCTGGATAAGTCGTGACAATATGAGTGAGGTCAGTGATGTATCTGGATGGGTAGTGACAGTATGAGTGAGATCAGTGATGTATCTGCATGGGTAGTGAGAGTATGAGTGAGGTCAGTGATGTATCTGGAAAGGTAGTGACAGTAGGAGTGAGGTCAGTGATATACATAGATGTGTAGTGACAGTATAAGTGAGGACAGTGATGTATCTGTATGGGTAGTGAGAGTATGAATGAGGTTAGTGAAGTATCTGGATGGGTAATGACAGTATGTGTGAGGTCAGTGATGTATCTGGATCGGTAGTAACAGTAAGTGTGAGGACAGTGGTGTACCTAGAAGTGTAGTGACGGTATGAGTGAGGTCAGTGATGTATCTGTAGGGGTAGGGAGAGTATGAGTGAGGTCAGCGATGTACCTGGATGGGTAATGAGATTATGAGCGAGGTCAGTGATATATCTGGATGGGTAGTGACAGTTTGAGTGAGGTCAGTGATGAATCTGGATGGGTAGTGACAATATGAGTTAGGTCAGAGTTGTATTTGGATGAATAGTGAGAGTATCAGTGCGATCAGTGATGTACCTGGATGAGTAGTGACAGTATGAGTGAGGTCATTGATATATCTGGATGGGTAGTTCCAGTATGAGTGAGATCAGTGATGTATTCGGATGGGTAGTGAGAGTATGAGTGAGGTCAGTGATGTACCTATATTGGTCGGTACAGCATGAGTGAGGTTAGTAATGTACCTAGATCGGTAGTGACTCTATGAGTGCGGTCAGTGATGTTCCTGTATTGGTATTGACAGTATGAATGAGGTCAGTGATGTATCTAGATGCGTAGTGGCAGTATGAGAGAGATCAGTAATGTACCTGGATGGGGAGTGAGAGTAGGAGTGAGGTCAGTGAAGTATCTGGATGCGTAGTTACAGTATGAATGATATCAGTGATGAACCTGGATGGGTACTGACAGTATGAATGAGGTCAGTGCTGTATCTGGAAGGGTAGCGACAGTATGCGTGAGGTTAGTGATGTATCTGGATGAATAGTGACAGTTTGAGTGAGGTCATTGAGATCAATGATGGGTAGACACAATATGAGTGAGGACTGCATTGTATGTGGATGGGTAGTGTAAGTTTGAGTGAGGTCAGTGATACACCTGTAAGTGTAGTGACAGCATGAGTGAGGTCCGTGATGTACCTGCAATGGTAGTGACAGTATGAGTGAGGTCAGTGATGTATCTGGATGGGTAGTGACAGTGTGAGTGAGATCAGTGATGTATCTAGATGGGTATTGGCAGTATGACTGAGGTCAGTGATGTATCTGGATGGGTAGTGAAAGAATGATTGAGATCAGTGATGTATCAGGATGTGTAGTGACATTAAGAGTGAGGTCAGTGATGTATCTGGATGGGTAGTGAGAGTATGAGTGAGTTCTGTGATATATCTGGATGGGTAGTGACAGTATGAGTGAGGTCAGTGATGTATCTGGATGGTAGTGACAGTATGAGTGAGGTCAGTGATGTATCTAGATTGGTATTGAGAGTATAAGTGAGATCAGTGATGTACCTGGATGGTTATTGACAGTATAAGTGAGATCAGTGATGTATCTGGATGGGTAGTGACAGTATGAGCGAGGTCAGTGATGTACCTGGATGGGTAGTGACAGTATGAGTGAGGTCAGTGAAGTACTGGATGGGTAGTCACAGTATCAGGGAATGCAGCGATATAACTGGATGGGTAATGACAGTATGAGCGAGATCAGTGATGCACCTGGATGGTTAGTGACAGTATGAGTGAGGTCAGTGATGTACTGGATGGGTAGTCACAGTATGAATGAATGCAGTGATATAACTGGATGGGTAGTGATCTAGCTATTTGGATAATAATCGGCAGCGTAAGAAAGTAAGGGACAAAGATTTTAATGGTAGCAGTGCAATATAGAATAATTTCAATGTAGGAAATAACAGAAAAACAAATCTTTATCTGAATGCAAGTAGTATTCGTAATAAGATGATTGAACTCGTGGCACAAATATAGATGAATGGGTTTGATCCAATGGCGATTACGGAGAAGGTTGGAAACTACATGTTCCACGGTACTTAAGTTTCGAAAAGGCAGGCAGAATGGTAAAGGATGAGGGGTATCGCTGATAATAAAGAATGAAATCTGGATAGAAGTGAGAAAGGATCTTGGATCGGAACATCAGGAAATAGAATCAGAATGGGTGGAGTTAAGGAATAACAATGGGCAGAAAGCACTGATGGGAGGAATATTTAGCACCATAAAAGTAGTTATACCGTGGGACTGATTGTTAATCAAGATATAGTAGGAGCTGGTAAAAATGCAATAATGGTGGGGGACGTTAATCTGTATATAGACTGGGCAAATCAAATTTTAACTGTCCTCTGGAGGACGAGTTCAGGGACTTCATTCGGGTCAATTTCCGAGAACATTACGTATTGAAACCAGCCAGGAAACAGACGATTTCGGATATTGTTTCGAAATGAGACAATGTTCATTCACAATCTCAATGTGAAGGATCCTCTCGGGCAGGCTGAACACAATACTATAGAATATCACTTTACGTTGGAGAGTGATTTGCCCAAGTCCGCAACTCGATTCTTAAAATTAAATAAGAATATCAATGAATATCTTGTTGGCTAAGGTAGATTGGAAACATAGATTAAAAGCAATGGCAATACATTAGCAGTAGCCAGCATATCGATAAACATTTCATAATTCTCAACAGTAATACATTCAATTGAGAGGCATAAACTCCATAGTGAAAGATGAAACTCCATCCATGGCTAACTAAAGAAGTTAAGGATAACTTTTGATTGAGATGAAGCTAATAATATTGCCATAATTAGTATTAAGCATGAGGATTGGGAAAATTTCAGAAACCAACAAAGGTGAAAAAACTATTGATAAAAAGTGAAACAATAGACTATGGGAGAAAACTAACAGGAAACTTAAGAACATATTGTGCGGCTTATACAAGTACGTAAAAATGAAGATAGCAGTAAATAGAAACATTTGTCCCTTGGAGACTGAGGCAGCAGAAATGATTATGGTGAGTAAGGAAATGGCAGAAAATGTAAACAATATTTTGTACCTGTCTTCATGGTACAAGACGCAAAAAGCATAGGCGAGGAACTCAGTGCAATTAATATAAGTTGAGGAAACATATCTGGAGAAACTGTTGGGGCTAAAAGACGAGAATTGGCTGCAGAATTAATGCATGCTTTGGTTTTGATCTTTCTAAATTCCCTACAATCTAAACCGGTCCCAATGGATTGTAATATAGCAAATTTAACACAGATATTAAAGAAAGGAGGGAGAGAGAACACAGGCAACTACAGGCCAGTTAGACTGACATCAGACATCGGGGAAATGCTGGAATCCAATCATAAGGACGTGGTGTCAGGAGACTGAGATTATCAAAACAAGGTTAGGAAGCGTCAACGTGGTTTTATGCA
This sequence comes from Pristiophorus japonicus, assembly GCF_044704955.1. Classification (NCBI taxonomy): domain Eukaryota; kingdom Metazoa; phylum Chordata; class Chondrichthyes; family Pristiophoridae; genus Pristiophorus; species Pristiophorus japonicus. The sequence continues at coordinate 3,042,703 of NW_027254645.1, read as the reverse complement.
AGGACAATCTTGTTGACAAATTATTAGAGTTTTTGAGGATCTAACTAGAATGGTGGATAAAGGGCAAGCAAAATATGTCATATATTTGGAATTCCAAAATACATTCAATAAAGTGCCACGTGAAAGGTTATTGCACAAGATAAGTAATTAAGAGAATGGAGGTAATGTATTAGCATGGATAGATGATTGCTTAACGGAAAAAAAAAGCAGGGAATTGGGATATTCGTGTGTGTTGCAGATTGGTAGGCTGTAACAGGTGGGATGCAGCAAGGATCAATGCTGGGCCCTCAGATATTTACAATCTATATTAATGACCTAGATGAAGGGACCGAGAGTAATGTGTCCAAGCTTGCTCATGATACAAAGCTCGGTGAGACAGGAAACTATGATGGGAACATAAAGTGTCTGCAAAGTGATACAGATATAATTAGTGAGGAGCAGTATGCTGGCAGATGGAGCATAATGTAAAGAAATGCGAGGTTATTCATTTTGGTAGAAAGTATAGAAAAACTAAATACGTTTTAAATGATAAGACACGTTGAAATATTGGTCTTCAGAGAGATTTGTGTGTCCTTGTGAAAGAAACATAGAAAACCAGCATAGATCTCCAGCAAGTAATACGGATGGCAAATGGAATTGTGTGCTTTATTGCAAGGGGATTGGAGTACAAGTGTATGGAAGTCTTGCTTCAATTATGCAGGGCCTTGCTGAGACGACACCTGGACGACTGTGCACAGTTTTGGTCTCCTTTTCTAAGTAAGTATATATTTGCCTGAGAGATGGTACAACAGAGGTTCACTCGATTATGTCCTGAGATGAGAGGGCTGTCTTATGCTGAGCCATTCTGCAGAATGGGCCTATACTCTCTGCAGTTTAGAAGAATAGGAAGTGATCACATTGAAACAGACAATATTTGGAAGGGGCTTAACATCGTAGATGCAGAGAGGTTGTTTTCCCTAGCTGGAATGTCTATAATTAGGGTTTACATTCCAAGGATAAGGGGAAGGCCATTTAAACAGTGACGAGAAGGAATTTCCCACGCAGAGTGTAGTGAATCTATTGAATTATTTGCCCCGTAGGTCTTTGTATACTGAATCTCTGCTTGTGGTCAAGCTGAGATAGATATATTTTTGGAGTCTTGGAAAAATAAGGGATATGGAAGTCTGGCGGGGAAGTGGAGCTGAGGTCAATGATCAGCCATGATCTTTTTGAATGTCTGAGCAAGGTCGATTGACCCTCGGGAGTACTCTTACACCGATTCCTTATGTTATTATGTTTCTTATGTTCTTAGCTGCATAAATGTTCCAGAGATAAGGGGGAACCAAGGATTAAGTAAGAATGTGGAACTTAAAGAAGTTAGTGTGAATAAATACATAGTACTGCAAAATTAATGGTAGTAAGTTGCGGCAAATTCACTGGAACCGGCGACCTGCATCCCGTGGTTTTAAAACACATAGCTGCAGACATAGTGGGTTCACTGATATTAATTATAATTACATAGAATCGGGAACAGTTCCTAAGGATTGTAATTTAGAAGGAAATAAAAGCTTAGTTAAGAAAGGAGGAAGAGAAAAAAAACTGGGAACTATAGTCCAGTTAGCCTGACGTCAATATTTGGGACAATGACAGAATCCATTATCAGGAACCTGGTAGAATGGATTTAGGAAGTCATAATATGGTTAGGCATAGCATACACAGAATTATGAAAGGGAAATCGAGTTTGACAAATCTGTTAACTTTTTTTGAAGCTGCAACTAGTAGGATGCACAAGGTGGGATCAATGGTGCGGTTTATTTGGATTTCCAAAAAAGGATGCGATAGGTGCTATACAAGAGATTATTACACAAAATTAGGACTCATGAGATTGGGAGATATATTAGCATGGATTGAGGATTGTTTAATGGACAGAAAACTGAGAGTAGGAATAAATGGGACGTTTTCAGATTAATCCTTACTAAGGAAAGACATACTTGCCTTATAGGGAGTGCAACGAAGGTTCACTTGACTGCTATATGGGATGAGGGAATTGCCCTATGAGTTGATATTGAGTAGACTATTCATATAATGACGAGAGTTTAGAAGAATGAGATGTGATCTTATTGAAACGAATAAAAATATATAACATATGAACGTGAGTTTACAGGGTTAATGCTGAGAAAATGTTCCTCCTGTCTGGGTAATCTAAAACAGGAGGTCACTCTCTCAGATTAAGGGGACGGCCATTTAATACTGTGATGAGGAGAAATGTCTTCACTCAAAGGTTGTGAATAATTGGAATTATCTACCCTAGACGGCGGTGAATGCTGAGTCGTTGACTATATTCAAGATAGAGGACATTACATTTTGTGGAACTAACAGAGTTAAGGGATTTGGGGAAGAGGAGGAAGGTGGAGTTGAGGTGGACACTCGTGTTGAATGGCAGAGCAGGCTCGACTGGCCAATAGGCCTAATCCGGCTCCTATTCCTTATGTAAGTGATTATAACTTATATCAACACAGGTAAATTGTCTCAGTGCCCTAAAACTGACCAATTGACCATCATATAACCCACCTTATGTTAATTGCACCAAAACACTACCCAAGTTACTATCAACCCATCCAATGAAAGAAAATTGATCAAATTTCCTGAATATAATCATCAATTAAAGCAATACAAGTAATGCGATCCAGCAACTGGAAATTGACCAAGTGGTGGTCACGTAACCAATCTCACGGAAACTGTCCTGGAATGAAGAAATGAACACATTAACATCATCTAACCAAGCACACATAAACTTACGCACACAGTTTAAAATGACCGCGTCACCAGCAAATCATCCATGACTGGTAACCTGGACAGCACCCAGAAAGTATCCAATTGACCATCTCCTAACCTAGCACATATAAACTAACTCAGTACTCAGTTCCAGAAACTGACGATAGTATCAACATCAAACACATAATACATCAACTCAACCAATACTCAGAAACTGTCCTAGAGATTATCATCTAACCCAACACACATCATCTATCCCAATACACATAAACTGATCAAGTGACCATCTCCTACTACAGGTGCATCAACTGAACCAATACCCAGAAGCTGACCTAGAGTTCATAACCTAACCCAACACACATCATCTATCCCAATACACATAAACTGAGCAAGTGATCATCTCCTAAAACAGATGCATCAACTGAAACATCGCCCAGAAACTGACCTCGAGTTCATCACCTAATCCAACACACATCATCTGTACCAATACACATAAACTGATCACGTGATAATCTCCTACTACAGGTGGATAAACTTAACCAATACCCAGAACCTGACCTAGAGTTCATCACCTAACCCAACACACATCATCTATCCCAATACACAAAAACTGATCAAGTTACCATCTCCTACTACAGATGCATCAACTGAAACATCGCCCAGAAACTGACCATATTAATCACAGGCATCGCAGGACATGAAAACTCAATGAGTACCCGTGAACTGGTCAGTTGTAAATCAACGAACCAAGCAGACTTAAACTGAAACAACACCCAGGTACTAACAACATTTCATCACCACGCCAGGATACGAAAACGATCCCAGCACTCAGAATTTGTGAAGTGAAAATCAGCTAAGCCAATACATGTAAGCAGGGATAGTATAAGGAAACTTATAAGTTAATCACAGCCGATCCCAAAACATTAAGTTGAACCAGCATCCTTGAACTAAGCAAGTGACCATCACCTGACACAGGTCACGTAAAGCTAACCTGCACCGAGAAGCTGACAGTTGAGCAACTAACCGAATGCGTGTAAACAGACCCAGCGCCAGAAAGATGAGCACTTGACCAGCACATAATCAAGCAGACGTTAACTGACCCAACTTCGAGAAACTGACCAAGTGACCTATGCCTAACCAAGTGGAACAAAACTGACCAAATATCCTTAAACTGACCAAGTGACAATCACCTCAGCCAACACTTGAAAACTAACCAAGTAGCAGAAACAATACAAGTGACCAACACCTAACCCAGCGCATGAAAACTGACCCAGGATCTAGAGGCCGCTGTGGTTCCAATGAACTGAACCTCTCCATAAATATGAACATGAACTAGAAACAATAAAATGAACCTGAGCTCGGAAATAATGGCAGACCTCGGACTGTGTCAGAGATCTTTACATGTTGAACGAAAACATTAATTTGCCGATGCTGCAGATTCCAACACTATGCCAGTCTGAATAATGCGATCACTTGGAATAAATAGTAAATGATAAAAGCAGGATATTCTGCGCAGTGACTTCACTGAACAGCCGACTGTTTAAGAAACAGCTCGGAACGAATGGTCTGACACCTCAGATCGCCCGGAGAGAAACAGATTTATATTTACACTTACGAAACTGTCCAGAAAACTTACTGACCGCACGGATTGAGGAAATGATCCATAAATCATCTTTCGCAGTAATAACGATCGAAGCTTCGCGCATTTTCTGTGAGAACTGGTGATTCCTGTTGTTCGTGGAGAGGCTGCTGAGCGCTTGACAGGATGACTGATTTACACACAAAGGAAACCTGCAATGAGACTCTCAGGTTACATTCCACTATTAGTGCCAGTCGGTTGCACACAGCAACATTGCTCCCACTCATGGTTACAACAGAACAAAATATATTTCAACCGAAATATTCAAGATGTGCGCTCAGAGTTATTCACCAGACCAGCCAATGTCACTTCAAACATCAAAGTGCCGGAATAGGCAAACCTAAGGCAAGTCGATCACACAGAGACAGGTAAACTCGCCTGTTTAAGTGCGGCAAAAGGGTCCGCAATGATTTTAGTTTCCCGGCAGTGGAGGAGTAAATTCCTGCTTCTCAATAAAATGACATTTATGAGTAATGTCTCAGGCACTGAAAAGTTAACCCGCATCAGTCTGTATTGAGCTGAAGACTCTTAAACGATTTATAAATATGAGCAAGTGAGCTGCAGGAAAATCCCTTTCTGCTAGAACAGTGGTGGCTTAATGCCAGGTACATAGAGAATAGGGAAACAGACTCTCGTTTGTGTACCTCTGGCATAAAGAGGCACCAAAAATCGCAGTCATGAAAAATATGGGTTTGCAAATGTTCTCAATAAGTTATATATTACTTCGGTGGGGGTAGAATATTTTAATGATCTCTCCGATACTTTTCGATTTCACGAATTTGCATCAAATTATACGTCACGCACACAGCACAATAGCCATTGCAGCCATTTAATACACTTTTCAATTCATCACCACGTCGGGATACGAAAACGCTCCCAGCACTCAGAATTTGTCTAAGTGACCATCAGCTAAGCGAATACATGTAAGCAAGGCCAGTATACGGAAACTGATAAGTTGATCACAACCAAACCCAAAACATTAAGTTGAACCAGCTTCCTTGAACTAAGCAAGTAACCATCACCTGACACAGGTCACGTAAAGCTAACCTGCACCTAGAAGCTGACCGTGAGCAACTAACCGAATGCGTGTAAACAGACCCAGCGCCAGAAAAATGAGCAGATGACCTGCACATCATGAAGCAGACGTTAACTGACCCAACTTCGAGAAACTGACCAAGTGACCTATGCCTAACCAAGTGGAACGAAACTGTCCAAATATCCTTAAACTGACCAAGTGACAATCACCTCAGCCAACACTTGTAAACTAACCAAGTAGCAGAAACAACACAAGTGACCAACACCGAACCCAGCGCATGAAAACAGACCCAGGATCGAGAGGCCGCTTTGGTTCCAATGAACTGAACCTCTTCTTAATTATTAACATTAACCAGAAACAATGAAATGAACCTGAGCTCGGAAGTAATGGCATACCTCGGACTCTGTCCGAGAACTTTACATATTGAACGAAAACATTAATTTGCCGATGCTGCAGATTCCAACACTAAGCCAGTTTGAATAATGCGGTCACTTGGGATAAATAGTAAACGGTAAAAGCAGGATATTCTGGGCAGTTACTTCACTGAACAGCCGCCTGTTTAAGAAACAGCTCGGAAGGAATGGTCTGACACCTTAGATCGCCGGGAGAGAAGTAGATATATATTTACAGTGTACGAAGCTGTCCAGAAAAACTTACTGACCGCACAGGTTGAGGGAATAATCCATAAATCATCTTTAGCAGTAATAACGACCGAAGCTTCGTGCATTTTCTGTGAGAACTGGTGATTGCTGTTGTTCTTGGAGAGGCTGCTGAGCGCTTGACAGGATGCCTGATTTACAAACAAAGGAAACTTGCACTGGGACTCTCAGGTTACATTCGATTATTAATGCCAGTCGGTTGCGCAAAGCAGCATTGTTCACACTCATGGTTACAACCGAACAAAATATATTTCAACCGAAATATTCAAGATGTGTGCTCAGAGTAATTCAACAAACCAGCCAATGTCAATTCAAACATCAAAGTCCCAGAATGGACAAACCCTCAGGCATGTAGATCCCACAGAGACAGTAAACAGGGTCAGCAATGATTTTAGTTTCCCGGCAGTGGGGGAGGAAATTCCTGCTTCTCAATAAAATTACATTTATGAATAATGTCTCAGGCACTGAAAAGTTATCCCCGCATCAGTCTGTATTAAGCTGAAGAATCGACAATGATTTATAAATATAAGCAAGTGAGCTGCAGGAAAATCCCTTTCTGCGGGAACAGTGGCTGTTTAGTGCCAGGTACACAGAGAATAGGGAAACAGACTCCCGTTTGTGTACCTCTGGCATAAAGAGGTACAAAAATCGCAGTCATGAAAAATATGGGTTTGCAAATGTTCTCAATATGTTATATATTACTTCGGAGGGGTGAGAATATTTTAATGATCTCTCCGATTCTTTTGGATTTCACGAATTTGTATCAAATTATACATCACGACCACAGCACAATAGCCATTGCAGCGATTTAACTCACAGTGCAGTGTGAGCAATTTGAGAGTTCAAACTCGTGGGCGCTGCCTTTGTTTCCCCGTACAGATTCAAACCTTGCTCGCAGCACATCTTCTCATTGTTTGCCTCAATATGTGTAATAGTTTATATTCTTTCATCCACTTAATCTAGTAGGGTTTAGTAATTTCAATGTCGCTTTTAAGAGTACGAAAGAATTGTTATATTACTGACCTGCTAAAGATGCTGAGGTCGGTTGCAAATATTAATTCAAGAAATGTATGTGAAACTAACTGTTCAAGAAGGCTGACTGGGAAGCTTGGCCAATTCCAAAAGTTTGACTCAGGCTGTCTGGAAAGCTACAGATGTGGAGGCCTCACGAGCCTGCGGGGCACCGCTGTCAACAGCAGACACTGTCTATTAGCTTCTGCATGTGTAGCCATGGGGCAGATAGAATTGACAGTCACTTGCCTTGATGCAATTCACATGTTTCTGTCAGTAGGAATGTTATCAGGGCAGCCATTCTGAATGGAGAAAGAGAGCACATTCCATGGGACAGACCAGGAGAAAGACAAACAGGGGAAGACCTTGAAGAGGCATTAAACATAATATCAAGGAGGACGTCAACAATTAATGAGGTCACTCAAAGCAGGTGAATTGCCAATTCTGAGTTATGAATTGCACCACTAACTTAAAGGTTGTCTGAATCGTCATCTGTCTGCCCCGGCTCAGCAGGTAGCGGCTCGCATCAGAATTAGACGGTTCAAGCCCTCTACAAATGTTTTAATTGTCAATAGGTTTTGTTCTTAATTCTTCCAATAACCAGAGAACCATTTCTACTCACACTCTACTCATCAGAGAGAACAATTGTCCAAGGAAATAATCGAGTAAACCTTCACCTCTGAAAACGATTTTTCATTTTCTTCAGTAAGCAGACTAAAACAATACACAGTACACATTCCCCATCATTTTCTCGGCACCGATGCGATGGGTCGTAAAGGGAGAGATGGGCCCGAAGCCGCATTGAGCCAATGTGACGCCCAGCTACAGGCGAGCATAAATACAGTTTAATCTCCAGCAGCTGGTCCAGGATCAGGGAGATATTTTAAGATCCTGTTGCTGAAACTAACTTATAGAAAACATACCTTGAACTGTACCGAAAAATTCTGAGCTGTGGACCACCTGTGAAATCTGGCAAAAATTGGAATGCTCAAACCGACCAATGGAGGCTTGAACCATTGACGCTGAAATGAAGAGATTCAAGCTCTATCCATTGAGCGTTCCAGACCTGAACAACAGCGGAAAGTTAACAAGTGAGCAGCAAATAACCCTGCATAAGTAAACAGACCCATCACCTGGAAACTGACCAATTGAGCATCATCTAAACCAGCATATGTAAGCTTACTCATTACACCTAAACTGAGGGAGTGACCATCATCTAACCCGGCACAAGTAAACTGAACCAGCACACAAACATTGAAAAATGACCACCAGCCCAAACACATGCAAACTTACCCAACACCCAGAAACTGCTCCTGTATCAAGGAACTGAGGCAGAAACATTAAATAACCCATCGCCCGAAAATAATGGCAGACCTTGACCTGAGTCAGAAACCGTTAAAAGTTGAACTAAAACATTAATTACTGATGTTGTAGATTCCAAAATTATTCCAGCCTGAACAACGCGATCACATGGAACAAGTCATAAAAGGTAAATCACTATATTCTCGGCACTGGCCTCACTAAACAGCCGCCTGTTTAAGTATCATCTCTGAATCTCAGATCGCCCGGACAGAAACAGATAGATATTGACACAGTACAAACTGTGCAGGAAAACTTACTCACCTCACTGGTTGAGGCAGAAACGCAGAAACCATCTTTAGCAGCAAAAACCTCCGAATCGTCTCGCATTTGCTGTGAGAACTGGTGATTTCTCTGCTTCTTGGAGAGGCTGCTGAGCGCTTGACAGGATGCCTGATTTACACACAAAGGAAACCTGCACTGAGACTCTCAGGTTACACTCCGCTATTAGTGTCAGTCGGTTGCACACAGCAGCGTTATTGCCAATCATGGTTAGAACAGAACAACATATTTAAACGGAAATATTGAGGATGGACATTCAGAACAAATCAACAGTGTCGTCCATCTCACTTCAATCTTCAAAGTCCCGAGTGGAAACCCTAAAGCATGTGGATCACACAGAGACAGGAAAACCCACCTGTTTAACTGCGGGAACAGTCACAGCAATGGATCATAGATTCTCCGCAGTGGAGAACAAATTCCTCTTTCAAAAATAAATTACTTTTAGAAGTAATAACTCAGGAAATGGAAAGTTCTCCCGACACCAGTCTCCATGGAGATGAAGGATGGAGATTGATTTACCAATTGGAGTAAGTGAACTGGTGGGAAAGCCCTCTCTGGTAGAACAGCGCCAGCTTAGTGTCACGTACACAGATAATAGGAACAGAGATTCTCCTCTCTGTATCTGTGGCTGACAGAGGGAACAACAATCGCAGTAATGGTAAACATATTGTACCAAATATGAATACAATGTAACGTGTGTCTGGAACTGTTCTCAACATGCTACATTACTATTGCACTTCAGAGAGGAGAGATTTTGATGGTTGCTGCCAAACTTTTCGATATCACGAAACTGCAGCAAATTGAACATCAGGAGCGCAGCACAATAAACATTGCACCGATTTAACAGACAGAGCAGGTCAGCGATTGGAGAATGTAAACTGTTGGGCGCTGCCTTTGTTTCCACCCACAGGATCAGAACTTGCTCGAAGCGGATCTGCCCAGTGTTGGCCTCAATTCCTGCAATGGTTTATATTCTTTAAACCACTTTCTCTAGAAAGGTGTTGGACATGTCATTAACGCTGTTAAGGTTAATTTAGGATTGTTGTATTACTGAACTACTAAAGGAGCTGAGGTTAGTTAATTGTAATAACTCAAAAAAATGAACGATTAAACTGACTATACACGAAGACATTCTGGGAAGTCTGGCCAATGTTCAAAAGTGTCATTCAATCCGTCTGGAAAGCGAGAGATCAGGAGGATAAATGACACTGTGTGAAACATTTTTTAACACCAAGTGCGGTCAGGTAGTCTTAGTCTGGGTAACCATGGCGACAAATAAAAATACACTGGAAAGCTTGTTTTTGTCAGTAGGAAAGGTATCAAAGCGGAAAATCTGAAGTGACAAAGGGAACACATTCCATGGGACAGTCCAGGTGATAGACAATCAGGGAGAAGCATTTGAAGACAGATAATAACAGCACCAAGGAGGACATCAACAAGTAACGACCTTCTCTGGCTCCCAAATCAGAAGAATTGGCCGTTTTGGGATCCGATTTACACCACTGAGATAAAGGTTGCCTGAACCACACGTTTCAGTGAGATTGCCTCTCATTAAGCAAAACACTTAATGCGGCACTCTGCCCCCGAGTTGGCTGTGGTGCGCATGAGACAGTCATCCATCTCCTTTGGGATTGCCCCTTTGCAAGGTAGGTCTGGATGGAGATGCAGTGGTTGGTGTCGTGGTCCATCCCAAGCAGCTCCGTAACACAGGACTCTGTGCTCTACGGGCTGTTCCCAGGGATACACACCGAGACAGACATCATCTGCTGCTGGAGGGCTATCAACTCAGTGAAAGACGCATTTTGGTCTTACCGAAACTTGCTGGTCTTCCAGATCAAGGAGATGTCCACGTCTGCGTGTTGCAGACTGGCGCAATCCAAGGTCCAGGTGTTCGTGCTGAGGGACGTACTAAATATTGGTGCAGTCGCCGCGAAGGCACGGTCGGGAAGAGCCACAGTTTAAAGCCCTTCCGTCACGATAAACCCAGGGGCTGGAATCAGTATAAAACGCCCCCCGGGCTGTACTTGTAAACTTTTTGCATACATAGAGCACCAGGATCTGAAAAAAACCTATTCAGTGCCAAGTATAATGCAAGTTCTGTTTAGTAATGTATGTTGCAAAGAGATGTAACTGTACCCTCACCCATTCCGTGTACCGTATAGTGCCACTAGTAAAGCAATATAACGACTGTATTACAGTGTATCCTGGATTGTACTGAAATGTACCTCGAAATGTAAAGCAAGCAAATCTATTGAACGGAACTGCCGTTAGCATCAAATGTATTGTATGTAATTGCTGACCGCATCCAAATATACTTATCTGTCTTCCAATGTATTGTGCAAAATTATACATGAATAACGTATATTTTGAAATTTAGAAAAATTATGCAAAACACCAGATAATGTAGGCCCATTCTACTCAATCTCTCGTCGTAAGACAAAACTTTTGACCCAGAAATATTTCATTGCATCCCCACTAAATCAGCGTTTTCGTTCCTTAGGTGAGGAGATCAAAAAGATGCACAGTACACCTTCCCTGCTGATTTCCCGGCAGCGAAGGGTCATGAATGTGGGTTGGTCCACTGACCCCAAGTTCTCCGTGACATTAAATAAAACTCAATCTTGGGTAGCGAGATGCTGGAGAGTGTCACTAATCAGATATATATTTCCTAATACTGTTCTCAATTATATCAAACACTCCTTGACATCTTTGCCCTGGAATTCTTAGGGAACCCCTCGAATTCAACCTAAAATCACAGGGCTCCAGTCATCTAATGAGGGGCTTAAAGGCTACGAGACTGTAAATAAGAGTTTGCTGCTCTACTGACTGAGCCAGCCCGGCCTAATACAATGGTGGATATAGACCAAGTGGCCATCAATAAACCAACGCATGTAAAATGAGCCAGGACCCAGAAACTGAGCAAGCAACCATTACTGAACCCAATGCACTGTAAACCTACCCAGCACCCAGAAACATTTCCAGACCCAATTAACTGAACCGGAAACTTTGAAGTTGCCGACCATCCATACATGTTCCCAGAGTTCAGCCTGATTGAGAGTTTGTTAAAAGTTTGGATGAAAACATTAACCTGGTTTCCTTACTGATGTCTGAATAAGGCGGCCAAATGAATAGTTAATGAAATATGAAACCACGACACTCTCGGCACTGACACCACTAAACAGCACATCCCACCTCCCAGCCTGTGTAAGAAACAACTCACAACAAAGGGGCTGAATATTCAAAAGGGCAGCAAAGAAGCGATCTCACCGTGGCATACATATTTGTAGAATTAGGAACTGCCAAGAAACAGTCACTAACCATGCTGCATGTTGGCGTAAGGCAGAAAGATTCTTTGGGCCTATTTATGATTGAATCTTGTCGCATTTTCTCTGAGAAGCGTTAATTCCATTCGTTTTTGCAGAGCCTTATGATCACTTGACTGGACACCTGATTCACACACAAAGGCAACCTGCGCTTAGACTGTCAGGTATTGTTATCTTATTAGTGACAGTCAGGTGGGCCCAGGAGCGTGAGATTATATTCCCACTGATGGTTACAACACAGCATAAAATATTTAACCAGAGATATTGGACACGGACATTCAGAGCCATTCAACAGTACAATCCATGTCACTTCAATCATCAAACTCCCTGAGTCGACATCCCAAAGGCATGTAGATCACACGGAGACAGGTAAACTCACCTGTTTAACTGCAGCAGTCAGACTCAGTAATGCAGGTTAAATTCCAAGCAATGGGGCGAGAGTTTCTGCTTCTCAAACAACTCATTTTTACCAATAATGTTTCAGGGTAAGAGACCTGAACGCATACTCAGTTGAGCTGAAAAATTTAAACATTTAAATCCACGACTCAGTTTACTGCAGGGAGTGCCCTAACTGCTGGAACAGTGCCAGCTCAGTGTCAGTTAATGCAGATCAGGGAATTAGATACTCATTTTTGTATCTGTGGCATAAAGAGTTGCCACAAATCGCAGTCCTGGAAATCACATCGCAGTAAACGTGAATAAAATGAAACGTGGGTTTCAGTTGTTTTCACACATTGTATAGCTGTTACATATGTGAGTGGTTCTGATTATGTTAACTGTCGCTGCCTTTCTTTCGCTTTTTATTATTATGCAGAAAAACAGTATAATAGTCCTTTCTTAGAAACATAGAAACATACACATTTATAGCACGGTAGGAGGCCATTTCGGTCCATCGTGTCCCCTCCGGCCGACCAAGAGCTATCCAGCCTAATCCAACTTTCTAGCTCTTTCTCCGTAGCCCTGTAGGTTACAGCACTTTACATAGAAATAAAGAAAATATATTTACGTATCTATCCAAGTAGTTCCTGAATGTAGTGAGGTGACATGCCTCTACCCATCTTTCAGGCAGTGGGTTCCAGACCCCTGGCACCATCTGGATGTAGACATTTCTCCTCATATCTCCTCTAATCCTCCCCCCAATTAATGTACATCTCTGTCCCCTGGTTACTGACTCCTTTCCCAAGGGAAAAAATCCATTCCTAACCACTATCCAGGCTGCTCATAATTTTATACAACTCGATAAGGTCTCCCGTCTGTCTCCTCTGTTCCAAAGAAACAGACCCAGCATCTTCAATATTTCCTCATAGATAAAAGTCTCCAGTCCAGACAACATTATTGTAAATGTCCTCATCACCCTTTGCAGTGCAATCACAGTTTTTCTGCAATGTGGTGACCAGAACTTCATGCAGTGCTCCAGCTGCGGCCTAACCATTCAGTTACACAGTTGATGCATAACGTCCTTATTCATTTATTCCATCCCTCGACTAATAAAGGCAAGTTTGCCATTTGCATTCTTAACAAAATTTTCTACCTGCCCTGCTTCCTTCAGGCATTTCACTTTCTTAATATTTCAGAGAATTAGCACACAGTGCAGGCTCGATGATTTGAGAATGTTAAGTGCTGGGTGCTGCCTTTCTTTCTCGCTTAGGTTCAAACCTTGCTCGCAGCGGATCTGCTCACTTTTGGACTCAATGCTTGTGATTGTTGATATTGTATAATCCCCTTCCTCTATAAGACATTTCTCGTTTACATTTAAAATACTAAATGATTGTCTGTCAGCCTGCATTACTGCCCTCCTAAAGGAGCTGAGTTTGGTTGAATATATTAATTCAAAAAATGATGTTTAATCAACTGCTCAGGATTGCACTCTGGGAAGCTTGGCCAAAGCCCAATGTGTGATTAAGGCCATGTGGCAAGCTACATTTAGGGAGGACTCAAGAACTGTGGGCAATTGATTTAAACACCAGGTGTTGTCTTTAGCGTCAGTCGGTTTAACCCATGGGGGGAGCGAATTGAAAGTTACAGGAAAGATTGTTTATTTCAGCAGTAATGGTATCAAAGTAGCTGATCTAAAGTGACAAGGCGAAAATTGTCCATGAGACATTACAGGTTACAGAGAAGCAGGGTGCAGTACTCGGAAAGAGGAAGAACAATGCCAAGGAGGAAATCAACAAGTAATGAACCTCTCCATCTCCGAAGCAGATGAATTGGCCATTCTGAGGTTCGCGTTGCATCACTGACTTAATGTTGTCTGAACCGCCATCTGTCTGCCATAGCTCTACTGGGAGTGCAAACGCCACTGAGTTAGAACGTTCACGCCTTATATATACGTTTTATACGTATTGATGAGATCACCTCACATTCATCTAATTTCCTGAGACTATAGGTTTATTATACTTAATCTCTAAAGCAAATATTTATTTTTGTAGGTAATGACACCAAAGCTGTGCCCATAAATGTGACCTTTGTCTTCTCGGCACTGGTTTGTTGTCAATGGAGACGTGTCTGAAGCCACAGTGAGCCGTACCTACCCCGAACAGGAGGTGAAATTCTATAATGTTCAATTTTTAGCACCGAGATGCTGGAGTGAGTCCCGAAGCAAGGCACCAATTCCTGAATCTGACGTTGAATCTCATTGATATCAAACACTCCTTGAACTCTATGCTGTGAAATTCAGAGCTGGAAATCTGAGCACAATTCCTTCTGACACAAAGCGGGAGCAAACCCTGCAAACCGCCATTGTAAACACCAAACACCAAACAACCAGACTGACTAGCCGTTCACTCACTTGTCTCCTCATTGGCTGCTCATAACGTGCTCCTTGTTTCCAGCCTGTTCATATCCTCTGGACTTCACTCGTTCGGTTCCAGAGACCGGGGCCGACTCGCTGCCCCTCTCACACCCACCGCCCCTATGCCCTTTTCCCCCTTCACCCCCTACAAACTTCTTCGTTGAACAGCTTCTCGCAACTTCTCCTCCGCTACATTAATATAAACGAAACGATTGTCAACCAGACCTTTCCAGTTGGTGAACGTTACATAAAGGCAAGTTCCAGAGAAGATTTATTGACTGTAAACACGTGGTTATGGTCAGATGTGGTTTTACTCCCATCAGTCAGAGAGAAGCGGCGTTCGGAACAGAACATCGCCCTTTTGCTTCTCCCCTTTTTGAAGGAGGCACAACACGTACCCTCTCCTTCTAGGGATAGAAGCAGGGACCTTTACATCCAACGCTCTCCCAATGAACTCTTTCTGCCTCAGAGAATCCGAATTATGTTTCATGCTCTTGGAGTACAATGTTACCCAGAGTAGAACTTTCGCTCCCGCTGCTTACTCACTTAAGGAGAATGGGCCCCGACCAGATCTCGGAGCTCAGGTTATGCTAGTGTACTGATGATATCGTTCTATAGCTTCGTGTTTGGGCCACTTTTTATCAGGTCCATGCACACATTCTTCTATCAACCCATCTCTCACTGTGCTTCACTCTCTCATTCATTCTTTATTCCGTTTAATCTAGAAGCAGGCGGTAATCAGAACACAATCCCTTATCCTCTGCACGCAGACATCCGTCTGTTCCGTGTTCGAGCCACGAGATCTTTCAATAAATGGTCTTTAGCACAAAAACTTCCTCACAGTGTTAGGCACAGAGCGAAATACAGATTTCATCTCACGAGGTATGCTTCTGGTCCCAACAGAGCATTAAGAACCAAGTTTATATCCTTGGCAGGCAGCGACGGAGAGATAAGTGGCGGCAGTGCATCAGCAAATAAGGTAAAATAGGAAATAATAGTAAACCACGATTATTGTTACATAATCGGCGAATCCGTGACACGAATAGAGATAAATGGCTTTGAATTAATAGACATTACAGAGAAATGTTTGCAAGATGACCAAGGTTGGGACCCAATTATTCGAGGTTTCTTGATATTTCAAAAGACAGGCGGAATATAAAAGGACTGTGGTAGCCCTGAAAATAACGGATGACATATGGTCAGCAGTGATAAAGGATCATGGCTCAGAAGACCAGGAGGTAGAATCAGTAAGGAGAAAGATAATAAATTACAAAGGGCAGAAAACACTAATGGGATGTGTGTAGGAATTATAACGTTGGACAGGCTATTAATCTACATAAAATTGGAGCTTCTAACAAAGTTAATACATTAATCTTGGGGAACATGAATCTACTGATAGAATAGGCAAATAAAAATGGCAAGGGTAGTCTGGGGGTTGAGTTCATGGAATGCATTCGAGACAGTTTCCTGGAACAATACTTCATGGAACCAAACAGGGAACAGGTTGTTTTAGATGGTGTTTTGTTTGAAAAGACGGGGTTAATTATTCACTTCATAGTAAAGGGTCCGCTGTAGAGGAATGATCACAGTATGATAGAATTTCACGCTGATTTTGAGAGTGAAATAATAAATTCTGAAACGAGATTCTTACAAATAAATAAAGCCAATGATATGGTATGTTTTTTATTTCAGATTCCAGTACCTGCGGTATTTTGCTTTTAAATAATTCCAGGAGCGAGCTGGCTATTGTTGGTTGGCAAATGTGATTACAATTAAAAACTGTAGATAAATAGTTGCAATGTTTTAAAGAAATGTTTGAAAATTCTCAACGAACAACGATTCCATTGATAAATAAGAACTCATTGGAATATGTGATCGATCCGTAGATAAGTGAAGAAGTTAGGGAGAGTATTATATTAAAAGAGGAGTCTTATAATGTTGTCAAGAATAGCAGTAAGCCTGAGGATTCGGAGAGTATCAGAAACCAATAAAGTATGACCAATAATTAATACAATGGGACAACATCGAATATGAGAGTAAACGAACAAAACGTTTCAAAACAGTTTGGAAGAGCATTTGATCGTATGTGAAAAGGAAGAGAGTAGCAAAAGCAAGAATTGGTCACTTAGCCGCTGAGTCAGGAGATATTATAATGGGGTATGAGGAAATGAAGTGAGTTTAAATAAATCTGTTGTGTCTGCTTCGTAGTCGGAGATACATTAACATGATCAGGGCTGGGAACTCAGCATTCAGGGGTATTCAACATTCAGGAAGGATAGAATAAAAGGAAAAGGAGGTGGGGTAGCATTGCTTGTTAAAGAGGAGATTAATGCAATAGTTAGGAAAGACATTAGCTTGGATGATGTGGAATCTATATGGGTAGAGCTGCAGAACACCAAAGGGCAAAAAACGTTAGTAGGAGTTGTGTACAGACCTCCAAACAGTAATAGGGATGTTGGGGAGGGCATCAAACAGGAAATTAGGGGTGCATGCAATAAAGGTGTAGCAGTTATAATGGGTGACTTTAATATGCACATAGATTGGGCTAGCCAAACTGGAAGCAATACGGTGGAGGAGGATTTCCTGGAGTGCATAAGGGATGGTTTTCTAGACCAATATGTTGAGGAAGCAACTAGGGGGGAGGCCATCTTAGACTGGGTGTTGTGTAATGAGAGAGGATTAATTAGCAATCTCATTGTGCGAGGCCCCTTGGGGAAGAGTGACCATAATATGGTGGAATTCTGCATTAGGATGGAGAATGAAACAGTAATTTCAGAGACCATGGTCCAGAACTTAAAGAAGGGTAACTTTGAAGGTATGAGGCGTGAATTGGCTAGGATAGATTGGCGAATGATACTTAGGGGGTTGACTGTGGATGGGCAATGGCAGACATTTAGAGACCGCATGGATGAATTACAACAATTGTACATTCCTGTCTGGCGTAAAAATAAAAAAGGACAGGTGGCTCAACCGTGGCTATCTCGGGAAATCAGGGATAGTATTAAAGCCAAGGAAGTGGCATACAAATTGGCCAGAAAGAGCAGCGAACCTGGGGACTGGGAGAAATTTAGAACTCAGCAGAGGAGGACAAAGGATTTGATTAGGGCAGGGAAAATGGAGTACGAGAAGAAGCTTGCAGGGAACATTAAGGCGGATTGCAAAAGTTTCTATAGGTATGTAAAGAGAAAAAGGTTGGTGAAGACAAACGTAGGTCCCCTGCAGTCAGAATCAGGGGAAGTCATAATAGGGAACAAAGAAATGGCAGACCAATTGAACAAGTACTTTGGTTCGGTATTCACTAAGGAGGATACAAACAACTTTCCGGATATAAAAGGGGTCAGAGGGTCTAGTAAGGAGGGGGAACTGAGGGAAATCTTTATTAGTCGGGAAATTGTGTTGGGGAAATTGATGGGATTGAAGGCCGATAAATCCCCAGGGCCTGATGGACTGCATCCTAGAGTACTTAAGGAGGTGGCCTTGGAAATAGCGGATGCATTGACAGTCATTTTCCAACATTCCATTGACTCTGGATTAGTTCCTATGGAGTGGAGGGTAGCCAATGTAACCCCACTTTTTAAAAAAGCAGGGAGAGAGAAAACAGTTAATTATAGACCGGTCAGCCTGACCTCAGTAGTGGGTAAAATGATTGAATCAATTATTAAGGATATCATAGCAGTGCATCTGGAAAATGGTGACATGATAGGTCCAAGTCAGCATGGATTTGTGATAGGAAAATCATGCTTGACAAATCTTCTGGAATTTTTTGAGGATGTGTCCAGTAAAGTGGACAAAGGAGAACCAGTTGATGTGGTATATTTGGACTTTCAGAAGGCTTTCGACAAGGTCCCACACAAGAGATTAATGTGCAAAGTTAAAGCACATGGGATTGGGGGTAGTGTGCTGACGTGGATTGAGAACTGGTTGTCAGACAGGAAGCAAAGAGTAGGAGTAAACGGGTACTTTTCAGAATGGCAGGCAGTGACTAGAGGAGTGCCGCAAGGTTCTGTGCTGGGGCCCCAGCTGTTTACATTGTACATTAATGATTTAGACGAGGGGATTAAATGCAGTATCTCCAAATTTGCGGATGATACTAAGTTGGGTGGCAGTGTGAGCTGCGAGGAGGATGCTATTAGGCTGCAGAGTGACTTGGATAGGTTAGGTGAGTGGGCAAATGCATGGCAGATGAAGTATAATGTGGATAAATGTGAGGTTACCCACTTTGGTGGTAAAAACAGAGAGACAGACTATTATCTGAATGGTGACAGATTAGGAAAAGGGAAGGTGCAACGAGACCTGGGTGTCATGGTACATCAGTCATTGAAGGTTAGCATGCAGGTACAGCAGGCGGTTAAGAAAGCAAATGGCATGTTGGCCTTCATAGCGAGAGGATTTGAATACAGGGGCAGGGAGGTGTTGCTACAGTTGTACAGGGCCTTGGTGAGGCCACACCTGGAGGATTGTGTACAGTTTTGGTCTCCTAACTTGAGGAAGGACATTCTTGCTATTGATGGAGTGCAGCGAAGGTTCACCAGACTGATTCCCGGGATGGCGGGACTGACCTATCAAGAAAGATTGGATCAACTGGGCTTGTATTCACTGGAGTTCAGAAGAATGAGAGGGGACCTCAGAGAAACGTTTAAAATTCTGACGGGTTTAGACAGGTTAGATGCAGAAAGAATGTTCCCAATGTTGGGGAAGTCCAGAACCAGGGGTCACAGTCTGAGGATAAGGGGTAAGCCATTTAGGACCGAGATAAGGAGAAACTTCTTCACCCAGAGAGTGGTGAACCTGTGGAACTCTCTACCACAGAAAGTAGTTGAGGCCAATTCACTAAATATATTCAAAAGGGAGTTAGATGAAGTCCTTACTACTCGGGGGATCAAGGGTTATGGCGAGAAAGCAGGAAGGGGGTACTGAAGTTTCATGTTCAGCCATGAACTCATTGAATGGCGGTGCAGGCTAGAAGGGCTGAATGGCCTGCTCCTGCACTTATTTTCTATGTTTCTATGTTTCTATAGAGAGAAAAGTGGGGACAAGGGGCTAATTTAATGAGGAACATAACATAATTAAGAAAAGTAGAAAAAGTACTTGAGAAACTAAAGAGACTAAAACGTGACAAATCCCATGGAATTGATGGTCTACATCCGAGGGTGCTAAAAGAAGTGGCTGCAGATATAGTGGATGCATTGGTAGTGATTTTCCAAATTTACCTAGATTCCAAAATGATCCCAGCGGAGTGGAAGTTAGCAACTGCAAAATTCAAAAAAGGAGGGTAAGAGAAAGTAGGGAATTACAGGCCAGTTAGCCTGATATCAGTCGTCGGGAAAATCCTCGATTCCATGACTAAGGAGTGGGTAACTGTGCACTTAGAAATTAGATTTTGTTTAGGCATCCAAAGGAACATTTTTATGCGATTTCTTTCAGTTGAGGTGTGAACTAAAAGCAAGAAAAGTCCCATTTTGACCACTCGGCTGTGTTCATAAAAAGTTGGAAGTTTGCCTGGACCATGAGAACGAAGATGTTGTATTTTTGTTGATTTTTTGCATTTCTGTCGATCTCAGAACTCTTTTCTATAGATATGTAAAGAGAAAAAGGTTAGTAAAGACAAATGTAGGTCCCCTGCAGTCAGAATCAGGGGAAGTCATAACGGGGAACAAAGAAATGGCGGACCAATTGAACAAGTACTTTGGTTCGGTATTCACGAAGGAGGACACGAACAACCTTCCGGTTATAAAAGGGGTCGGGGGGTCTAGTAAGGAGGAGGAACTGAGGGAAATCCTTATTAGCCGGGAAATTGTGTTGGGGAAATTGATGGGATTGAAGGCCGATAAATCCCCAGGGCCTGATGGACTGCATCCCAGAGTACTTAAGGAGGTGGCCTTGGAAATAGTGGATGCGTTGACAGTCATTTTCCAACATTCCATTGACTCTGGATCAGTTCCTATGGAGTGGAGGGTAGCCAATGTAACCCCACTTTTTAAAAAAGGAGGGAGAGAGAAAACAGGGAATTATAGCCCGATCAGCCTGACATCGGTAGTGGGTAAAATGATGGAATCAATTATTAAGGATGTCATAGCAGTGCATTTGGAAAGAGGTGACATGATAGGTCCAAGTCAGCATGGATTTGTGAAAGGGAAATCATGCTTGACAAATCTTCTGGAATTTTTTGAGGATGTTTCCAGTAGAGTGGATAAGGGAGAACCAGTTGATGTGGTATATTTGGGCTTTCAGAAGTCGTTCGACAAGGTCCCACACAAGAGATTGATGTGCAAAGTTAGAGCACATGGGATTGGGGGTAGTGTACTGACATGGATTGAGAACTGGTTGTCAGACAGGAAGCAAAGAGTAGGAGTAAATGGGTACTTTTCAGAATGGCAGGCAGTGACTAGTGGGGTACCGCAAGGTTCTGTGCTGGGGCCCCAGCTGTTTACACTGTACATTAATGATTTAGATGAGGGGATTAAATGTAGTATCTCCAAATTTGCGGATGACACTAAGTTGGCTGGCAGTGTGAGCTGCGAGGAGGATGCTGTGAGGCTGCAGATCGACTTGGATAGGTTAGGTGAGTGGGCAAATGCATGGCAGATGAAGTATAATGTGGATAAATGTGAGGTTATCCACTTTGGTGGTAAAAACAGAGAGACAGACTATTATCTGAATGGTGACAGATTTGGAAAAGGGGAGGTGCAAAGAGACCTGGGTGTCATGGTACATCAGTCATTGAAGGTTGGCATGCAGGTGCAGCAGGCGGTTAAGAAAGCAAATGGCATGTTGGCCTTCATAGCAAGGGGATTTGAGTACAGGGGCAGGGATGTGTTGCTACAGTTGTACAGGGCATTGGTGAGGCCACACCTGGAGTATTGTGTACAGTTTTGGTCTCCTAACCTGAGGAAGGACATTCTTGCTATTGAGGGAGTGCAGCGAAGGTTCACCAGACTGATTCCCGGGATGGCGGGACTGACCTATCAAGAAAGACTGGATCAACTGGGCTTGTATTCACTGGAGTTCAGAAGAATGAGAGGAGACCTCATAGAAACATATAAAATTATGACGGGGTTAGACAGGTTAGATGCAGGAAGAATGTTCCCAATGTTGGGGAAGTCCAGAACCAGGGGTCACAGTCTAAGGATAAGGGGTAAGCCATTTAGGACCGAGATGCGGAGGAACTTCTTCTCCCAGAGAGTGGTGAACCTGTGGAATTCTCTACCACAGAAAGTTGTTGAGGCCAATTCACTAAATATATTCAAAAAGGAGTTAGATGAGGTCCTTACTGCTAGGGGGATCAAGGGGTATGGCGAGAAAGCAGGAATGGGGTACTGAAGTTGAATGTTCAGCCATGAACTCATTGAATGGCGGTGCAGGCTAGAAGGGCCGAATGGCCTATTCCTGCACCTATTTTCTATGTTTCTATGTTTCTATGTTTTGCAACACAGTTGCTTTGCCAACTAAAATTGTTTTTTGAACCAAAAGCCTGTTCTAAGCTTCTTGAAGTTTCTGCACATTTCTGCCTTTCAGTTTATCTTTAAATTTCCAAATATAATGTCCAAGGGAGAAACTTTAATCCTTTCATTCATTCGTCACGTAATAGTCAATTTATGGGTATTCAGTCAGCTTGTGATGAATTGCTCAGTTTCTCAGTGTTTGGTCAGGATGCCGACAATTGTTCAATTTTTGAGTGTTCAGTCTATTTGTGGACAGAGGGTCAGTATATGTTTGCTCCACCCGACAGTGGTCAGTTGCAGTTGTTCAATATTTGTGCGCTGAATTGGCCAGTTGCTGCTGCTCAGTTCCGCTCTGTACAAGTGTTGAGTTTCTGTATACAGGTCCCGGTATTGGGCAGTAGTTATGTTTGTGCATGCAGGCCCCAGACCGGAGGAGGCAGCAGACGTGGGCGAGACCAGAGCGGGAGCAGAGCGAGAGCGGGAGCAACTCAACAGAGGCAGAATAGAAATATAGAAACATAGAAAGACAGAAAAAAATAGGTGCAGGAATCGGCCAGTCAGCCCTTCGAGCCTGCACCGCCATTCAATAAGATCATGGCTGATCGTTCACCTCAGTACCCCTTTCCTGCAAAAGAGTGAATGCGACAGAGTGATGTCAGAGTTGGAAAACTGACGTTGACACAAGGGAAGGAGCTGATTGGTGAGTAGTTGGTGAGTGTTCCTTTATTAATTTTTAAGTTTATTTCTGCTGGGTTAGATCCTAGTCTATTAAATAGATGCATGGCAGGACAGCTCAGCCCCGTGGAGTTCACACCCTGTGCCTTTTTGGAAGTCCTCGATGCTCCACGTAGCTTGGCCTACCACTTGTGCAGAAAGTGTTACCAGCTCCAGTAACTCGAGCTCCGCGTTTCTCAGATTGAGTGGCGGCTGGAGTCACTGCGGTGCATCCGCGAGTTTGAGAATATCGGGCATAGCACAATTCTAGAGGTGGTCACCCCGCAGCTTAAACCTTTGCAGGCAGAGAGGCAGTGGTTGAGGACCAGACAGCAGAAGAAATCCAGGCAGGTAGTGACGGAGTCCCCTGAGTCCATCTCACTCACTAACATACAAACATAGGACATAAAAACATAGAAATTTAAAGCGGAGAAAGATGCCACTTTAGCCCATTGTGTCCCCACCAGCTGACAAAGACACACGGCCCTCGGCAGCAGCCCTGAAGGTTACATATACATCTATGAACAATGAACAACGCTGGACAGGTAAAGAGCACCATGCTCAAACACTCATGCGATAACCCATGAATTGCAACAATTTACACTCCACCCCACCTGGAACCATGTGATCTCATGGGAGGTCCAAAAAAACAGGTCAAATTCAGGCGAATTGGGGAAAAAAATATGGGAAAATTCCTTTCCGACCCATCGAAGCGATCGAAACTAGGCAAGGAGAAACTCTGGCCTTAATAGTTTCCATGATCTACTTACCATCGTGTCTGCATCAGCCAACAAGAGGTTATCCAGTTTAGTCCCACTTACCGGCTCTAGGTCCGTCATCCTGCAGGGTAAGTAACTTCAAGTGCCCATGCAAGCACATTCTAAATGTGGTGAGTGTTTCTGCATTCAACACCCTTCCAGGCAGCGAGTTACAAACCCCACACAATCCGCTGTGTGAAGAATTTTCCCCTCAAATCGCCTCTAATTCTTCAACTAACCACCTTAAACCTATGCTCCCTCGTAAATGATCTGTCCGGAAAGGGAAAGAGGCTCTTGCTATCCACTATATCCAGGCCATTCAAAATGTTATATACCTCAATGAGATCTCCCCTCAGCGTCCTATGTTCCAAGGAGAACAAACCCAGCCTATCCACTCTGCCCTCAAAGTTAAAATTCTCCATTCCAGACCGAATCCTCATAAATCTCGTCTGCACCCTTTCCAGTGAAATCACGTACTTCCTACTATAACACGAACAGAATTGCACGCAGTATTCCAGCTGTGGCCTAACCAGTGTATTTTATAAATTAAGCATAACCTCCCTGCTCTTGTATTCTATGTCTCGACAAATACAGACAAACAAACCGTATGTCTTCTTAACCATCTTATCCACCTCGTATGCGACTTTCAAGGACTTGTGGAGAAGCACTCCAAGTTCCCTTTGTTCATCTACACTTCTATGTGGCCTACCTTTTAATGTGTCTCCCCTTTCTAATGGCATTACGTCACACTTTTCGGAATTAAATTTAATTTGATACTGTTCTGCCCACCTGACCAGTGGATTGCAATCCTCCTGCTGCAGTCCATGACTTGCTCTTCATTTTTAACCACACAGCCAATTTTACTTTCATTTGCAAACTTTTTAATCACACCCATCAGATTCAAATCTAGATCATTGATGTGTACCACAAAAAGCAAGGGACGCAGAACTGAGCCCCGCGGAAACGCACTGGAATCATGCTTCCAGCCACAAAAACATCCAACAAACATTAACTCCTGCTTCCTAACTCTAAGCCAATTTTGGCTCAAACTTGCCACTTTGGCCTGGATCCCATGGGCTTTTAACATCTGGACCAATCTACCATGTGGGACCTTATCAAAAGCTTGGCTAAAGTCGATATACACTAAGTCATATGCACTGCCCTCATCGATCCGCCAGGTTGCCTCCTTGAAAATTGCAATCAGGTGAGTCACACAGGAGCTTCCCTTTACAAATCCGTGCTGACTGTCCCTGAATAATCCATGCCTTTCTAAATCTGTATCTATGTTGTCCTTCAAGATTTTTTCCAAGCATGTTCCCACCACTGTGGATAGGCTGACAGGCCTGTAATTATTCGGGCTATCTCTTCTCCCTTCTCAAACAAGGGTAGCACATCAACAATCGTCCAGTGCTTTGTCACTAAGCCCGAATCCAAAGACGATTAGAAAATTAAGGTCAACCCCTCTGCTATTTCCTCTCTTGATTCGCTCAACAGCCTTGGATGCATTTCATCTGGGCCTGGGCTCTATTCCCCTTTCAAAGCAGCAAAACCCCCAAATCCCCTCTCTCACTACGTCTATTTCACTCAGAATTTCACCCGTATTCTTTTCTGAGTACTGGTGAGGGCGATGGTGACTCTGGGACCGAAAAGCGAGACATGTCCACGCCACCATGGATGGCACAACTTTACAGGTGGAGGAAGGAGAATGGAAGAGCATTAGTGGTCGGGGATTCGATAATCAGGCGAGCAGACAGCAGTTTCTGCGGCCGTAGAGGTCACTCCAGGCTGGGATGTTGCCTACCTGGTGCCAGGATCAAGGATGTCACTGAGATGCTCAAACCATTCTGGGGGATAGGGTAAACAGTCAGATCTCCTGGTACCTATCAGTACAATGACACTAGTAGAAAGAAGGAGGAAGTCCTGCAGGCAGAATTTAGCAGCTCGGACAGAGATTAAACTCAACATCGAGGAGTATTCAACATTTAGGAAGGATAGACAGGAAGGAACAGGAGGCGGGCTGGCATTGCTAGTTAAAGAGGAAATTAATGCAATGGTAAGAATGGACATTAGCGTGGATGATGAGAATTGGTATGGGTGGAGCTGCGGAATACCAAGGGTCAGAAAACGCTAGTGGGAATTGTGCACAGACCACCAAACAGCAGCAGTAAGTTTGGCGACAGCATCAAACAAGGAATAATGGATGCATGCAATAAAGGTACAGCAGTTATCATGGGTGACTTTAATCTACATATTGATTGGACTAACCAAACTGGTAGCAATGCGGTGGATGAAGATTTCCTGGAGTGTATTAGGGATGGTTTTCTAGACCAATATGACGAGGAATCAACCAGGGAGCTGGCCATACTGGACTGGGTGATGTGTAATGAGAGAGGACTAATTCGCAATCTTGTTGTGCGAGGCCCCTTGGGGAACAGAGACCATAACATGTTAGAGTTCTTTATTAGGATGGGGAGTGACACAGTTAATTCAGAAACTAGGGTCCTGTACTTAACGAAAGGTAACTTCGATGGTTTGAGGCGTGAATTGGCTAGAATAGATTGGCAAATTATACTTAAAGGGTTGACGGTGGATGGCAATGGCAAACATTTAAAGATCACATGGATGAACTTCAGCAATTGGACATCCCTGTCTGGAGTAAAAATAAAACAGGGAAGGTGGCTCAACCGTGGCTAACAAGGAAAATTAAAGATAGTGTTAAATTTAAGGAAGGAGCATGTAAATTGGCGGGAAAAAACAGCAAACCTGACGACTGGGAGAAATTTAGAATTCAGCAGAGGAGGACAAAGGGTTTAATTAAGAAGGGGAAAGCAGAGTACGAGAAGAAGCTTGCTGGCAAGATAAAAACTGACTGCAAATGATTCTATAGATATGTGAAGACAAAAAGATTAGTGAAGACAAACGTGGGTCCCTTGCAGTCGGATTCAGGTTTATTTATAATGGGGAAGAAAGATATGGCAGACCAATTGATATAATACTTTGGTTCTGTCTTCACGAAGGAAGGCACTAATAACCTTCCGAAATTATTAGGGGACCGAGGGTCTAGTGAGAAGAAGGAACTGAAGGATATATTTATTAGGCGGGAAATTGTGTTAGGGAAATTGATGTGATTGAATGCCGATAAATCCCCGGTGCCTGTTAGTCTGCATCTCAGAGTACTTAAGGAAGTGGCCCTAGAAATAGTGGGTGCATTGATGATAATCATCAAACAGTCTATCGACTCGGGATCAGTTCCAATGGACTGGAGGGTAGCTAATGTAACACCACTGTTTAAAAAGCGAGGGCGAGTGAAAGCCGGTAATTTTCGACCGGTTAGCCTGACATCCGTGTGGGGAAAATGTTGGAATCAATTATTAAGGATTAAATAGCAGCGCATTTGAAAAGCAGTGACAGGATCGGTCCAGTCAGCATGAATTTATGAAGGGGAAATCAAGCTTGACAAATTTGGAATTCTTTGAGGTTGTAACTAGTATAGGGGACACGGGAGAACCAGTGGATGTGGTGTATTTGGACTTTCAAAAGGCTTTTGACATGGTCCCATACAAGAAATTGGTGTGCAAATTCAAAGCACATGGTATTGGGGGTAATATACTGACGTGGATACACAACTGCTTGGCAGAGAGAAAGCAGAGAGTCGGTTAATGGGTCCTTTTCAGAATGGCAGGCAGTGATTGGTGGAGTGCCGCAGGGCTCAATGCTGGGTCCACAGCTCTTTACAATATATATCAATAATTTGGGTGAAGGAATTGAGTGTAATATCTCCAAGTTTGCAGATGACACAAAACTGACTGGCGGTGTGAGTTGTGAGGAGGACGCTAAGAGGCTGCAGGGTGATCCGACAGGTTAGGTGAATGGGCAAAAGCATGGCAAATGCAGTATAATGTGGATAAATGTGTGGTTATCCATTTTGGGGGAAAACTCGCAAAGACAAAATATTATCTGAATGGTGGCAGATTGGGAAAAGGGGTGGTGCAAAGAGACCTGGTGTCATGGTTCATCAGTCATTGAAAGTTTTCCTACAGGTGCAGTAGGTGGTCGAGAAGGCAAGTGTTATGTTGGCCTTCATAGCTAGGGGATTTGAGTATAGGAGCAGGGAGGTCTTACTGCAGTTGTTCAGGGCCTTGGTGAGACCTCACCTGGAATATTGTGTTCTATTTTTCTCTCCTAATCTGAGGAAGGACATTCTTGCTATTGAGGGAGTGAAGCGAGGGTTCACCAGACTGATTCCCGGGATGGCCGGACTGACATATGAGGAGAGACTGGATCCACTGTGCCTTTATACATTGGAGTTCAGAAGGATGAGAGGGGATCTCGTAGAAACATACAAGATTCTGACGGGACGGGACAGTTTAGATGCGGGTAGATTGTTCCCGATGTTGGGCAAGTCCAAAACCAGGTGACACAGTCTTAGGATAAGTGGTAGGCCATTTCCAGCTGAGATGTGGAGAAACTTCTTCACTCAGAGAGTTGGTAACCTGTGGAATTGCCTGCAGCAGAGAGTTGTTGATGCCAGTTCATTGGATATATTCAAGAGGGAGTTAGATATGGGCTTTACGGCAAAAGGGGTCAAGGGGCATCGAGAGAAAGCAGGAAAGGGGTACTGTGGAATCTTCGGTCATGATCTTATCGAATGGTGGGGCAGGCTCGAAGGGCACCTATTTTATATGTTTCTATGTTTCTATCTCCAAGGTTCTAATCTCACGGTTGCTACCGGTACCATGTGATGGTGGGTACAGAAATAGCAGGATAGCGAAATGAATTCGTGGTGCAGGGTGTGGTTTTTGGGCAGGTTTCTCTGACTCCTTGGCGTTTTCGAGGCGCCCCACACCCTGGATTCTAGACAGTGGACTGATTTGGGGCCTCTGAAAAACTGAGACAGAGTCAGTTGGGAATGCAAAACTGGTTTTATTGTGTTCAGACAGAGTAAAAAGGCAAGTTTGTAATAATCACAGTAATCAGGTACAAATAGGGAGAAATTGCAACTCAAATGCTCGATATTTGGGAAGAACACATAACACATATAACAGATTAAAAGAACACAGTCCTCCCACCTCCCAAAATACTTATGCACTCAACCTGGAAGCGGAAAACACACCAGAACATCAACAGGTAGGGACAGTAATAAAAACCCTAACCTCCCAAACCCACCATCGAGCTACTTTAGAACTCTGGGGTTTCAGGGACCATGCTCACCAATTCCCGATTGACAGTTCCAACTCCGGGGTTCGCCTTAGTTGTCCTGGTCCTGTTTCAAACTCTGGGGTTCTCCTTAGTTGTCAGCGTTCTGTAGTCTGTACCTCGGACCTCGTTGGGGAACTCAACCTGCATCGCTTCTTCAATTGGGCTGAGTCCGCTGGTGCGGTAAGGTGCGTATTGGACTTGTGGGGTGAGTATTCACTTTTCCTTGGTCAGGGTAGTCTTAAAAGTCCCATTAGGTAATGTTTTACTCTTGATAGCTTAGGAACAGCTTGTAGATTGCAAAAACCTTCGTATTTTCTTCCGTTTTGTCGGGTTGGTTCCCTTTGACTGTTTCATTGGTTGCGAAGATCCGACACATTCCGGTAGTCATTTTGAAAGCCTGTTTTCGGTCGTCGTGCTATAATTCTGTGTTTTAGAGATTCCTTTCATGCTTGTTTTCAAGGCTGGTGTTAACCTTATGCAACGAGAATGCTGCCTTAATAGTGTCTCTTGAAGCACCCTTAACTGCCAGAACACGCCTTCAATTATACTTAAACAGGCTTCCTTATCTTCGCGCCAAATCAATTCTTGGGCTATGTTTTAACTGTTCTGTCCATTGATTTTCAAATGTCACCTTTGTCAGTGTTTTTGGTGGGCTAGTCAGCAGTAAATCGATTAGGGTGTGATACTGTGCTCTCACTGGTATTGCATTGTTTTAGGATTGTCCAGTTTCCTGGCCACCTAGTTGGGCCAATGCTTTCCATAGTGGTTGAGTGGGTAATTGGCTTCTTGCATATTTTGGATGAGTTCTATAGTTTTGATAATGGCTGGTAATTTGATTATCTCTTAGGGGGTGAATTGGTGCTGCATAGTTCCCCAGGAATTCTGGGATCCTTAACACACGAAGTTGCTTCACAGAGGTTAGCCACACCTCTTGTATTCGGTAACTCTGTTTCGCAGGAGAAAAAATGTTGTGGAATCTTAAAATTTATATGTTCCTTCCCATAGATGTTTAGGAGAGCTCAGGCTTCTGTAATTTAGGTGCATTTTGTATTTTCTTTTCAAAAAGGCCAAACACTGGGGGGGTTTCCATGAGGTTTGCCTCCTTTTGCCTTTTTCCTTTTAAAACTTAGATCTCCACTTGAAAAATCCAAAGCTCATTTTTAACATTCCAAGAGGAGCTTTTCTTTAATTTTCAGGGAGAGGGATTCATGGGAATTTTTGGGACCCGTTCAGTCCCCGCTATGACACTATGAAACCATAGTGACACTTTACACGTGAGCAAAGATTCCTGCCTCTCAAGAGCTAACCTTCCCGCAGCCATAGCTTACATTCCGCTTTACACGATACAGCATTCAGTATCATTCTCTTCCCTTTACAGTCATATAGGCAAGTTACGCTGCACTTCACAAGAATAATACACATTTCAAATACATCACACAACATTATAAAATTAAATTGCAAATCGGGTTCCTAAGGTTTGTCCACCATCCTGTAATATTGGGATTGGTGCCTTCGGTTCTCCCATTTGCACTTGGAACACCACAGATACAGAACTATCCCGACCTGACATACTACCAAAAGAGGGGAGGTTATCCTGATCCAAGAAGGGTCTTCTATATTTCCGAAAATGTCCCATCAGGGTGGAACTATGATAGCCAAGATCTCACTCCCTATCTTAAATATCTTTTGTTCCAGAGTGTAGAAATGTTTATGCGATATTTCCACAGATTGCAGCAAGGATGTAAGATGTTCGGGTAGAGGAGGAATTGCATAACCAAAATGTGTTCCATAGTCTTGTAGATTTGTGAAATTGTCGGTGACTGTGAGGTGAACAGTGTCGGGCTCAGGAATGGGTACAATCCATTCTTGGGCCACTTTAACTGGTGCCTCGCATTTAATGCAAAAACTGCTCTCACTCACTGGACACCCGTAAATGTGGGATTCTTCCACGTCACCTCAGTCGCTGCTGCTCATCCTTATCAGGGCGAGCAGGAACAGAATCCTTCTCATGCTGTCCTCTTTCCTGTAGGGGCACATAAAACAGATTGTCTTGCCCATGAGAAAGCTCTCTGGCTTGACAAAGGTGACTGAGTTACAAGTTGGGCTCATAGTCTTTAATTGACTGGCTGTCTTATTCAGTTCCTTGTGGACTGATTGCTTTTAACTTTGTCTCACAATCGTTCTGTTTGTTATCTTACCGGTGCTTCCTTAATAGCCATAGTGGTAGATTCCTCTTACTCCCGGGTATTACCCGTCCTGTGCTTCTTTTACCAGCTGCACAGGTAGATTATTTTCCTTACCCCAGTTAACTAATACATATATACATATCATTACACAGATAAATCTTACACTATTCTAAATCATTCACTAAACATACATAAATTCATATTTTAAACATCCTTAAATTCACATCGCTATATATGTACATTTGCCACCCGTCTCCGGGTGGTCAGGCTAATTCCTGTTTACCTCCACTTGGGACAGCTCCTGGGCATCTTGTAGGGCTGCAAGTAAGGGGGCCTGAGCCACAACATCCAGAGGGCTCTCACTAATGTTACTGAGGTTTGCCCTGTGTCCCAGGCGATCGGGGAACTGTTCCCTTCGATGATGCAGCACACAGCCCGTTTTGGTGTGGCCGCAGTGTCCTGCTCTGTAGGTTTCGCGCAGCCTGAAGCTGCAGACTGGGGGCCCTTATCTTTACAACGCTTCCTGACCTTGGGTGTCCCCTTTCTGGTGGCGGCCTTACCTGGACC
Organism: Pristiophorus japonicus; assembly: GCF_044704955.1. NCBI lineage: Eukaryota > Metazoa > Chordata > Chondrichthyes > Pristiophoridae > Pristiophorus > Pristiophorus japonicus. Next base: position 3,010,983 of record NW_027254645.1, on the reverse strand, counting down.
ACGCCACTGGAACTGGGGCGCTGGTGACCACGGGGCTTTTGGCTGTGTTGTGTATGTCGTCCTTCTTGGTGCTACTGTTACTGAGGTGCATCCAAGTTCCAAGCAATTGGGGGGATCGCCCCTCCAGTAACGCAGTTCCCCGCTCCCACCTGCCCTGTTTGTCTGGCTGCCCCGCCCCCTTTGGGACTACTGACTGCTTCTTACGTTTTTCGTGCTCCCCTGGTTTAAACAGCTTATACTGGTTGATATGGAACCACTTCGTGCAGTGGGTCATCTTTATGGCATCGACCATGGGGCTTGACCTGTCCACAATGTGGTATGGTACATATATAGAGCTTCAATGTTCCAACCCGGGACAAATTCCTAAGCATCACCTGATCTTCTATCTCCCATTCGTGGTGCTAGCGGGGTTCTAGCAGCAATCGGTTGCTCCGATGCTGCTTCCCCATGTTATCAGCAGCTTGCCAGTGAATCTGTTTGAGGTGTTCAAACATATTCTTGAAAATACGGTCCCGGTTCACCTCTCTGAGCTGACCTTCCGTGAGCACCGGGGGTAGGAAATGGGTGGGGGTTGGCATGGCCCTGCCAGTCATGAGCTCGTGTGGGGAATACGCCGAGCTCTGTGACTGGCTCCCCCGGATCCCCATTAGGACCAGCGGTAAGACCTCTGACCATTTCTGGGGTGAGTCCCCCGTCTCCTTCCGCAGCCGTCCTTTAATGGTGCGGTTTAACGCTCCACAATACCTGATGACTGTGGCTTGTGGGCAACATGCCATTCCCCTTGAATGCCGAGCGTATTAAGGGTTGCCTGCATTAGCTGACCTGCGAAGTTGCTGCCCTGGTCAGACTCCACATACTGTGGTAGTACTCACCGGGGAATACCTCTTTCACAAGGATCCTAGCCGTTCCTAAAGCGGTGGCTGTTCGGCATGGAGAGGCTTCAACCCATTTGGAGAACACATCCACCAGGACTAGGCAGTACTTATAGCCGCCCTGGGCGGTGGGTAGAGGCCGGATGTAGTCGATCTGAATCGACTGCCATGGTCCCTCTACCCTCCTGATATGTCCCATAGAAACCTTCCTTTTCTGGGGGTCAGAATTGTTAGCAGCACACACTGGGCAGTCGGCGCAGAACTCGCGGACATCCTCCCTGAGTCTCGGCCACCACCCTGCCTGTTCCACCCGTTGCCAGGTGGTCTCAGGTCCGGGCTGCCCCGCTCCTGGACCCTCATGGGCAGGTTGGAGGAATTCCCTCCTGTGTTGTTGTGGCATTACCCATTGCTCTCCCCTGAACAGCATGCCTTCTTTAATGGTCATGGCTGCTGCGCCGTATCATCCTTCTACCTTTTCTCCCTTGGTTAGTGCATTTAAAACGGGTCTTAGGACTGGATCCTGGGTTTGAACTGTTTTCAAGTCCACCGCTAATACCACTCCTGCTCTGTCTGCCGTTCATACCCTGCCCCTAACTGCTGCTATGCGGTTTAGGGCGTAAGGATCCCAAAACTTCTCTGTGCGAGCACCCTCCTTAGCCAGCACGTCTGCCTGCTGGTTTCCTTGACCTCGAGGTTCAGTGGTTGAGTGGGCTTTCACATTGTGAATGTAATTCTCCCTTTCTTCCCCGAGGGCCGCCATGATCTTTTCCAGCAGGGGCTTGATTGCCAAAGGTCTCCTGACGGGACCAGATGGCCAAGTACTCCGGACACTAGTTGCATGTAAACATAATGTCCGAGCCAATCGTGTACAGTGTAGGGAATTTCTCGGGGTGTGTGACCACAAATACCAGCGTGGACAGTTCGACATGCTGGGCGCTCATGGTGCTGGGGAGTTTAATAGCCAGGGCAATGTTCGCCTCTGGGTCATAGACTCCACACCCTGTGAGTCGTTTATCAACAATTACTGTGCTCGAACCGTCCACGTAGATTTCGCGGCCCGTGGAGACTATCCCAGCCCGAAAACCTACGTTGACTTTCCATACCCCTTCGACAGAGCAGTGGTGGGCTGTCCCCAGGTAGATCATGTTAGCTGCGAGCCTTGGCTCGCACAGGCCTTTTACCCTTAGGTCCATCTGGGAGAGGAGTCGGGTCCAGCGAGCGATGCGAGCTCTGCTGACTGTCCCATCCTTAATCCTCCCATTCAGGAGCATCTGGGTAGGCGTATCGTGTGTGAGGAGTGTGATAGAGGACCCTCCTGTGAAGAATAAAGAACTCGTTACAGCCAGTGAGTGGCCAGTAATTGCCTCTCACAGTTGGAGTACCCCTTTTCCACATTGGTGAGTATCCTGGAGGAGTAAACCACCGGTCTCAGCTGGCCGTGCCGTTCCTACAACAGCACTGTGCGCAGACTGTCTCCGCTGGCTGACACCTCCAGGAAAAACTCTCTCCCCTGATCAATCGCTCCTCGGGCCGGTGTGGTCTGCAGCCTTTAATTGGGTTGTTTAAATGATACCTCGCAACCCTGGTCCCAATCCCGCTCCACTCCCTTGTGTAGGAGCCGGAGCAGAGGGGCTGCTCTAGCAGCATAATCCTCAATGAAGTCTCTGCAGTGCCCTGTTAGTCCCAGAAAAGGTCCCACTCCCGTTACTGAGTAGGGGGCTGGTAACTCCTGTACTGCCTCCATTCTAGCCTTGTCAAAGGTTCTTTCCCCAGCGCAAACCGTCAGTCCCAGGAACTTTACTTCGTTTTGGCCGATCTGCGCTGCCCTGGGGTTAACGTTAAAACCTTCTTCCTTAAGTAGCTCCAGCAGCCCGGCCAGCAGTGGACCATGCTGCGCACCCTCATCGGTGAATAGTAGCAGGATGTTCACACACTGGACCAGCTGCCGGGGTCTGCTAAACCCTTCTAGCAGTTAGCCATGCATTGATGAAAAGTGTTGGGGCTGTTGTGAAAACCCTGGGGCAGGCAGTTCCAATGTAAAAACGAACTTGTACTGGTCCTCCTTCGCAAGGGAATGGACCAAAACCCGTTGGAAACATCCAGCACGTTGACGGTTTTTGCGGATGCTGGGATACTTCCAATGAGGTCGGCGACAGCTGTGACCATGGGTGAAAGGCCGGGATGTTACAGTTGAGTAGCCGGTAGTCCACCGTGGCTCTCCAGGAATTCTCCGGTTACTTAACCGGCCACATTGGAGAGTTCACTTGGGTGGCTATCGGTCTCAATACCCCCTAGTTAACCAAATAACTCATGGTCGTTTCCATGTCTGCCTCTGCTTCCCTGGGGAAATTGTACAGCTTTTGTGGTGGGGTCATGGGGTTCCCACTCACACTGACCTCGATCCGTTTTCTCTCCTACAATCATGTTTGTGAGTGGCAAATGTGGCGAGATGTACTCGCACAGCAGCCTGCAACTCCACTGGAGTGTTACTGACCAGTAATTCAAGGTCGTAACCCTCCATTTTCTTCATTGTACACAGGGTCCCCTTTCCTTGTTACTCTGGGATGACAGCTACCTCACTTTCTTTACTGGTACAGGCTGCCCCCACAGACAATGGTTTCTTCAATCCACTAGAATCCGGTGACCTATAATAAATTCGGTCCCCAGGATTCCTTTTCCCTCCTGCTCCCACTTCATCAGGACACACGTCCACTGAGTGTGCAGTGTTCCTAATTGAATGGACAGCGGGATGGAGAATGAGCCAGCCTGTTCATTGCCCGTGAATCTCACCAGGCTGGACGAGGTCCCGTTTGATAGAGGTGAGGCTGTGGGGTCATCTGCATAGGCTATGGTGCATGATGCTCCAGTGTCCAGAAAATAAGTCCCCTTGACTCTCCCCACCTCCATTTCGACATACGGTCGCTTCCAGGCACCGTACACTCGGGACACAGGTCGACAGGCTGCGCTGGTTGTAGTCATAAATCTGGGTGAGATGAGATCGGTGGTATCACTGTACCGGTGGCCGTGTCTACCTTCCCCGGACCCATTAGTACGGTTCAGAATGCGGCCACCATGGTCTCAAATGTTTGGGGAGAGACCGACAGCTCGGTCTTTTTGGCTGGGACTGTGGGATTCGTTCCCACCCTGTCATTCCAGGGATTCCTACAGTCCTTCCTCCAATGCCCATGCTTCCCGCACCCAAAGAAGTTGCGCTTGGTTTCGGAGGGTTACCCGCTTCCTGTGCCACTCTTTCTTTCCCTGACTGTGTTTTAACTCATGTACCTTTCCCTTGGGTGGGAGGTCTTGCCCCCTGCAGTTCCGATATGCCATGGTCAATTGCCTGATCACTGTTTCCTCGGTGGCTTGGGGGTCTCTCGGGTCAATCCAAAGCTCTATTCTTGCTGTGATCCGGGGCAGGCTGTTCGCCACTATGCTACGGAGCCATTGTGCCCGTTTTCCCGGTGTAAGGTTAGCCCGGTCGAGAGCCATACTGCAGGCTCGCTGATACACAGGCCACAGCCTGAGGGGATTCGCTCACGAACTGCACTGTGTTGTCCACTCGGGAGAAGGGTCTTCCCTCATTTAGACCAATGGCCTCCAGACCTTCATCCCGGACATCATCATATGTACCCCTGCCCTTTCAGCACTCCGCCTAAAGGGACTGGTTCAGCTTGCTGTCCAGGGAAAAAAGGAACAGTTTTACCTGCTCTGAATCATCACACCCGCTAATCTCGGCTGCCTGTTCCACTTCCATGAAGTGGACGGAGGGGTCTCCCTTATGTGTAAGCTTACTCAGGTGGCTTACCATAGCCCTCCACTGTTGGGTCGTGTGGGGAACAACGAATTGGCTCTCAAGAACCCCCGGTGCTCCACCCACACTCGCTGAACTTTTGCTGCCGGACCAGACACATTGGTCCCGGCTCCGACCCTTTCAGTTCTGGCTCACCGTTCTCTCCCTGCTGCCAAACCGAGTTAAACCCCGGCACCACACGTGGTGGTGCTCCGTACTCCCTGCCTGCCTGAGCAATTGTCCCTCCCTCCTGCTGCCCCAACCGGGTTGTTGCCCGGCGCCACAGGGTGTGACTGAACAGTCTTCTCCTGCTCTTCCAGGTCTGCCCGGGTTGTACCCGGAATTATGAAGCACACCATGCCTCTTGCCCTGGACAGAGCGCGGTTTAAACTTTCAATTTGCTGCTGGCAGAGGCCGTGATCTCCCGACTCAAACCCCTTAGTGCTGATTACACTGTAGGCTGCCTGGATATCTTTGACTCTCTCCTCCTGCTCTTTAATTTGTCTATTAAGGCGAGCATTCTCTGCTTGCAGTCCTCATTCATTTTTCTTAGCCTATGTGACCAGACACTGCATTTAATCCAACCCATTCCTGAACTACTTCCCTGTGTAAAGCCTTTCCTTGTGCTCATGTAACTTTCTCATGAACCTTTCCCCTATGATTGTCTGTGCACTAGACTGTTCCTCTGCCGCTCTCAGTTCAGCCCTTAGTTTATCTACTGTCAAATCTAAGAGTTGGACCTGTTTATGCAGACATACCAGCCACATTGCCTTTTCCACTGCCTTTTTGTGAGTTTGACCCTCTGCCCACTGGGCGGCAGCGTCCCCTGGAGGCTCAGCGTGCAACAGATCGCGGACCCACTTCTTTGTTACATTCACTCTTCTGACCACATAGGAAGCAATCTTCGCTTCCACTTTACTTCTTTTCTCACAACCAAAGTCTGTCTCCTCTCATCCCTTTTGCAACAGTCCCTTTGTGGTCGCCATTATATAGAGTTGGTATTTTGGTCAGGTTTCTCTGAAACCGTGGCGTTTTCGAGGCGCCCCACACCCTGGATTCTAGACTATGTACTGATTTGGGGGTTGTGAGTAACTGAGACAGAGTCAGTTGGGTACGATGCAAAACTCGTTTTATTGTGTTCAGACAGATTAAAAAGGCACGTTTTTAGTAATCACAGTAAGCAGGTACAAATAGGGAGAAATGGCAACTCAAATGCTGTATATTTGGGAAGAACACACAACACATATAACAGATTAAAAGAACACAGTCCTCCCACCTCCCAAAATACTTCTGCACTAAACCTGGAAGGGGAAATCACACCAGAACATCAACAGGTAGGAACAGTAAGAAAAACTCCAACCACCCAGACCCATGATCTAGCTAGGTTAGAACTCTGGGGTTTCAGGGACCATGCTCAACAATTCCCTTTTGTCAGTTCCAACTCCAGAGTTTGCCTTAGTTGTCCTGGTCGTATCGGACTTGTGGGCTGAGTATTCACTTTTCCTTGGTCAGGGTAGTCTTAAAAGTTCAGATAGGTAATGTTTTACCCCTTGGTAGCGTTGGACCAGCTTGTAGAGTGGAAACAATGTTCGGTTTTTCTTCGGTTTTGTCGCGTTGGTTCTCGTTGACGATTCGATTGGTCGCGACAGTCTGGAACTTTCCAATAGTTGTTGTGAAAACATGTTTGCTGTCGTGGTGCTGTCCTTTTGAGTTTTAGAGATTCTTCACGCCGATATTTCGGGGTCCCACTTTTCGAGGCTGGGGTTAAACGTATGCCACGAGACTGCGACCTGAAGAGTGTCACGAGAAGCACCCTTAAATGCCAAACAGGCCTTCAGTAATACTAAAACAGGCTTCCTTATCTTCGCTCCTAATGAGTTCTTGGGCTTTGTTTAAACTGTTCTGTCCATTGAGTTTCAAATGTCTCCTTTGTCGGTGTTTATGATGGGCTAGTCAGCAGTAACTCGATTAGGGTCTGATAATGTGCTATCACTGGTTTTGCACTGTTTTAGGATTGTCCAGTTTCCTAGACATCGAGTTGTGCCCATGATTTCCAGAGTGGTTGATTGGGTAATTGGCTTCTTGCATATTTTGGATGAGTTCTGTAGTTTAGATAATGGCTAGTAATTTGATTATCTTTTAGGTGGTGAATTGTTGCTGCATAGCTCCCCACGACAGTCTGAGATCCTTAACACAAGAATTTGATTCATAGAGGTTAGCCTCACCTCCTGTATTTGGTATCTCTTTTTCACAGCCAAAATGTTGTGGAATCTTAAAATTGATATGTTCCTTCCCAGAGATGTTTAGGGGATCTTAGGCTTCTGTAATTTAGGTCCATTTTGAAATCAATTTCCAAAAAGTCCTAACGCTGGCAGGGCAGAGGGGGTGGAGGGGCGGGGGGGAGAACCGCGGGGGGTTTCCATGAGGTTGGCCTCCTTTTGTATTTTTCCTTTTAAACTTAGATCTCCACTTGAAAAACCAACGCTCATTTTTACCAGTCCATTTTCTTTAATTTTCAGGGAGAGGGACTCATGGGAAATTTACGCAACCCATCAACAGGGTTATCAGTCCTGTCCCAGAGGGATCACAGTCCAGTTCCACAGGGCTCACAGTCCATCCCACAGGGATCACAGTCCAGTGACAGAGGGATTGCAGACCAGTCCCACTGGATCACAGTCCTGTCCCATAGGGATCATATTCCTGTCCCACAGGTTCACAGTCCAGTCTCACAGGGATAACAGTCCAATCCCACAGTTATCACAGTCCAGTCCCACAAGTTCACAGTACAGTCCCACAGGGATAACAGTCCAATCCCACAGGGATCACAATCCAGTCCCGAAGGGATCACAGTCCAGTCATCAGAGGAATCTCAGTCCAGTCCCACAGGGATCAAAGTCCTATCCCACAGGGATCACATGCCAGTCCCACAGGGATCACAATCCAGTCCCACAGGGATCACAGCCCTGCCCACAGTGGTCAGAGTCTAGTAACACAGGGGTCAGAGTCCTGTGCCACAGGGTTCACAGTCCAGTCACACAGGGAACTCAGTCCAATCCCACAGTGATCACCGTCCTGTCCCACAAGGATCTCATTCCTGTCCCACAGGGAACATATTTTAGTCCCACAGGGATCACAGTCCATTCCCAAAGAGATCAAAGTCCAGTCCCACAGGGATCACAGTTCTGTCCCACAGGGATCACAGTCCAGTCCCTAAAGAATCACAGTCCAGTCCCACACGGATCACAGTCCAGTCCCGAAGGGATCACATTCCAGTCCCACAGGGATCACAGTCCAGTCCCACAGGTTCACAGTCCAGTCCCACAGGGAAAACAGTCCAATCCCACAGTGATCACAGTCCAGTCCCACAAGTTCACAGTCCAGTTCCACAGGGATAACAGTCCAATTCCACAGGGATCACAATCCAGTCCCGAAGGGATCACAGTCCAGTCATCAGAGGAATCTCAGTCCAGTCTCACAGGGATCACAGTCCTATCCCACAGGGATCACAGTCCAGTCCCACAAGGATCACAGTCCAGTCCCACAGGGATCATAATCCCGTCCCACAGGGATCACAGTCCAGTCCCACAGGGATCACAGTCCAGACCCAAAGGGATCACAGTCCAGTCTCACAGGGATCACAATCCAGTCCCACAGGGGACACAGTCCAGTCGCACAGGGTTCACAGTCCAGTCCCACAGGGATCAAAGTCCTATCCCACAGGGATCACAGTCCAGTCCGACAGGGATCACAGTCCAGTCCCACAGGTGTCACAGTCCAGTCCCAGAGGGGTCACAGTCCAGTCCCACAGGGATAGCAGTCCAGTCCCACTGGATCACAGTCCAGTACCACAGGGATCACAGTCCAGTCCCACAGAGATCACAATCCAGTCCACAGGGGACACAGTCCAGTCGCACAGGGTTCACAGTCAAGTCCCAAAGGGATCACAGTCCAGTCCCACAGAGATCACAGTCCAGTCCCAAAGGGATCACAGTCCAATCTCACAGGGATCACAATCCAGTCCCACAGGGGACACAGTCCAGTCGCACAGGGTTCACAGTCCAGTCCCACAGGGATCAAAGTCCTATCCCACAGGGATCACAGTCCAGTCCGACAGGGATCACAGTCCAGTCCCACAGGTGTCACAGTCCAGTCCCAGAGGGGTCACAGTCCAGTCCCACAGGGATAGCAGTCCAGTCCCACTGGATCACAGTCCAGTACCACAGGGATCACAGTCCAGTCCCACAGAGATCACAATCCAGTCCACAGGGGACACAGTCCAGTCGCACAGGGTTCACAGTCAAGTCCCAAAGGGATCACAGTCCAGTCCCACAGAGATCACAGTCCAGTCCCACAGGGATCACAGTCCAGTCCCACACGGATCACAGACCTGCCCACAGGGGTCAGAGTCCAGTGCCATCGGGGTCAGATTCCTGTGCCACAGGGGTCCGAGTCCAGTGCCACAGGGGTCACAGTCCAGTGCCACAGGGAACACAGTCCAATCCCACATTGATCACCGTCCTGTCCCACAAGGATGTCATTCCGGTCCCACAGGTATCACAGTCAAGTCCAACAGTGATCACAGTCCATTCCCACAGGGGTCACAGTCCAGTAACACAGGGATCATTGTCCAGTCCCACAGGGATCACAGTCCAGTCCCACAGGGATCACAGTCCAGTTCCACAGGGGTCACAGTCCAGTCCCACAGGGATCACAGTCCAGTCCCACAGGGATCACAGTCCAGTCCGGAAGCGATCACAGTCCAGTCCCACAGGGTTCACAGTCCAGTCCCACAGGTTCACAGTCCAGTCCCACAGGGATAACAGTCCAATCCCACATGATCACAGTCCAGTCCCACAAGTTCACAGTCCAGTCCCACAGGGATAACAGTCCAATCCCACAGGGATCACAATCCAGTCCCGAAGGGATCACAGTCCAGTCATCAGAGGAATCTCAGTCCAGTCCCGAAAGAATCACAGTCCAGTCCCACACGGATCACAGTCCAGTCCCGAAGGGATCACAGTCCAGTCCCACAGGGATCACAGTCCAGTCCCACAGGTTCACAGTCCAGTCCCACAGGGATAACAGTCCAATGCCACAGTGATCACAGTCCAGTCCCACAAGTTCACAGTCCAGTCCCACAGGGATCACAGTCCAGTCCCGAAGCGATCACAGTCCAGTCCCACATGGATCACAGTCCAGTCCCGAAGGGATAACAGTCCAGTGCCACAGGGAACACAGTCCAATCCCACATGATCACCGTCTTGCTCCACCAAGTATCACAGTCCAGTCTAACAGGGGTCACAGTGCAGTCACCGTCCTGTCCCACAAGGATCTCATTCCTGTCCCACAGGGATCATATTTCAGTCCCACAGGGATCACAGTCCATTCCCAAAGAGATCAAAGTCCAGTCCCACAGGGATCACAGTCCTGTCCCGCAGGGATCATAATCCATTCCCGAAGGGATCACAGTCCAGTCCCACAGGGTTCACAGGCCAGTCCCACAGGTTCAAGTCCAGTCCCACAGGGATAACAGTCCAATCCCACAGTGATCACAGTCCAGTCCCACAGGTTCACAGTCCAGTCCCACAGGGATTACAGTCCAATCCCACAGTGATCACAGTCCAGTCCCACAAGTTCATAGTCCAGTCCCACAGGGTTAACAGTCCAATCCCACAGGGATCACAATCCAGTCCCGAAGGGATCACAGTCCAGTCATCAGAGGAATCTCAGTCCAGTCCCACAGGGATCAAAGTCCAGTCCCACAAGGATCACAGTCCAGTCCCATAGGGATCACAGACCTATCCCAAAGGGATCACAGTCCAGTCCCACAGGGATCACAATCCAGTCCCACAGGGGACACAGTCCAGTCGCACACGGTTCACAGTCCATTCCCACAGGGATCACAGTCCAGTCCCACAGAGATCACAGTCCAGTCCCACAGGGATCACAGTCCAGTCCCACACGGATCACAGACCTGCCCACAGGGGTCAGAGTCCAGTGCCATCGGGGTCAGATCCCTGTGCCACAGGGGTCCGAGTCCAGTGCCACAGGGGTCACAGTCCAGTGCCACAGGGAACACAGTCCAATCCCACAGTGATCACCGTCCTGTCCCACAAGGATGTCATTCCGGTCCCACAGGTATCACAGTCAAGTCCAACAGTGATCAAAGTCCATTCCCACAGGGGTCACAGTCCAGTAACACAGGGATCACAGTCCAGTCCCACAGGGATCACAGTCCAGTCCCACAGGGATCACAGTCCAGTTCCACAGGGGTCACAGTCCAGCCCCACAGGGATAACAGTCCAGTCCCACAGGGATCATAGTCCAGTCCCGAAGCGATCACAGTCCAGTCCCACATGGATCACAGTCCAGTCCCGAAGGGATAACAGTCCAGTGCCACAGGGAACACAGTCCAATCCCACATGATCACCGTCTTGCTCCACCAAGGATCACAGTCCAGTCTAACAGGGGTCAGAGTGCAGTCACGCAAGGATCACAGTCCAGTCCCACAGGGATCACAGTCCAGTTCCAATGGGATTACAGTCCTGTCTCACTGTGCGGGTATCCAGTCCCACAAGGATCACAGTCCTGCCCACAGCGGTCAGAGTCCAGTGCCACAGGGGTAAGAGTACAGTGCCACAGCGTTCACAGTCCAGTACACAGGGAACACCGTTTAATCCCACATTGATCACCGTCCTGTCCCACAAGGATCTCATTCCTGTCCCACAGGAATCACAGTCCAGTCCCACAGGGGTTACAGTACAGTCCCACAATGATCACAGTCCAGACGAACAGGGATCACAGTCCAGTCCAACATGGATCATAGTCAAGTCCCACATGGATCACAGACCAGCGCCACAGGCTTTACATCCAGGCCCACTGGGGTCACATTCCTGTCTCACAGGGATCAAAGTCTGGTCTCACGGGGATCAATGTTCAGTGCCACAGGGATCACAGCCCTTCCCACAGGGGTCAGAGTCCAGTAGCACAGGAGTCAGAGTCCAGTGCCACATGGTTCACAGTCCAGTCACACAGTGAACTCAGTCCAATCCCACAGTGATCACCGTCCTGTCCCACAAGTATCTCATTCCTGTCCCACAGGGATCATATTTCAGTCCCACAGGGATCACAGTCCATTCCCAAAGAGATCAAATTCCAGTCCCACAGGGATCACAGTCCTGTGCAACAGGGATCACAGTCCAGTCCCGAAAGAATCACAGTCCAGTCCCACACGGATCACAGTCCAGTCCCGAAGGGATCACAGTCCAGTCCCACAGGGATCACAGTCCAGTCCCACAGGTTCACAGTCAAGTCCCACAGGGATAACAGTCCAATCCCACAGTGATCACAGTCCAGTCCCACAAGTTCACAGTCCAGTCCCACAGGGATAACAGTCCAATCCCACAGGGATCACAATCCAGTCCCGAAGGGATAACAGTCCAGTCATCCGAGGAATCTCAGTCCAGTCCCACAGGGATCAAAGTCCAGTCCCACAAGGATCACAGTCCAGTCCCATAGGGATCACAGACCTATCCCACAGGGATCACAGTCCAGTCCCATAGGGATCACAATCCAGTCCCACAGGGGACACAATCCAGTCGCACAGGTTTCACAGTCCAGTCCCACAGGGATCACAGTCCTACCCCACAGGGGTCATAGTCCAGTCCGACAGGGATCACAGTCCAGTCCGAAAGGGATCACAGTCCAGTCCAACAGGTGTCACAGTCCAGTCCCACAGAGCGGGTGTACAGTCACACAGGGATCAAAGTCCAGTCCGACACGAATCACAGACCTGCCCACAGCGGTCAGAGTCCAGTGCCATCGGGGTCAGATTCCAGTGCCACAGGGGTCAGAATCCAGTGCCACAGGGGTCACAGTCCAGTGCCACAGGGAACACCGTCCAATCCCACAGTGATCACTGTCCTGTCCCACAAGGATGTCATTCCGGTCCCACAGGTATTACAGTCAAGTCCAACAGTGATCACAGTCCATTCCCACAGGGGTCACAGTCCAGTACCACAGGGATCACATTCCAGTCCCACAGGGATCACATCCAGTTCCATAGGGATCACTGTCCAGTTCCACAGGGGTCACAGTCCAGTCCCACAGTGATCACAGTCCAGTCTAACAGGGATCACAGTCCAGTCCGACAGAGATAACAGTCCAGTCGCACAGGGATCACAGCCCAGTCCCGAAGCGATCACAGTCCAGTCCCACATGGATCACAGTCCAGTCCCGAAGGGATAACAGTCCAGTGCAACAGGGAACACAGTCCAATCTCACATGATCACCGTCTTGCCCCACAAGGATCACAGTCCAGTCACACAGGGGTCACAGTGCAGTCACGCAAGGATCACAGTCCAGTCCCACAGGGATCACAGTCCAGTCCCAATGGGATTACAGTCCTGTGCCACTGTGCGGGTGTCCAGTCCCACAAGGATCACAGTCCTGCCCACAGGGGTCAGAGTCCAGTGCCACAGGGGCAGAGTACAGTGCCACAGGATTCACAGTCCAGTACACAGGGAACACAGTTTAATCCCACATTGATCACCGTCCTGTCCCACAAGGATCTCATTCCTGTCCCACAGGAATCACAGTCCAGTCCCACAGCGGTTACAGTCCAGTCCCACAATGAACACAGTCCAGACGAACAGGGATCACAGTCCAGTCCCACAATGATCACAGTCCAGACGAACAGGGATCACAGTCCAGTCCAACATAGATCATCGTCAAGTCCCACATGGATCACAGTCCAGCACCACAGGGTTTACAGTCCAGGGCCACTGGGGTCACATTCCTGTCTCACAGGGATCACAGTCCCGTCCCACAGTGATCACCGTCCTGTCCCACAAGGATCTCATTCCTGTCCCACAGGGATCATATTTCAGTCCCACAGGGATCACAGTCCATTCCCAAAGAGATCAAAGTCCAGTCCCACAGGGATCACAGTCCTGTCCCACAGGAATCACAGTCCAGTCCCGAAAGAATCACAGTCCAGTCCCACACGGATCACAGTCCAGTCCCGAAGGGATCACAGTCCAGTCCCACAGGGATCACAGTCCAGTCCCACAGGTTCACAGTCCAGTCCCACAGGGATAACAGTCCAATGCCACAGTGATCACACTCCAGTCCCACAAGTTCACAGTCCAGTCCCACAGGGATAACAGTCCAATCACACAGGGATCACAGTCCAGTCCCACAGGGATCACAGTCCAGTTCCATAGGGATCACAGTCCAGTTCCACAGGGGTCATAGTCCAGTCCCACAGGGATCACAGTCCAGTCCCACAGGGATCACAGTCCAGTCCAACAGGGATCACAGTCCAGTCCCACAGGGATCAAAGTCCAGTCCCACAGAGTGGGTGTACAGTCCCCCAGGGATCACAGTCCAGTCCCACACGGATCACAGACCTGCCCACAGGGGTCAGAGTCCAGTGCCATCGTGGTCAGATTCCAGTGCCACAGGGGTCAGAGTCCAGTGCCACAGGGGTCAAAGTCCAGTGCCACAGGGAACACAGTCCAATCCCACAGAGATCACCGTCCTGTCCCACAAGGATGTCATTCCGGTCCCACAGGTATCACAGTCAAGTCCAACAGTGATCACAGTCCATTCCCACAGGGATCACACTCCAGTACCACAGGGATCACAGTCCAGTCCCACAGCGATCACAGTCCAGTCCCACAGTGATCACAGTCCAGTTCCACAGAGGTCACAGTCCAGTCCCACAGGAATCACAGTCCAGTCCCACAGCGGTTACAGTCCAGTCCCACAATGAACACAGTCCAGACGAAAAGGGATCACAGTCCAGTCCCACAATGATCACAGTCCAGACGAACAGGGATCACAGTCCAGTCCAACATAGATCATCGTCAAGTCCCACATGGATCACAGTCCAGCACCACAGGGTTTACAGTCCAGGGCCACTGGGGTCACATTCCTGTCTCACAGGGATCACAGTCCCGTCCCACAGTGATCACCGTCCTGTCCCACAAGGATCTCATTCCTGTCCCACAGGGATCATATTTCAGTCCCACAGGGATCACAGTCCATTCCCAAAGAGATCAAAGTCCAGTCCCACAGGGATCACAGTCCTGTCCCACAGGAATCACAGTCCAGTCCCGAAAGAATCACAGTCCAGTCCCACACGGATCACAGTCCAGTCCCGAAGGGATCACAGTCCAGTCCCACAGGGATCACAGTCCAGTCCCACAGGTTCACAGTCCAGTCCCACAGGGATAACAGTCCAATGCCACAGTGATCACACTCCAGTCCCACAAGTTCACAGTCCAGTCCCACAGGGATAACAGTCCAATCACACAGGGATCACAGTCCAGTCCCACAGGGATCACAGTCCAGTTCCATAGGGATCACAGTCCAGTTCCACAGGGGTCATAGTCCAGTCCCACAGGGATCACAGTCCAGTCCCACAGGGATCACAGTCCAGTCCAACAGGGATCACAGTCCAGTCCCACAGGGATCAAAGTCCAGTCCCACAGAGTGGGTGTACAGTCCCCCAGGGATCACAGTCCAGTCCCACACGGATCACAGACCTGCCCACAGGGGTCAGAGTCCAGTGCCATCGTGGTCAGATTCCAGTGCCACAGGGGTCAGAGTCCAGTGCCACAGGGGTCAAAGTCCAGTGCCACAGGGAATACAGTCCAATCCCACAGAGATCACCGTCCTGTCCCACAAGGATGTCATTCCGGTCCCACAGGTATCACAGTCAAGTCCAACAGTGATCACAGTCCATTCCCACAGGGATCACACTCCAGTACCACAGGGATCACAGTCCAGTCCCACAGCGATCACAGTCCAGTCCCACAGTGATCACAGTCCAGTTCCACAGAGGTCACAGTCCAGTCCCACATGGATCACAGTCCAGTCCCACAGGGATCACAGTCCAGTCCGACAGGGATAACAGTCCAGTCCCACAGGGATCACAGTCCAGTCCCACAGAGATCACAGTCCAGTTCCACAGGGGTCACAGTCCAGTCCCGAAGGGATAACAGTCCAGTGACACAGGGATCACAGTCCAGTCCCACAGGGATCACAGTCCAATCCCACAGGGATCACAGTCCAGTTCCACAGGGGTCACAGTCCAGTCCCACAGGGATCACAGTCCAGTCTAACAGGGATCACAGTCCAGTCCGACAGAGAAAACAGTCCAGTCGCACAGGGATCACAGTCCAGTCCCGAAGCGATCACAGTCCAGTGCCACAGGGAACAAAGACCAATCTCACATGATCACCGTCTTGCCCCACAAGGATCACAGTCCAGTCACACAGGGGTCACAGTGCAGTCACGCAAGGATCACAGTCCAGTCCCACAGGGATCACAGTCTAGTCCCAATGGGATTACAGTCCTGTCCCACTGTGCGGGTGTCCAGTCCCACAAGGATCACAGTCCTGCCCACAGGAGTCAGAGTCCAGTGCCACAGGGGCAGAGTACAGTGCCACAGGATTCACAGTCCAGTACACAGGGAACACAGTTTAATCCCACATTGATCACCGTCCTGTCCCACAAGGATCTCATTCCTGTCCCACAGGAATCACAGTCCAGTCCCACAGGGGTTACAGTCCAGTCCCACAATGATCACAATCCAGACGAACAGGGATCACAGTCCAGTCCAACATAGATCATAGTCAAGTCCCACATGGATCACAGTCCAGCGCCACAGGGTTTACAGTCCAGGCCCACTGGGGTCACATTCCTGTCTCACAGGTTCACAGTGCAGTCCCACAGTGATCACCGTCCTGTCCCACAAGGATCACATTCCTGTCCCACTGGGATTATATTTCAGTCCCACAGGGATCACAGTCCATTCCCAAAGAGATCAAAGTCCAGTCCCACAGGGATCACAGTCCTGTCCCACAGGGATCACAGTCCAGTCCCGAACGAATCACAGTCCAGTCCCACACGGATCACAGTCCAGTCCCGATGGGATCAGAGTCCAGTCCCACAGGGATCACAGTCCAGTCCCACAGGTTCACAGCCCAGTCCCACAGGTAAAACAGTTCAATCCCACAGTGATCACAGTCCAGTCCCACAAGTTCACAGTCCAGTCCCACAGGGATAACCGTTCAATCCCACAGGGATCACAGTCCAGTCCCACAGGGATCACAGTCCAGTTCCATAGGGATCACAGTCCAGTTCCACAGGGGTCACAGTCCAGTCCCACAGGGATCACAGTCCAGTCCCACAGGGATCACAGTCCAGTCCGCCAGGGATAACAGTCCAGTCCCACAGGGATCACAGTCCAGTCCCACAGGGATCACAGTCCAGTCCCACAGGTTCACAGTCCAGTCCCACAGGGATAACAGTCCAATCCCACAGTGATCACAGTCCAGTCCCACAAGTTCACAGTCTAGTCCCACAGGGATAACAGTCCAATCCAACAAGGATCTCATTCCTGTCCCACAGGGATCATATTTCAGTCCCACAGGGATCACAGTCCATTCCCAAAGAGATCAAAGTCCAGTCCCAAAGGGATCACAGTCCTGTCCCACAGGGATCACAGCCCAGTCCCGAAAGAATCACAGTCCAGTCCCACACGGATCACAGTCCAGTCCCGAAGGGATCACAGTCCAGTCCCACAGGGATCACAGTCCAGTCCCACAGGTTCATAGTCCAGTCCCAGAGGGATAACAGTCCAATCCCACAGTGATCACAGTCCAGTCCCACAAGTTCACAGTCCAGTCCCACAGGGATAACAGTCCAATCCCACAGGGAACACAGTCCAATCTCACATGATCACCGTCTTGCCCCACAAAGATCACAGTCCAGTCACACAGGGGTCACAGTGCAGTCACGCAAGGATCACAGTCCAGTCCCACAGGGATCACAGTCCTGTGCCAATGGGATTACAGTCCTGTGCCACTGTGCGGGTGTCCAGTCCCACAAGGATCACAGTCCTGCCCACAGGGGTCATAGTCCAGTGCTACAGGTGCAGAGTACAGTGCCACAGGATTCACAGTCCAGTACACAGGGAACACAGTTTAATCCCACATTGATCACCGTCCTGTCAGACAAGGATCTAATTCCTGTCCCACAGGAATCACAGTCCAGTCCCACAGGGGTCACAGTCCAGTCCCACAATGATCACAATCCAGACGAACAGGGATCACAGTCCAGTCCAACATAGATCATAGTCAAGTCCCACATGGATCACAGACCAGCGCCACAGGGTGTACTGTCCAGGCACACTGGGGTCACATTCCTGTCTAACAGGGATCACAGTGCAGTCCCACAGTGATCACCGTCCTGTCCCACAAGGATCACATTCCTGTCCCACTGTGATCATATTTCAGTCCCACAGGGATCACAGTCCATTCCCAAAGAGATCAAAGTCCAGTCCCACAGGGATCACAGTCCTGTCCCTCAGGGAGCACAGTCCAGTCCCGAAAGAATCACAGTCCAGTCCCACACGGATCACAGTCCAGTCCCGATGAAATCACAGTCCAGTCCCACAGGGATCACAGTCCAGTCCCACAGGTTCACAGTCCAGTCCCACAGGGATAACAGTCCAATCCCACAGTGATCACAGTCCAGTCCCACAAGTTCACAGTCTAGTCCCACAGGGATAACAGTCCAATCCAACAAGGATCTCAATCCTGTCCCACAGGGATCATATTTCAGTCCCACAGGGATCACAGTCCATTCCCAAAGAGATCAAAGTCCAGTCCCAAAGGGATCACAGTCCTGTCCCACAGGGATCACAGCCCAGTCCCGAAAGAATCACAGTCCAGTCCCACACGGATCACAGTCCAGTCCCGAAGGGATCACAGTCCAGTCCCACAGGGATCACAGTCCAGTCCCACAGGGAACACAGTCCAATCTCACATGATCACCGTCTTGCCCCACAAGGATCACAGTCCAGTCACACAGGGGTCACAGTGCAGTCACGCAAGGATCACAGTCCAGTCCCACAGGGATCACAGTCCAGTGCCAATGGGATTACAGTCCTGTGCCACTGTGCGGGTGTCCAGTCCCACAAGGATCACAGTCCTGCCCACAGGGGTCAGAGTCCAGTGCTACAGGTGCAGAGTACAGTGCCACAGGATTCACAGTCCAGTACACAGGGAACACAGTTTAATCCCACATTGATCACCGTCCTGTCACACAAGGATCTCATTCCTGTCCCACAGGAATCACAGTCCAGTCCCACAGGGGTAACAGTCCAGTCCCACAATGATCACAATCCAGACGAACAGGGATCACAGTCCAGTCCAACATAGATCATAGTCAAGTCCCACATGGATCACAGACCAGCGCCACAGGGTTTACAGTCCAGGCCCACTGGGGTCACATTCCTGTCTAACAGGGATCACAGTGCAGTCCCACAGTGATCACCGTCCTGTCCCACAAGGATCACATTCCTGTCCCACTGTGATCATATTTCAGTCCCACAGGGATCACAGTCCATTCCCAAAGAGATCAAAGTCCAGTCCCACAGGGATCACAGTCCTGTCCCTCAGGGAGCACAGTCCAGTCCCGAAATAATCACAGTCCAGTCACACACGGATCACAGTCCAGTCCCGATGAAATCACAGTCCAGTCTCACAGGGATCACAGTCCAGTCCCACAGGTTCACAGTCCAGTTCCACAGGGATAACAGTTCAATCCCACAGGGATCACAGTCCAGTCCCACAGGGAACACAGTCCAGTTCCATAGGGATCACAGTCCAGTTCCACAGGGGTCACAGTCCAGTCCCACAGGGATCACAGTCCAGTCCCACAGGGATCACAGTCCAGTCCGACAGGGATAACAGTCCAGTTCCACAGGGATCACAGTCCAGTCCCACAGGGATCACAGTCCAGTCCTACAGGTTCACATTCCAGTCCCACAGGGATAACAGTCCAATCCCACAGTGATCACAGTGCAGTCCCACAAGTTCAGAGTCCAGTTTCACAGGGATAACAGTCCAATCCGACAAGGATCTCATTCCTGTCCCACAGGGATCATATTTCAGTCCCACAGGGATCACAGTCCATTCCCAAAGATATCAAAGTCCAGTCCCAAAGGGATCACAATCCTGTCCCACAGGGATCACAGTCCAGTCCCGAAAGAATCATAGTCCATTCCCACACGGATCACAGTCCAGTCCCGAAGGGATCACAGTCCAGTCCCACAGGGATCACAGTCCAGTCCCACAGGTTCACAGTCCTGTCCCAATGGGATAACAGTACAATCCCACAGTGATCACAGTCCAGTCCCACAAGTTCACAGTCCAGTCCCACAGGGATAACAGTCCAATCCTTGAGGGATCACAGTCCAATCCCACAGTGATCACAGTCCAGTCCCACAAGTTCACAGTCCAGTCCCACAGGGATAACAGTCCAATCCCACAGGGATCACAATCCAGTCCCGAAGGTATCACAGTCCAGTCATCCGAGGAATCTCAGTCCAGTCCCACCGGAATCAAAGTCCAGTCCCACAAGGATCACAGTCCAGTCCCATAGGGATCACAGACCTATCCCACAGGGATCACAGTCCAGTCCCACAGGGATCACAATCCAGTCCCACAGGGGACAGAGTCCAGTCGCACAGGTTTCACAGTCCAGTCCCACAGGGATCACAGTCCTACCCCACAGGGGTCACAGTCCAGTTCGACAGGGATCACAGTCCAGTCCGAAACGGATCACAGTCCAGTCCAACAGGTGTCACAGTCCAGTCCCACAGAGCGGGTGTACAGTCACACAGGGATCAAAGTCCAGTCCGACCGACACGGATCACAGACCTGCCCACAGGGGTCAAAGTCAAGTGCCATCGGGGTCAGATTCCAGTGCCACAGGGGTCAGAGTCCAGTGCCACAAGGGTCACTGTCCAGTGCCACAGGGAACACAGTCCAATCCCACAGAGATCACCGTCCTGTCCCAAAAGGATGTCATTCCGGTCCCACAGGTATCACAGTCAAATCCAACAGTGATCAGAGTCCATTCCCACAGGGATCACACTCCAGTACCACAGGGATCACAGTCCAGTCCCACAGCGATCACAGTCCAGTCCCACAGGGATCACAGTCCAGTTCCACAGAGGTCACAGTCCAGTCCCACATGGATCACAGTCCAGTCCCACAGGGATCACAGTCCAGTCCGACAGGGATAACAGTCCAGTCCCACAGAGATCACAGTCCAGTCCCGAAGCGATCACAGTCCAGTCCCACATGGATCACAGTCCAGTCCCGAAGGGATAACAGTCCAGTGCCACAGGGATCACAGTCCAGTCCCACAGGGGTCACAGTCCAGTCCCACAGGGATCACAGTCCAGTCTAATAGGGATCACAGTCCAGTCCGACAGAGAAAACAGTCCAGTCGCACAGGGATCACAGTCCAGTCCCGAAGCGATCACAGTCCAGTGCCACAGGGAACACAGACCAATCTCACATGATCACCGTCTTGCCCCACAAGGATCACAGTCCAGTCACACAGGGGTCACAGTGCAGTCACGCAAGGATCACAGTCCAGTCCCACAGGGATCACAGTCCAGTCCCAATGGGATTACAGTCCTGTCCCACTGTGCGGGTGTCCAGTCCCACAAGGATCACAGTCCTGCCCACAGGAGTCAGAGTCCAGTGCCACAGGGGCAGAGTACAGTGTCACAGGATTCACAGTCCAGTACACAGGGAACACAGTTTAATCC
Source organism: Pristiophorus japonicus (assembly GCF_044704955.1). Lineage (NCBI taxonomy): Eukaryota > Metazoa > Chordata > Chondrichthyes > Pristiophoridae > Pristiophorus > Pristiophorus japonicus. The sequence goes on along the minus strand of NW_027254645.1, from coordinate 2,989,682 downwards.
CACATTGATCACCGTCCTGTCCCACAAGGATCTCATTCCTGTCCCACAGGAATCACAGTCCAGTCCCACAGGGGTTACAGTCCAGTCCCACAATGATCACAATCCAGACGAACAGGGATCACAGTCCAGTCCAACATAGATCATAGTCAAGTCCCACATGGATCACAGTCCAGCGCCACAGGGTTTACAGTCCAGGCCCACTGGGGTCACATTCCTGTCTCACAGGTTCACAGTGCAGTCCCACAGTGATCACCGTCCTGTCCCACAAGGATCTCATTCCTGTCCCACTGGGATCATATTTCAGTCCCACAGGGATCACAGTCCATTCCCAAAGAGATCAAAGTCCAGTCCCACAGGGATCACAGTCCTGTCCCACAGGGATCACAGTCCAGTCCCGAAAGAATCACAGTCCAGTCCCACACGGATCACAGTCCAGTCCCGATGGGATCACAGTCCAGTCCCACAGGGATCACAGTCCAGTCCCACAGGTTCACAGTCCAGTCCCACAGGTAAAACAGTTCAATCCCACAGTGATCACAGTCCAGTCCCGAAGCGATCACAGTCCAGTCCCACATGGATCACAGTCCAGTCCCGAAGGGATAACAGTCCAGTGCCACAGGGATCACAGTCCAGTCCCACAGGGATCACAGTCCAATCCCACAGGGATCACAGTCCAGTTCCACAGGGGTCACAGTCCAGTCCCACAGGGATCACAGTCCAGTCTAACAGGGATCACAGTCCAGTCCGACAGAGAAAACAGTCCAGTCGCACAGGGATCACAGTCCAGTTCCGAAGCGATCACAGTCCAGTGCCACAGGGAACACAGACCAATCACACATGATCACCGTCTTGCCCCACAAGGATCACAGTCCAGTCACACAGGGGTCACATTGCAGTCACGCAAGGATCACAGTCCAGTCCCACAGGGATCACAGTCCAGTCCCAATGGGATTACAGTCCTGTCCCACTGTGCGGGTGTCCAGTCCCACAAGGATCACAGTCCTGCCCACAGGAGTCAGAGTCCAGTGCCACAGGGGCAGAGTACAGTGCCACAGGATTCACAGTCCAGTACACAGGGAACACAGTTTAATCCCACATTGATCACCGTCCTTTCCCACAAGGATCTCATTCCTGTCCCACAGGAATCACAGTCCAGTCCCACAGGGGTTACAGTCCAGTCCCACAATGATCACAATCCAGACGAACAGGGATCACAGTCCAGTCCAACATAGATCATAGTCAAGTCCCACATGGATCACAGTCCAGCGCCACAGGGTTTACAGTCCAGGCCCACTGGGGTCACATTCCTGTCTCACAGGTTCACAGTGCAGTCCCACAGTGATCACCGTCCTGTCCCACAAGGATCACATTCCTGTCCTACTGGGATCATATTTCAGTCCCAAAGGGATCACAGTCCATTCCCAAAGAGATCAAAGTCCAGTCCCACAGGGATCACAGTCCTGTCCCACAGGGATCACAGTCCAGTCCCGAAAGAATCACAGTCCAGTCCCACACGGATCACAGTCCAGTCCCGATGGGATCACAGTCCAGTCCCACAGGGATCACAGTCCAGTCCCACAGGTTCACCGTCCAGTCCCACAGGTAAAACAGTTCAATCCCACAGTGATCACAGTCCAGTCCCACAAGTTCACAGTCCAGTCCCACAGGGATAACCGTCCAATCCCACAGGGATCACAGTCCAGTCCCACAGGGATCACAGTCCAGTTCCATAGGGATCACAGTCCAGTTCCACAGGGGTCACAGTCCAGTCCCACAGGGATCACAGTCCAGTCCCACAGGGATCACAGTCCAGTCCGCCAGGGATAACAGTCCAGTCCCACAGGGATCACAGTCCAGTCCCACAGGGATCACAGTCCAGTCCCACAGGTTCACAGTCCAGTCCCACAGGGATAACAGTCCAATCCCACAGTGATCACAGTCCAGTCCCACAAGTTCACAGTCTAGTCCCACAGGGATAACAGTCCAATCCAACAAGGATCTCATTCCTGTCCCACAGGGATCATATTTCAGTCCCACAGGGATCACAGTCCATTCCCAAAGAGATCAAAGTCCAGTCCCAAAGGGATCACAGTCCTGTCCCACAGGGATCACAGCCCAGTCCCGAAAGAATCACAGTCCAGTCCCACACGGATCACAGTCCAGTCCCGAAGGGATCACAGTCCAGTCCCACAGGGATCACAGTCCAGTCCCACAGGTTCATAGTCCAGTCCCAGAGGGATAACAGTCCAATCCCACAGTGATCACAGTCCAGTCCCACAAGTTCACAGTCCAGTCCCACAGGGATAACAGTCCAATCCCACAGGGAACACAGTCCAATCTCACATGATCACCGTCTTGCCCCACAAGGATCACAGTCCAGTCACACAGGGGTCACAGTGCAGTCACGCAAGGATCACAGTCCAGTCCCAATGGGATCACAGTCCAGTGCCAATGGGATTACAGTCCTGTGCCACTGTGCGGGTGTCCAGTCCCACAAGGATCACATTCCTGCCCACAGGGGTCAGAGTCCAGTGCTACAGGTGCAGAGTACAGTGCCACAGGATTCACAGTCCAGTACACAGGGAACACAGTTTAATCCCACATTGATCACCGTCCTGTCACACAAGGATCTCATTCCTGTCCCACAGGAATCACAGTCCAGTCCCACAGGGGTCACAGTCCAGTCCCACAATGATCACAATCCAGACGAACAGGGATCACAGTCCAGTCCAACATAGATCATAGTCAAGTCCCACATGGATCACAGACCAGCGCCACAGGGTTTACAGTCCAGGCCCACTGGGGTTACATTCCTGTCTAACAGGGATCACAGTGCAGTCCCACAGTGATCACCGTCCTGTCCCACAAGGTCACATTCCTGTCCCACTGTGATCATATTTCAGTCCCACAGGGATCACAGTCCATTCCCAAAGAGATCAAAGTGCAGTCCCACAGGGATCACAGTCCTGTCCCTCAGGGAGCACAGTCCAGTCCCGAAAGAATCACAGTCCAGTCCCACACGGATCACAGTCCAGTCCCGATGAAATCACAGTCCAATCCCACAGTGATCACAGTCCAGTCCCATAAGTTCACAGTCCAGTCCCACAGGGATAACCGTCCAATCCCACAGGGATCACAGTCCAGTCCCACAGGGATCACAGTCCAGTTCCAAAGGGATCACAGTCCAGTTCCACAGGGGTCACAGTCCAGTCCCACAGGGATCACAGTCCAGTACCACAGGGATCACAGTCCAGTCCGACAGGGATAACAGTGCAGTTCCACAGGGATCACAGTCCATTCCCACAGGGATCACAGTCCAGTCCTACATGTTCACAGTCCAGTACCACAGGGATAACAGTCCAATCCCACAGTGATCACAGTCCAGTCCCACAAGTTCAGAGTCCAGTTTCACAGGGATAACAGTCCAATCCGACAAGGATCTCCTTCCTGTCCCACAGGGATCATATTTCAGTCCCACAGGGATCACAGTCCATTCCCAAAGATATCAAAGTCCAGTCCCAAAGGGATCACAGTCCTGTCCCACAGGGATCACAGTCCAGTCCCGAAAGAATCATAGTCCAGTCCCACACGGATCACAGTCCAGTCCCGAAGGGATCACAGTCCAGTCCCACAGGGATCACAGTCCAGTCCCACAGGTTCACAGTCCTATCCCAATGGGATAACAGTACAATCCCACAGTGATCACAGTCCAGTCCCACAAGTTCACAGTCCAGTCCCACAGGGATAACAGTCCAATCCCACAGGGATCACAGTCCAATCCCACAGTGATCACAGTCCAGTCCCACAAGTTCACAGTCCAGTCCCACAGGGATAACAGTCCAATCCCACAGGGATCACAATCCAGTCCCGAAGGTATCACAGTCCAGTCATCCGAGGAATCTCAGTCCAGTCCCACCGGGATCAAAGTCCAGTCCCACAAGGATCACAGTCCAGTCCCATAGGGATCACAGACCTATCCCACAGGGATCACAGTCCAGTCACACAGGGGACACAGTCCAGTCGCACAGGTTTCACAGTCCAGTCCCACAGGGATCACAGTCCTACCCCACAGGGGTCACAGTCCAGTCCGACATGGATCACAGTCCAGTCCGAAACGGATCACAGTCCAGTCCAACAGGTGTCACAGTCCAGTCCCACAGAGCGGGTGTACAGTCACACAGGGATCAAAGTCCAGTCCGACACGGATCACAGACCTGCCCACAGGGGTCAGAGTCCAGTGCCATCGGGGTCAGATTCCAGTGCCACAGGGGTCAGAATCCAGTGCCACAGGGGTCACAGTCCAGTGCCACAGGGAACACCGTCCAATCCCACAGTGATCACTGTCCTGTCCCACAAGGATGTCATTCCGGTCCCACAGTTATTACAGTCAAGTCCAACAGTGATCACAGTCCATTCCCACAGGGGTCACAGTCCAGTACCACAGGGATCACAGTCCAGTCCCACAGGGATCACATCCAGTTCCATAGGGATCACTGTCCAGTTCCACAGGGGTCACAGTCCAGTCCCACAGGGATCACAGTCCAGTCTAACAGGGATCACAGTCCAGTCCGACGGAGAGAACAGTCCAGTCGCACAGGGATCACAGCCCAGTCCAGAAGCGATCACAGTCCAGTCCCACATGGATCACAGTCCAGTCCCGAAGGGATAACAGTCCAGTGCAACAGGGAACACAGTCCAATCTCACATGATCACCGTCTTGCCCCACAAGGATCACAGTCCAGTCACACAGGGGTCACAGTGCAGTCACGCAAGGATCACAGTCCAGTCCCACAGGGATCATATTTCAGTCCCACAGGGATCACAGTCCATTCCCAAAGAGATCAAAGTCCAGTCCCACAGGGATCACAGTCCTGTCCCACAGGGATCACAGTCCAGTCCCGAAAGAATCACAGTCCAGTCCCACACGGATCACAGTCCAGTCCCGAAGGGATCACAGTCCAGTCCTACAGGGATCACTGTCCAGTCCTACAGAATTCACAGTCCAGTCCCACAATGGTCACAGTCCTGTCCCACAGGGGTCACAGTCCAGTCACACAGGGGTCACAGTCCAGTCCCACATGTGACACAGTCCAGTACCACAGAGGTTACAGTCCAGTCCCACAGGGGTCACAGTCCATTGCAACAGGGATCACAGTCCAATGCCACAGGGATCACAGTCCAGTCCCACAGGGGTCACAGTCCCGTCCCACAGAGTTCACAGTCCAGTCCCACACGGGATACGTCCATTCGCACACGTGTCACATTCCAGTCGCACAAGGGTCACAGTCCAGTCCCAATGGGTTCACAGTCCATTCCCACAGGGATCTCAGTCCAGTGCCACAGGGGTCACAGTCCAGTGCCACAGGGAACACAGTCCAATCCCACATTGATCACCGTCCTGTCCCACAAGGATGTCATTCCGGTCACACAATATAACACAGTCAAGTCCAACAGTGATCACAGTCCATTCCCACAGGGGTCACAGTCCAGTCCCACAGGGATCACAGTCCAGTCCCACAGGGATCACAGTCCAGGCGGACAGGAATAACAGTGCAGTCCCACAGGGATCACAGTCCAGTCCCGAAGCGATCACAGTCCAGTCCCACATGGATCACAGTCCAATCCCGAAGGGATAACAGTCCAGTGTCACAGGGATCACAGTCCAGTCCCACAGGGATCACAGTCCAGTCCCACAGGGATCACAGTCCAGTTCCACAGGGGTCACAGTCCAGTCCCACAGGGATCACAGTCCAGTCCCACAGGGATCACAGTCTAGTCCGACAGGAATAACAGTCCAGTCCCACAGGGATCACAGTCCAGTCCCGAAGTGATCAAAGTCCAGTCCCACATGGATCACAGTCCAATCCCGTCGGGATAACAGTCCAGTGCCACAGGGATCACAGTCCCGTCCCACAGGGATCACAGTCCAGTCCGAAAGGGATAACAGTCCAGTCCCACAGGGATCACAGTCCAGTCCCGAAGCGATCACAATCCACTCCCACATGGATCACAGTCCAGTCCCGAAGGGATAACAGTCCAGTGCCACAGGGAACACAGTCCAATCCGACATGATCAGCGTCTTGCCCCACAAGGATCACAGTCCAGTCACACAGGGGTCACAGTGCAGTCACGCAAGGATCACAGTCCAGCCCCACAGGGATCACAGTCCAGTCCCAATGGGATTACAATCCTGTCCCACTGTGCGGGTGTCCAGTCCCACAAGGATCACAGTCCTGCCCACAGGGGTCAGAGTCCAGTGCCACAGGGTTCACAGTCCAGAACACAGGGAACACAGTTTAATCCCACATTGATCACCGTCCTGTCCCACAAGGATCTCATTCCTGTCCCACAGGAATCACAGTCCAGTCCCACAGGGGGTTACAGTCCAGTCCCACAATGATCACAGTCCAGACGAACAGGGTTCAAAGTCCAGTCCAACATGGATCATAGTCAAGTCCCACATGGATCACAGTCCAGCGCCACAGGGTTTACAGTCCAGTCCCACAGGGATAACAGTCCAATCCCACAGTGATCACAGTCCAGTCCCACAAGTTCACAGTCCAGTCCCACAGGGATAAAAGTCCATTCCCACAGGGATCACAATCCAGTCCCGAAGGGATCACAGTCCAGTCATCAGAGGAATCTCAGTCCAGTCCCACAGGGATCAAAGTCCAGTCCCACAATGATCACAGTCCAGTCCTACAGGGATCATAGTCCCGTCCCAAAGGGATCACAGTCCAGTCCCACAGGGATCACATGTCCAGTCCCACAGGGATCACATTCCTTTACCACAGTGATCACAATCCAGTCCCACAGGGGACACAGTCCAGTCGCACAGGGTTCACAGTCCAGTCCCACAGGGATCACAGTCCTATCCCACAGGGGTCACAGTCCAGTCCGACAGGAATCACAGTCCAGTCCAACAGGTGTCACAGTCCAGTCCCAGATGGTTCACAGTCCAGTCTCCCAGGGTTCACAGTCCAGTGCACAGGGAACACAGTTTAATCGCACATTGATCACCGTCCTGTCCCACAAGGATCTCATTCCTGTCCCACAGGAATCACAGTCCAGTCCCACAAGGGTTACAGTCCAGTCCCACAATGATCACAGTCCAGATGAACAGGGATCACAGTCCAGTCCAACATGGATCATAGTCAAGCCCCACATGGATCACAGTCCAGCACCACAGGGTTTACAGTCCAGGCCCACTGGGGTCACATTCCTGTCTAACAGGGATCAAAGTCTAGTCTCACGGGGATCAATGTCCAGACCCACAGGGATCACAGCCCTGCCCAGAGTGGTCAGAGTCCAGTAACACAGGGGTCAGAGTCCAGTGCCACAGGGTTCACAGTCCAGTCACACAGGGAACTGAGACCAATCCCACATTGATCACCGTCCTGTCCCACAAGGATCTCATTCCTGTCCCACAGGGATCATATTTCAGTCCCACAGGGATCACAGTCCATTCCCAAAGAGATCAAAGTCCAGTCCCACAGGGATCACAGTCCTGTCCAACAGGGATCACAGTCCAGTCCCGAAAGAATCACAGTCCAGTCCCACAGGGATCACAGTCCAGTCCCGAAGGGATCACAGTCCAGTCCCACAGGGATCACAGTCCAGTACCACAGAGCGGGTGCACAGTCCCACAGGGATCACAGTCCAGTTCCACACGGATCACAGACCTGCCCACAGGGCTCAGAGTCCAGTGCCATCGGGGTCAGATTCCAGTGCCACAGGGTTTAGAGTCGAGTGCCACAGGGGTCAGAGTCCAGTGCCACAGGGAAAACAGTCCAATCCCACAGTGATCACCGTCCTGTCCCACAAGGATGTCATTCCGGTCCCACAGGTATCACAGTCAAGTCCAACAGTGATCACAGTCCATTCCCACAGGGGTCACAGTCCAGTCCCACAGGGGTCACAGTCCAGTCCTACAGGGATCACTGTCCAGTCCTACAGAGTTCACAGTCCAGTCCCACAATGGTCACAGTCCTGTCCCACAGGGGTCACAGTCCAGTCACACAGGGGTCACAGTCCAGTCCCACAGGTGACACAGTCCAGTACCACAGAGGTTACAGTCCAGTCCCACAGGGGTCACAGTCCATTGCAACAGGGATCACAGTCCAATGCCACAGGGATCACAGTCCAGTCCCACAGGGGTCACAGTCCCGTCCCACAGAGTTCACAGTCCAGTCCCACACGGGATACGTCCATTCGCACACGTGTCACATTCCAGTCGCACAAGGGTCACAGTCCAGTCCCAATGGGTTCACAGTCCATTCCCACAGGGATCACAGTCCAGTCCCACAGGGGTTACAGTCCAGTCCCACAGGGATCACTGTCCAGTTCCACAGAGTTCACAGTCCAGTCCCACAGGGGTCACAGTCTTGTCCCACAGGGATCACAGTCCAGTCCCACAGGGGTCACAGTCCAGTCCCACAGGGGTCACAGTGCAGTCCCACAGGGGACACAGTCCAGTTCCACAGGCGTGACAGTCCAGTCCCACAGGGGTCACAGTCCAGTCCCACAGGGGTCACAGCCCAGTCCCACAGGGGTCATACTCCAGTACCACAGGGGTTACAGTCCAGTCCCACATGGATCACAATCCAGTCCAACAGGGATCACAGTCCAGTCCCACAGGGTTCACAGTCCAGTCCCACAGGGATCACAGTCCAGTCCCACAGAGCGGGTGTACAGTCCCACAGGGATCACTGTCCAGTCCCACATGGATCACAGACCTGCCCACAGGGGTCAGAGTCCAGTGCCATCGTGGTCAGATTCCAGTGCCACAGGGGTCAGAGTCCAGTGCCACAGGGGTCACAGTCCAGTACCACAGCGAACACAGTCCAATCCCACAGAGATCACCGTCCAGTCCCACAAGGATGTCATTCCGGTCCCACAGGTATCACAGTCCAGTCCGACAGGAATAACAGTCCAGTCCCACAGGGATCACAGTGCAGTCCCGAAGCGATCACAGCCCAGTCCCACATGGATCACAGTCCAATCCCGAAGGGATAACAGTCCAGTGCCACAGGGATCACAGTCCAGTCCCACAGGGATCACAGTCCAGTCCCACAGGGGTCACAGTCCAGTCCCACAGGGATCACAGTCCAGTCCCACAGGGATCACAGTCCAGTCCGACAGGTATAACAGTCCAGTCCCACAGGGATCACAGTCCTGTCCCGAAGCGATCACAGTCCAGCCCCACAGGGATCACAGTCCAGTCCCAATGGGATTACAGTCCTGTCCCACTGTGCGGGTGTCCAGTCCCACAAGGATCACAGTCCTGCCCACAGGGGTCAGAGTCCAGTGCCACAGGGGTCAGAGTACTGTGCCACAGGGTTCACAGTCCAGTACACAGGGAACACAGTTTAATCCCACATTGATCACCGTCCTGTCCCACAAGGATCTCATTCCTTTACCACAGGCATCACAATCCAGTCCCACAGGGGATACAGTCCAGTCGCACAGGGGTCACAGTCCAGTGCCACAGGGAAAACAGTCCAATCCCACAGTGATCACCGTCCTGTCCCACAAGGATGTCATTCCGGTCCCACTGGTATCACAGTCAAGTCCAACAGTGATCACAGTCCATTCCCACAGGGGTCACAGTCCAGTACCACAGGGATCACAGTCCAGTCCCACAGGGATCACAGTCCAGTCCCACAGGGATCACAGTCCAGTTCCACAGGGGTCACAGTCCAGTGCCACAGGGATCACAGTCCAGTCCCACAGGGATCACAGTCCAGTCCGACACGGATAATAGTCCAGTCGCACAAGGATCAAAGTCCAGTCCCGAAGCGATCACAGTCCAGTCCCACATGGATCACAGTCCACTCTCGAAGGGATAACAGTCCAGTGCCACAGGGAACACAGTCCAATGCCACATGGTCACCGTCTTGCCCCACAAGGATCACAGTCCAGTCACACAGGCATCACAGTGCAGTCACGCAAGGATCACAGTCCAGTCCCACAGGGATCACAGTCCAGTCCCAATGGGATTACAGTCCTGTCCCACTGTGCGGGTGTCCAGTCCCACAAGGATCACAGTCCTGCCCACAGGGGTGAGTGTCCAGTGCCACAGGGGTCAGAGTACAGTGCCACAGGGTTCATAGTCCAGTACACAGGGAACACAGTTTAATCCCACATTGATCACCGTCCTGTCCCACAAGGATCTCATTCCTGTCCCACAGGAATCACAGTCCAGTCCCACAGGTGTTACAGTCCAGTCCCACAATGATCACAGTCCAGACGAACAGGGATCACAGTCCAGTCCAACATGGATCATAGTTAAGTCTCACATGGATCACAGTCCAGCGCCACAGGGTTTAAAGTCCAGGCCCACTGGTGTCACATTCCTGTCTCACAGGGATCACAGTCCAGTCCCACAGTGATCACCGTCCTGTCCCACAAGGATCTCATTCCTGTCCCACAGGGATCATATTTCAGTCCCACAGGGATCACAGTCCATTCCCAAAGAGATCAAAGTCCAGTCCCACAGGGATCACAGTCCTGTCCCACAGGGATCACAGTCCAGTCCCGAAAGAATCACAGTCCAGTCCCACACGGATCAAAGTCCAGTCCCGAAGTGATCACAGTCCAGTCCCACAGGGATCACAGTCCAGTCCCACAGGTTCACAGTCCAGTCCCACAGGGATAACAGTCCAATCACACAGTGATCACAGTCCAGTCCCACAAGTTCACAGTCCAGTCCACAGGGATTACAGTCCAATCCCACATGGATCACAATCCAGTCCCGAAGGGATCACAGTCCAGTCATCAGAGGAATCTCAGTCCAGTCCCACAGGGATCAAAGTCCTGTCCCACAAGGATCACAGTCCAGTCCCACAGGGATCATAGTCCCGTCCCACAGGGATCACAGTCCAGTCCCACAGGGATCACATGTCCAGTCCCACAGGTGTCACAGTCCAGTCCCAGAGGGGTCACAGTTCAGTCCAACAGGTGTCACAGTCCAGTCCCAGAGGGGTCACAGTCCAGTATCCCAGGGGTCAAAGTCCAGTCCCACAGTGATCACAGTCCAGTCCCATAGGGGTCACAGGCCAATCCCACAGGGATCACTGTCCAGTCCCACAGTGTTCACAGTCCAGTCCCACACGGGTTACGTCCATTCGCACACGTGTCACATTCCAGTCGCACAAGTGTCACAGGCCAGTCCCAATGGGGTCACAGTCTCGTCTCAATGGGATCACAGTCCAGTCGCACAGAGTTCACAGTCCAGTCTCACAGGGATCACAGTCCAGTCCCACAGGGGAAACAGTCCAGTCCCACAGGGATCACTGTCCAGTCCTACAGAGTTCACAGTCCAGTCCCACAATGGTCACAGTCCTGTCCCACAGGTTCACAGTCCAGTCCCACAGGGGTCACAGTCCAGTCCCACAGTGGTCACAGTCCAGTCCCACAGGGGACACAGTCCAGTACCACAGAGGTTACAGTCCAGTCCCACAATGGTCACAGTCCTGTCCCACAGGTTCACAGTCCAATGCCACAGGGATCACAGTCCAGTCCCACAGGGGTCACAGTCCCGTCCCACAGAGTTCACAGTCCAGTCCCACACTGGATACGTCCATTCGCACACGTGTCACATTCCAGTCGCACAAGGGTCACAGTCCAGTCCCAATAGGGTCACAGTCCAGTCCCACAGGGATCACAGTCCAGTCCCACCGGGGTCACAGTCCAGTCCCACAGGGATCACTGTCCAGTTCCACAGAGTTCACAGTCCAGTCCCACAGGGGTCACAGTGTTGTCCCACAGGATCACAGTCCAGTCCCAAAGGGGTCACAGTCCAGTCTCACAGGGGTCACAGTGCAGTCCCGCAGGAGACACAGTCCAGTATCACGGGAGTAACAGTCCAGTCCCACAGGGGTCACAGTCCAGTCCCACAGGGGTCACAGTCCAGTCCCACAGGGGTCATACTCCAATACCACAGGGGTTACAGTCCAGTCCCACATGGATCACAATCCAGTCCAACAGGGATCACAGTCCAGTCACACAGGGATCACAGTCCAGTCCCACAGGGATCACAGTCCAGTCCCACAGAGCGGGTGTACAGTCCCACAGGGATCACAGTCCAGTCCCACACGGCTCACAGACCTGCCCACAGGGGTCAGAGTCCAGTGCCACAGTGGTCACAGTCCAGTACCACAGGGAACACAGTTCAATCTCACATTGATCAACGTCCTGTCCCACAAGGATGTCATTCCGGTCCCACAGGTATCACAGTGCAGTCCCACAGGGATCACAGTCCAGTCCCACAGGGATCACAGTCCAGTCCGACAGGAATAACAGTCCAGTCCCACACGGATCACAGTCCAGTCCCGAAGCGATCACAGTCCAGTCCCACATGGATCACAGTCCAATCCCGAAGGGATAACAGTCCAGTCCCACAGGGATCACAGTCCAGTCCCACAGGGATCACAGTCCAGTTCCACAGGGGTCACAGTCCAGTCCCACAGGGATCACAGTCCAGTCCCACAGGGATCACAGTCCAGTCCGACAGGGATAACAGTCTAGTCCCACAGGGATCACAGTCCAGTCCCGAAGCGATCACAGTCCAGCCCCACAGGGATCACAGTCCAGTCCCAATGGGATTACAGTCCTGTCCCACTGTGCGGCTGTCCAGTCGCACAAGGATCACAGTCCTGCCCACAGGGGTCAGAGTCCAGTGCCACAGGGGTCAGAATACAGTGCCACAGGGTTCACAGTCCAGTACACAGGGAACACAGTTTAATCCCACATTGATCACCGTCCTGTCCCACAAGGATCTCATTCCTGTCCCACAGGAATCACAGTCCAGTCCCACAGGGGTTAAAGTCCAGTCCCACAATGATCACAGTCCAGACGAACAGGGATCACAGTCCAATCCAACATGGTTCATAGTCAAGTCCCACATGGATCACAGTCCAGCGCCACAGGGTTTAAAGTCCAGGCCCACTGGGGTCACATTCCTGTCTCACAGGGATCACAGTCCAGTCCCACAGTGATCAGCGTCCTGTCCCACAAGGATCTCATTCCTGTCCCACAGGGATCATATTTTAGTCCCACAGGGATAACAATCCATTCCCAAAGAGATCAAAGTCCAGTCCCACAGGGATCACAGTCCTGTCCCACAGGGATCACAGTCCAGTCCCGAAAGAATCACAGTCCAGTCCCACACGGATCAAAGTCCAGTCCCGAAGTGATCACAGTCGAGTCCCACAGGGATCACAGTCCAGTCCCACAGGTTCACAGTCCAGTCCCACAGGGATAACAGTCCAATCACACAGTGATCACAGTCCCGTCCCACAAGTTCACAGTCCAGTCCACAGGGATTACAGTCCAATCCCACAGGGATCACAATCCAGTCCCGAAGGGATCACAGTCCAGTCATCAGAGGAATCTCAGTCCAGTCCCACAGGGATCAAAGTCCAGTCCCACAAGTATCACAGTCCAGTTCCACAGGGATCATAGTCCCGTCCCACAGGGATCACAGTCCAGTCCCACAGGGATCACATGTCCAGTCCTACAGGGATCACAGTCCTTCACCACAGGGATCACAATTCAGTCCCACAGGGGACACAGTCCAGTCACACAGGGTTCACAGTCCAGTCGGACAGGGTTCACAGTCCAGTCCCACAGGGATCACAGTCCTATCCCACAGGGATCACAGTCCAGTCCCACAGGGATCACAGTCCAGTCCCACAGAGCGGGTGTACAGTCCCACAGGGATCACAGTCCACTCCCACACGGATCACAGACCTGCCCACAGGTATCAGAGTCCAGTGCCATCGAGGTCAGATTCCAGTGCCACAGGGGTCAGAGTCCAGTGCCACAGGGGTCATAGTCCAGTGCCACAGGGAACACAGTCGAATCCCACATTGATCACGGTCCTGTCCCACAAAGATGTCATTCCGGTCCCACAGGTATCACAGTCAAGTCCAACAGTGATCACAGTCCATTCCCACAGGGGTCACAGTGCAGTCCCACAGGGATCACAGTCCAGTCCCACAGGGATCACAGTCCAGTCCGACAGGAATAACAGTCCAGTCCCACAGGGATCACAGTCCAGTCCCGAAGCGATCACAGTCCAGTCCCACATGGATCACAGTCCAATCCCGAAGGGATAACAGTCCAGTGCCACAGGGATCACAGTCCAGTCCCACAGGGATCACAGTCCAGTCCCACAGGGGTCAAAGTCCAGTCCCACAAGGGTCACAGTCCAGTCCCACAGGGGTCATACTCCAGTACCACAGGGGTTACAGTCCAGTCACACATGGATCACAATCCAGTCCAACAGGGATCACAGTCCAGTCCCACAGGGATCACAGTCCAGTCCCACAGGGATCACAGTCCAGTCCCACAGAGCGGTTGTACAGTCCCACAGGGATCACAGTCCAGTCCCACACGGATCACAGTCCAGTCCCACAGGGATCACAGTCCAGTCCCGAAGCGATCACAGTCCAGTCCCACATGGATCACAGTCCAATCCCGAAGGGATAACAGTCCAGTGCCACAGGGATCACAGTCCAGTTCCACAGGGGTCACAGTCCAGTCCCACAGGGATCACAGTCCAGTCCCACAGGGATCAAAGTCCAGTCCGACAGGGAAAACAGTCCAGTCCCACAGGGGTCAAAGTCCAGTCCCACAAGGGTCACAGTCCAGTCCCACAGGGGTCATACTCCAGTACCACAGGGGTTACAGTCCAGTCACACATGGATCACAATCCAGTCCAACAGGGATCACAGTCCAGTCCCACAGGGATCACAGTCCAGTCCCACAGGGATCACAGTCCAGTCCCACAGAGCGGTTGTACAGTCCCACAGGGATCACAGTCCAGTCCCACACGGATCACAGACCTGCCCACAGGGGTCAGAGTCCAGTGCCATCGTGGTCAGATTCCAGTGCCACAGGAGTCAGAGTCCAGTGCCACAGGGGTCACAGTCCAGTGCCACAGGGAACACAGTCCAATCCCACATTGATCACCGTCCTGTCCCACAAGGATGTCATTCCGGTCCCACAGGTATCACAGTCAAGTCCAACAGTGATCACAGTCCATTCCCACAGGGATCACAGTCCAGTACCACAGGGATCACAGTCCAGTCCGACAGGAATAACAGTCCAGTCCCACAGGGATCACAGTCCAGTCCCGAAGCGATCAAAGTCCAGTCCCACATGGATCACAGACCAATCCCGAAGGGATAACAGTCCAGTGCCACAGGGATCACAGTCCAGTCCCACAGGGATCACAGTCCAGTCCCACAGGGATCACAGTCCAGTTCCACAGGGGTCACAGTCCAGTCCCACAGGGATCACAGTCCATTCCCACAGGGATCACAGTCCAGTCCCACAGGGATCACAGTCCAGTCCCACAGAGCGGGTGTACAGTCCCACAGGGATCACAGTCCACTCCCACACGGATCACAGACCTGCCCACAGGGATCAGAGTCCAGTGCCATCGTGGTCAGATTCCAGTGCCACAGGGGTCAGAGTCCAGTGCCACAGGGGTCATAGTCCAGTGCCACAGGGAACACAGTCCAATCCCACATTGATCACCGTCCTGTCCCACAAGGATGTCATTCCGGTCCCACAGTTATCACAGTCAAGTCCAACAGTGATCACAGTCCATTCCCACAGGGGTCACAGTGCAGTCCCACAGTGATCACAGTCCAGTCCCACAGGGATCACAGTCCAGTCCGACAGGAATAACAGTCCAGTCCGACAGGAATAACAGTCCAGTGCCACAGGGATCACAGTCCAGTCCCACAGGGATCACAGTCCAGTCCCACAGGGATCACAGTCCAGTTCCACAGGGGTCACAGTCCAGTCCCACAGGGATCACAGTCCAGTCCCACAGGGATCACAGTCCAGTCCGACAGGGAAAACAGTCCAGTCCCACAGGGATCACAGTCCAGTCCGGAAGCGATCACAGTCCAGTCCCACATGGATCACAGTCCACTCTCGAAGGGATAACAGTCCAGTGCCACAGGGAACACAGTCCAATGCCACATGGTCACCGTCTTGCCCCACAAGGATCACAGTCCAGTCACACAGGCATCACAGTGCAGTCACGCAAGGATCACAGTCCAGTCCCACAGGGATCACAGTCCAGTCCCAATGGGATTACAGTCCTGTCCCACTGTGCGGGTGTCCAGTCCCACAAGGATCACAGTCCTGCCCACAGGGGTGAGTGTCCAGTGCCACAGGGGTCAGAGTACAGTGCCACAGGGTTCATAGTCCAGTACACAGGGAACACAGTTTAATCCCACATTGATCACCGTCCTGTCCCACAAGGATCTCATTCCTGTCCCACAGGAATCACAGTCCAGTCCCACAGGTGTTACAGTCCAGTCCCACAATGATCACAGTCCAGACGAACAGGGATCACAGTCCAGTCCAACATGGATCATAGTTAAGTCTCACATGGATCACAGTCCAGCGCCACAGGGTTTAAAGTCCAGGCCCACTGGTGTCACATTCCTGTCTCACAGGGATCACAGTCCAGTCCCACAGTGATCACCGTCCTGTCCCACAAGGATCTCATTCCTGTCCCACAGGGATCATATTTCAGTCCCACAGGGATCACAGTCCATTCCCAAAGAGATCAAAGTCCAGTCCCACAGGGATCACAGTCCTGTCCCACAGGGATCACAGTCCAGTCCCGAAAGAATCACAGTCCAGTCCCACACGGATCAAAGTCCAGTCCCGAAGTGATCACAGTCCAGTCCCACAGGGATCACAGTCCAGTCCCACAGGTTCACAGTCCAGTCCCACAGGGATAACAGTCCAATCACACAGTGATCACAGTCCAGTCCCACAAGTTCACAGTCCAGTCCACAGGGATTACAGTCCAATCCCACATGGATCACAATCCAGTCCCGAAGGGATCACAGTCCAGTCATCAGAGGAATCTCAGTCCAGTCCCACAGGGATCAAAGTCCTGTCCCACAAGGATCACAGTCCAGTCCCACAGGGATCATAGTCCCGTCCCACAGGGATCACAGTCCAGTCCCACAGGGATCACATGTCCAGTCCCACAGGTGTCACAGTCCAGTCCCAGAGGGGTCACAGTTCAGTCCAACAGGTGTCACAGTCCAGTCCCAGAGGGGTCACAGTCCAGTATCCCAGGGGTCAAAGTCCAGTCCCACAGTGATCACAGTCCAGTCCCATAGGGGTCACAGGCCAATCCCACAGGGATCACTGTCCAGTCCCACAGTGTTCACAGTCCAGTCCCACACGGGTTACGTCCATTCGCACACGTGTCACATTCCAGTCGCACAAGGGTCACAGGCCAGTCCCAATGGGGTCACAGTCTCGTCTCAATGGGATCACAGTCCAGTCGCACAGAGTTCACAGTCCAGTCTCACAGGGATCACAGTCCAGTCCCACAGGGGAAACAGTCCAGTCCCACAGGGATCACTGTCCAGTCCTACAGAGTTCACAGTCCAGTCCCACAATGGTCACAGTCCTGTCCCACAGGTTCACAGTCCAGTCCCACAGGGGTCACAGTCCAGTCCCACAGTGGTCACAGTCCAGTCCCACAGGGGACACAGTCCAGTACCACAGAGGTTACAGTCCAGTCCCACAATGGTCACAGTCCTGTCCCACAGGTTCACAGTCCAATGCCACAGGGATCACAGTCCAGTCCCACAGGGGTCACAGTCCCGTCCCACAGAGTTCACAGTCCAGTCCCACACTGGATACGTCCATTCGCACACGTGTCACATTCCAGTCGCACAAGGGTCACAGTCCAGTCCCAATAGGGTCACAGTCCAGTCCCACAGGGATCACAGTCCAGTCCCACCGGGGTCACAGTCCAGTCCCACAGGGATCACTGTCCAGTTCCACAGAGTTCACAGTCCAGTCCCACAGGGGTCACAGTGTTGTCCCACAGGATCACAGTCCAGTCCCAAAGGGGTCACAGTCCAGTCTCACAGGGGTCACAGTGCAGTCCCGCAGGAGACACAGTCCAGTATCACAGGAGTAACAGTCCAGTCCCACAGGGGTCACAGTCCAGTCCCACAGGGGTCACAGTCCAGTCCCACAGGGGTCATACTCCAATACCACAGGGGTTACAGTCCAGTCCCACATGGATCACAATCCAGTCCAACAGGGATCACAGTCCAGTCACACAGGGATCACAGTCCAGTCCCACAGGGATCACAGTCCAGTCCCACAGAGCGGGTGTACAGTCCCACAGGGATCACAGTCCAGTCCCACACGGCTCACAGACCTGCCCACAGGGGTCAGAGTCCAGTGCCACAGTGGTCACAGTCCAGTACCACAGGGAACACAGTTCAATCTCACATTGATCAACGTCCTGTCCCACAAGGATGTCATTCCGGTCCCACAGGTATCACAGTGCAGTCCCACAGGGATCACAGTCCAGTCCCACAGGGATCACAGTCCAGTCCGACAGGAATAACAGTCCAGTCCCACACGGATCACAGTCCAGTCCCGAAGCGATCACAGTCCAGTCCCACATGGATCACAGTCCAATCCCGAAGGGATAACAGTCCAGTCCCACAGGGATCACAGTCCAGTCCCACAGGGATCACAGTCCAGTTCCACAGGGGTCACAGTCCAGTCCCACAGGGATCACAGTCCAGTCCCACAGGGATCACAGTCCAGTCCGACAGGGATAACAGTCTAGTCCCACAGGGATCACAGTCCAGTCCCGAAGCGATCACAGTCCAGCCCCACAGGGATCACAGTCCAGTCCCAATGGGATTACAGTCCTGTCCCACTGTGCGGCTGTCCAGTCGCACAAGGATCACAGTCCTGCCCACAGGGGTCAGAGTCCAGTGCCACAGGGGTCAGAATACAGTGCCACAGGGTTCACAGTCCAGTACACAGGGAACACAGTTTAATCCCACATTGATCACCGTCCTGTCCCACAAGGATCTCATTCCTGTCCCACAGGAATCACAGTCCAGTCCCACAGGGGTTAAAGTCCAGTCCCACAATGATCACAGTCCAGACGAACAGGGATCACAGTCCAATCCAACATGGTTCATAGTCAAGTCCCACATGGATCACAGTCCAGCGCCACAGGGTTTAAAGTCCAGGCCCACTGGGGTCACATTCCTGTCTCACAGGGATCACAGTCCAGTCCCACAGTGATCAGCGTCCTGTCCCACAAGGATCTCATTCCTGTCCCACAGGGATCATATTTTAGTCCCACAGGGATAACAATCCATTCCCAAAGAGATCAAAGTCCAGTCCCACAGGGATCACAGTCCTGTCCCACAGGGATCACAGTCCAGTCCCGAAAGAATCACAGTCCAGTCCCACACGGATCAAAGTCCAGTCCCGAAGTGATCACAGTCGAGTCCCACAGGGATCACAGTCCAGTCCCACAGGTTCACAGTCCAGTCCCACAGGGATAACAGTCCAATCACACAGTGATCACAGTCCCGTCCCACAAGTTCACAGTCCAGTCCACAGGGATTACAGTCCAATCCCACAGGGATCACAATCCAGTCCCGAAGGGATCACAGTCCAGTCATCAGAGGAATCTCAGTCCAGTCCCACAGGGATCAAAGTCCAGTCCCACAAGTATCACAGTCCAGTTCCACAGGGATCATAGTCCCGTCCCACAGGGATCACAGTCCAGTCCCACAGGGATCACATGTCCAGTCCTACAGGGATCACAGTCCTTCACCACAGGGATCACAATCCAGTCCCACAGGGGACACAGTCCAGTCACACAGGGTTCACAGTCCAGTCGCACAGGGTTCACAGTCCAGTCCCACAGGGATCACAGTCCTATCCCACAGGGATCACAGTCCAGTCCCACAGGGATCACAGTCCAGTCCCACAGAGCGGGTGTACAGTCCCACAGGGATCACAGTCCAGTCCCACAGGGATCACATGTCCAGTCCCACAGGTGTCACAGTCCAGTCCCAGAGGGGTCACAGTTCAGTCCAACAGGTGTCACAGTCCAGTCCCAGAGGGGTCACAGTCCAGTATCCCAGGGGTCAAAGTCCAGTCCCACAGTGATCACAGTCCAGTCCCATAGGGGTCACAGGCCAATCCCACAGGGATCACTGTCCAGTCCCACAGTGTTCACAGTCCAGTCCCACACGGGTTACGTCCATTCGCACACGTGTCACATTCCAGTCGCACAAGGGTCACAGGCCAGTCCCAATGGGGTCACAGTCTCGTCTCAATGGGATCACAGTCCAGTCGCACAGAGTTCACAGTCCAGTCTCACAGGGATCACAGTCCAGTCCCACAGGGGAAACAGTCCAGTCCCACAGGGATCACTGTCCAGTCCTACAGAGTTCACAGTCCAGTCCCACAATGGTCACAGTCCTGTCCCACAGGTTCACAGTCCAGTCCCACAGGGGTCACAGTCCAGTCCCACAGTGGTCACAGTCCAGTCCCACAGGGGACACAGTCCAGTACCACAGAGGTTACAGTCCAGTCCCACAATGGTCACAGTCCTGTCCCACAGGTTCACAGTCCAATGCCACAGGGATCACAGTCCAGTCCCACAGGGGTCACAGTCCCGTCCCACAGAGTTCACAGTCCAGTCCCACACTGGATACGTCCATTCGCACACGTGTCACATTCCAGTCGCACAAGGGTCACAGTCCAGTCCCAATAGGGTCACAGTCCAGTCCCACAGGGATCACAGTCCAGTCCCACCGGGGTCACAGTCCAGTCCCACAGGGATCACTGTCCAGTTCCACAGAGTTCACAGTCCAGTCCCACAGGGGTCACAGTGTTGTCCCACAGGATCACAGTCCAGTCCCAAAGGGGTCACAGTCCAGTCTCACAGGGGTCACAGTGCAGTCCCGCAGGAGACACAGTCCAGTATCACAGGAGTAACAGTCCAGTCCCACAGGGGTCACAGTCCAGTCCCACAGGGGTCACAGTCCAGTCCCACAGGGGTCATACTCCAATACCACAGGGGTTACAGTCCAGTCCCACATGGATCACAATCCAGTCCAACAGGGATCACAGTCCAGTCACACAGGGATCACAGTCCAGTCCCACAGGGATCACAGTCCAGTCCCACAGAGCGGGTGTACAGTCCCACAGGGATCACAGTCCAGTCCCACACGGCTCACAGACCTGCCCACAGGGGTCAGAGTCCAGTGCCACAGTGGTCACAGTCCAGTACCACAGGGAACACAGTTCAATCTCACATTGATCAACGTCCTGTCCCACAAGGATGTCATTCCGGTCCCACAGGTATCACAGTGCAGTCCCACAGGGATCACAGTCCAGTCCCACAGGGATCACAGTCCAGTCCGACAGGAATAACAGTCCAGTCCCACACGGATCACAGTCCAGTCCCGAAGCGATCACAGTCCAGTCCCACATGGATCACAGTCCAATCCCGAAGGGATAACAGTCCAGTCCCACAGGGATCACAGTCCAGTCCCACAGGGATCACAGTCCAGTTCCACAGGGGTCACAGTCCAGTCCCACAGGGATCACAGTCCAGTCCCACAGGGATCACAGTCCAGTCCGACAGGGATAACAGTCTAGTCCCACAGGGATCACAGTCCAGTCCCGAAGCGATCACAGTCCAGCCCCACAGGGATCACAGTCCAGTCCCAATGGGATTACAGTCCTGTCCCACTGTGCGGCTGTCCAGTCGCACAAGGATCACAGTCCTGCCCACAGGGGTCAGAGTCCAGTGCCACAGGGGTCAGAATACAGTGCCACAGGGTTCACAGTCCAGTACACAGGGAACACAGTTTAATCCCACATTGATCACCGTCCTGTCCCACAAGGATCTCATTCCTGTCCCACAGGAATCACAGTCCAGTCCCACAGGGGTTAAAGTCCAGTCCCACAATGATCACAGTCCAGACGAACAGGGATCACAGTCCAATCCAACATGGTTCATAGTCAAGTCCCACATGGATCACAGTCCAGCGCCACAGGGTTTAAAGTCCAGGCCCACTGGGGTCACATTCCTGTCTCACAGGGATCACAGTCCAGTCCCACAGTGATCAGCGTCCTGTCCCACAAGGATCTCATTCCTGTCCCACAGGGATCATATTTTAGTCCCACAGGGATAACAATCCATTCCCAAAGAGATCAAAGTCCAGTCCCACAGGGATCACAGTCCTGTCCCACAGGGATCACAGTCCAGTCCCGAAAGAATCACAGTCCAGTCCCACACGGATCAAAGTCCAGTCCCGAAGTGATCACAGTCGAGTCCCACAGGGATCACAGTCCAGTCCCACAGGTTCACAGTCCAGTCCCACAGGGATAACAGTCCAATCACACAGTGATCACAGTCCCGTCCCACAAGTTCACAGTCCAGTCCACAGGGATTACAGTCCAATCCCACAGGGATCACAATCCAGTCCCGAAGGGATCACAGTCCAGTCATCAGAGGAATCTCAGTCCAGTCCCACAGGGATCAAAGTCCAGTCCCACAAGTATCACAGTCCAGTTCCACAGGGATCATAGTCCCGTCCCACAGGGATCACAGTCCAGTCCCACAGGGATCACATGTCCAGTCCTACAGGGATCACAGTCCTTCACCACAGGGATCACAATCCAGTCCCACAGGGGACACAGTCCAGTCACACAGGGTTCACAGTCCAGTCGCACAGGGTTCACAGTCCAGTCCCACAGGGATCACAGTCCTATCCCACAGGGATCACAGTCCAGTCCCACAGGGATCACAGTCCAGTCCCACAGAGCGGGTGTACAGTCCCACAGGGATCACAGTCCACTCCCACACGGATCACAGACCTGCCCACAGGTATCAGAGTCCAGTGCCATCGAGGTCAGATTCCAGTGCCACAGGGGTCAGAGTCCAGTGCCACAGGGGTCATAGTCCAGTGCCACAGGGAACACAGTCGAATCCCACATTGATCACGGTCCTGTCCCACAAAGATGTCATTCCGGTCCCACAGGTATCACAGTCAAGTCCAACAGTGATCACAGTCCATTCCCACAGGGGTCACAGTGCAGTCCCACAGGGATCACAGTCCAGTCCCACAGGGATCACAGTCCAGTCCGACAGGAATAACAGTCCAGTCCCACAGGGATCACAGTCCAGTCCCGAAGCGATCACAGTCCAGTCCCACATGGATCACAGTCCAATCCCGAAGGGATAACAGTCCAGTGCCACAGGGATCACAGTCCAGTCCCACAGGGATCACAGTCCAGTCCCACAGGGGTCAAAGTCCAGTCCCACAAGGGTCACAGTCCAGTCCCACAGGGGTCATACTCCAGTACCACAGGGGTTACAGTCCAGTCACACATGGATCACAATCCAGTCCAACAGGGATCACAGTCCAGTCCCACAGGGATCACAGTCCAGTCCCACAGGGATCACAGTCCAGTCCCACAGAGCGGTTGTACAGTCCCACAGGGATCACAGTCCAGTCCCACACGGATCACAGTCCAGTCCCACAGGGATCACAGTCCAGTCCCGAAGCGATCACAGTCCAGTCCCACATGGATCACAGTCCAATCCCGAAGGGATAACAGTCCAGTGCCACAGGGATCACAGTCCAGTTCCACAGGGGTCACAGTCCAGTCCCACAGGGATCACAGTCCAGTCCCACAGGGATCAAAGTCCAGTCCGACAGGGAAAACAGTCCAGTCCCACAGGGGTCAAAGTCCAGTCCCACAAGGGTCACAGTCCAGTCCCACAGGGGTCATACTCCAGTACCACAGGGGTTACAGTCCAGTCACACATGGATCACAATCCAGTCCAACAGGGATCACAGTCCAGTCCCACAGGGATCACAGTCCAGTCCCACAGGGATCACAGTCCAGTCCCACAGAGCGGTTGTACAGTCCCACAGGGATCACAGTCCAGTCCCACACGGATCACAGACCTGCCCACAGGGGTCAGAGTCCAGTGCCATCGTGGTCAGATTCCAGTGCCACAGGAGTCAGAGTCCAGTGCCACAGGGGTCACAGTCCAGTGCCACAGGGAACACAGTCCAATCCCACATTGATCACCGTCCTGTCCCACAAGGATGTCATTCCGGTCCCACAGGTATCACAGTCAAGTCCAACAGTGATCACAGTCCATTCCCACAGGGATCACAGTCCAGTACCACAGGGATCACAGTCCAGTCCGACAGGAATAACAGTCCAGTCCCACAGGGATCACAGTCCAGTCCCGAAGCGATCAAAGTCCAGTCCCACATGGATCACAGACCAATCCCGAAGGGATAACAGTCCAGTGCCACAGGGATCACAGTCCAGTCCCACAGGGATCACAGTCCAGTCCCACAGGGATCACAGTCCAGTTCCACAGGGGTCACAGTCCAGTCCCACAGGGATCACAGTCCATTCCCACAGGGATCACAGTCCAGTCCCACAGGGATCACAGTCCAGTCCCACAGAGCGGGTGTACAGTCCCACAGGGATCACAGTCCACTCCCACACGGATCACAGACCTGCCCACAGGGATCAGAGTCCAGTGCCATCGTGGTCAGATTCCAGTGCCACAGGGGTCAGAGTCCAGTGCCACAGGGGTCATAGTCCAGTGCCACAGGGAACACAGTCCAATCCCACATTGATCACCGTCCTGTCCCACAAGGATGTCATTCCGGTCCCACAGTTATCACAGTCAAGTCCAACAGTGATCACAGTCCATTCCCACAGGGGTCACAGTGCAGTCCCACAGTGATCACAGTCCAGTCCCACAGGGATCACAGTCCAGTCCGACAGGAATAACAGTCCAGTCCGACAGGAATAACAGTCCAGTGCCACAGGGATCACAGTCCAGTCCCACAGGGATCACAGTCCAGTCCCACAGGGATCACAGTCCAGTTCCACAGGGGTCACAGTCCAGTCCCACAGGGATCACAGTCCAGTCCCACAGGGATCACAGTCCAGTCCGACAGGGAAAACAGTCCAGTCCCACAGGGATCACAGTCCAGTCCGGAAGCGATCACAGTCCAGCCCCAAAGGGATCACAGTCCAGTCCCAATGGGATTACAGTCCTGTCCCACTGTGCGGGTGTCCAGTCCCACAAGGATCACAGTCCTGCCCATAGGGGTCAGAGTCCAGTGCCACAGGGGTTACAGTCCAGTTACACAATGATCACAGTCCAGACGAACAGGGATCACACTCCAGTCCAACATGGAACATAGTCAAGTCCCACATGGATCACAGTCCAGCGCCACAGGGTTTACAGTCCAGTACCACAGGGATAACAGTCCAATCCCACAGTGATCACAGTCCAGTCCCACAAGTTCACAGTCCAGTCCCACAGGGATAACAGTCCAATCCCACAGGGATCACAATCCAGTCCCGAAGGGATCACAGTCCGGTTATCAGAGGAATCTCAGTCCAGTCCCACAGGGATCAAAGTCCAGTCCCACAAGGATCACAGTCCAGTCGCACAGGGATCATAGTCCAGTCCGACAGGAATAACAGTCCAGTCCCACAGGGATCACAGTGCAGTCCCGAAGCGATCACAGCCCAGTCCCACATGGATCACAGTCCAATCCCGAAGGGATAACAGTCCAGTGCCACAGGGATCACAGTCCAGTCCCACAGGGATCACAGTCCAGTCCCACAGGGGTCACAGTCCAGTCCCACAGGGATCACAGTCCAGTCCCACAGGGATCACAGTCCAGTCCGACAGGTATAACAGTCCAGTCCCATAGGGATCACAGTCCTGTCCCGAAGCGATCACAGTCCAGCCCCACAGGGATCACAGTCCAGTCCCAATGGGATTACAGTCCTGTCCCACTGTGCGGGTGTCCAGTCCCACAAGGATCACAGTCCTGCCCACAGGGGTCAGAGTCCAGTGCCACAGGGGTCAGAGTACTGTGCCACAGGGTTCACAGTCCATTACACAGGGAACACAGTTTAATCCCACATTGATCACCGTCCTGTCCCACAAGGATCTCATTCCTTTACCACAGGCATCACAATCCAGTCCCACAGGGGATACAGTCCAGTCGCACAGGGGTCACAGTCCAGTGCCACAGGGAAAACAGTCCAATCCCACAGTGATCACCGTCCTGTCCCACAAGGATGTCATTCCGGTCCCACTGGTTTCACAGTCAAGTCCAACAGTGATCACAGTCCATTCCCACAGGGGTCACAGTCCAGTACCACAGGGATCACAGTCCAGTCCCACAGGGATCACAGTCCAGTCCCACAGGGATCACAGTCCAGTTCCACAGGGGTCACAGTCCAGTGCCACAGGGATCACAGTCCAGTCCCACAGGGATCACAGTCCAGTCCGACACGGATAATAGTCCAGTCGCACAAGGATCAAAGTCCAGTCCCGAAGCGATCACAGTCCAGTCCCACATGGATCACAGTCCACTCTCGAAGGGATAACAGTCCAGTGCCACAGGGAACACAGTCCAATGCCACATGATCACCGTCTTGCCCCACAAGGATCACAGTCCAGTCACACAGGCATCACAGTGCAGTCACGCAAGGATCACAGTCCAGTCCCACAGGGATCACAGTCCAGTCCCAATGGGATTACAGTCCAGTCCCACTGTGCGGGTGTCCAGTCCCACAAGGATCACAGTCCTGCCCACAGGGGTGAGTGTCCAGTGCCACAGGGGTCAGAGTACAGTGCCACAGGGTTCATAGTCCAGTACACAGGGAACACAGTTTAATCCCACATTGATCACCGTCCTGTCCCACAAGGATCTCATTCCTGTCCCACAGGAATCACAGTCCAGTCCCACAGGTGTTACAGTCCAGTCCCACAATGATCACAGTCCAGACGAACAGGGATCACAGTCCAGTCCAACATGGATCATAGTTAAGTCTCACATGGATCACAGTCCAGCGCCACAGGGTTTAAAGTCCAGGCCCACTGGTGTCACATTCCTGTCTCACAGGGATCACAGTCCAGTCCCACAGTGATCACCGTCCTGTCCCACAAGGATCTCATTCCTGTCCCACAGGGATCATATTTCAGTCCCACAGGGATCACAGTCCATTCCCAAAGAGATCAAAGTCCAGTCCCACAGGGATCACAGTCCTGTCCCACAGGGATCACAGTCCAGTCCCGAAAGAATCACAGTCCAGTCCCACACGGATCAAAGTCCAGTCCCGAAGTGATCACAGTCCAGTCCCACAGGGATCACAGTCCAGTCCCACAGGTTCACAGTCCAGTCCCACAGGGATAACAGTCCAATCACACAGTGATCACAGTCCAGTCCCACAAGTTCACAGTCCAGTCCACAGGGATTACAGTCCAATCCCACATGGATCACAATCCAGTCCCGAAGGGATCACAGTCCAGTCATCAGAGGAATCTCAGTCCAGTCCCACAGGGATCAAAGTCCTGTCCCACAAGGATCACAGTCCAGTCCCACAGGGATCATAGTCCCGTCCCACAGGGATCACAGTCCAGTCCCACAGGGATCACATGTCCAGTCCCACAGGTGTCACAGTCCAGTCCCAGAGGGGTCACAGTTCAGTCCAACAGGTGTCACAGTCCAGTCCCAGAGGGGTCACAGTCCAGTATCCCAGGGGTCAAAGTCCAGTCCCACAGTGATCACAGTCCAGTCCCATAGGGGTCACAGGCCAATCCCACAGGGATCACTGTCCAGTCCCACAGTGTTCACAGTCCAGTCCCACACGGGTTACGTCCATTCGCACACGTGTCACATTCCAGTCGCACAAGGGTCACAGGCCAGTCCCAATGGGGTCACAGTCTCGTCTCAATGGGATCACAGTCCAGTCGCACAGAGTTCACAGTCCAGTCTCACAGGGATCACAGTCCAGTCCCACAGGGGAAACAGTCCAGTCCCACAGGGATCACTGTCCAGTCCTACAGAGTTCACAGTCCAGTCCCACAATGGTCACAGTCCTGTCCCACAGGTTCACAGTCCAGTCCCACAGGGGTCACAGTCCAGTCCCACAGTGGTCACAGTCCAGTCCCACAGGGGACACAGTCCAGTACCACAGAGGTTACAGTCCAGTCCCACAATGGTCACAGTCCTGTCCCACAGGTTCACAGTCCAATGCCACAGGGATCACAGTCCAGTCCCACAGGGGTCACAGTCCCGTCCCACAGAGTTCACAGTCCAGTCCCACACTGGATACGTCCATTCGCACACGTGTCACATTCCAGTCGCACAAGGGTCACAGTCCAGTCCCAATAGGGTCACAGTCCAGTCCCACAGGGATCACAGTCCAGTCCCACCGGGGTCACAGTCCAGTCCCACAGGGATCACTGTCCAGTTCCACAGAGTTCACAGTCCAGTCCCACAGGGGTCACAGTGTTGTCCCACAGGATCACAGTCCAGTCCCAAAGGGGTCACAGTCCAGTCTCACAGGGGTCACAGTGCAGTCCCGCAGGAGACACAGTCCAGTACCACAGGAGTAACAGTCCAGTCCCACAGGGGTCACAGTCCAGTCCCACAGGGGTCACAGTCCAGTCCCACAGGGGTCATACTCCAATACCACAGGGGTTACAGTCCAGTCCCACATGGATCACAATCCAGTCCAACAGGGATCACAGTCCAGTCACACAGGGATCACAGTCCAGTCCCACAGGGATCACAGTCCAGTCCCACAGAGCGGGTGTACAGTCCCACAGGGATCACAGTCCAGTCCCACACGGCTCACAGACCTGCCCACAGGGGTCAGAGTCCAGTGCCACAGTGGTCACAGTCCAGTACCACAGGGAACACAGTTCAATCTCACATTGATCAACGTCCTGTCCCACAAGGATGTCATTCCGGTCCCACAGGTATCACAGTGCAGTCCCACAGGGATCACAGTCCAGTCCCACAGGGATCACAGTCCAGTCCGACAGGAATAACAGTCCAGTCCCACACGGATCACAGTCCAGTCCCGAAGCGATCACAGTCCAGTCCCACATGGATCACAGTCCAATCCCGAAGGGATAACAGTCCAGTCCCACAGGGATCACAGTCCAGTCCCACAGGGATCACAGTCCAGTTCCACAGGGGTCACAGTCCAGTCCCACAGGGATCACAGTCCAGTCCCACAGGGATCACAGTCCAGTCCGACAGGGATAACAGTCTAGTCCCACAGGGATCACAGTCCAGTCCCGAAGCGATCACAGTCCAGCCCCACAGGGATCACAGTCCAGTCCCAATGGGATTACAGTCCTGTCCCACTGTGCGGCTGTCCAGTCGCACAAGGATCACAGTCCTGCCCACAGGGGTCAGAGTCCAGTGCCACAGGGGTCAGAATACAGTGCCACAGGGTTCACAGTCCAGTACACAGGGAACACAGTTTAATCCCACATTGATCACCGTCCTGTCCCACAAGGATCTCATTCCTGTCCCACAGGAATCACAGTCCAGTCCCACAGGGGTTAAAGTCCAGTCCCACAATGATCACAGTCCAGACGAACAGGGATCACAGTCCAATCCAACATGGTTCATAGTCAAGTCCCACATGGATCACAGTCCAGCGCCACAGGGTTTAAAGTCCAGGCCCACTGGGGTCACATTCCTGTCTCACAGGGATCACAGTCCAGTCCCACAGTGATCAGCGTCCTGTCCCACAAGGATCTCATTCCTGTCCCACAGGGATCATATTTTAGTCCCACAGGGATAACAATCCATTCCCAAAGAGATCAAAGTCCAGTCCCACAGGGATCACAGTCCTGTCCCACAGGGATCACAGTCCAGTCCCGAAAGAATCACAGTCCAGTCCCACACGGATCAAAGTCCAGTCCCGAAGTGATCACAGTCGAGTCCCACAGGGATCACAGTCCAGTCCCACAGGTTCACAGTCCAGTCCCACAGGGATAACAGTCCAATCACACAGTGATCACAGTCCCGTCCCACAAGTTCACAGTCCAGTCCACAGGGATTACAGTCCAATCCCACAGGGATCACAATCCAGTCCCGAAGGGATCACAGTCCAGTCATCAGAGGAATCTCAGTCCAGTCCCACAGGGATCAAAGTCCAGTCCCACAAGTATCACAGTCCAGTTCCACAGGGATCATAGTCCCGTCCCACAGGGATCACAGTCCAGTCCCACAGGGATCACATGTCCAGTCCTACAGGGATCACAGTCCTTCACCACAGGGATCACAATCCAGTCCCACAGGGGACACAGTCCAGTCACACAGGGTTCACAGTCCAGTCGCACAGGGTTCACAGTCCAGTCCCACAGGGATCACAGTCCTATCCCACAGGGATCACAGTCCAGTCCCACAGGGATCACAGTCCAGTCCCACAGAGCGGGTGTACAGTCCCACAGGGATCACAGTCCACTCCCACACGGATCACAGACCTGCCCACAGGTATCAGAGTCCAGTGCCATCGAGGTCAGATTCCAGTGCCACAGGGGTCAGAGTCCAGTGCCACAGGGGTCATAGTCCAGTGCCACAGGGAACACAGTCGAATCCCACATTGATCACGGTCCTGTCCCACAAAGATGTCATTCCGGTCCCACAGGTATCACAGTCAAGTCCAACAGTGATCACAGTCCATTCCCACAGGGGTCACAGTGCAGTCCCACAGGGATCACAGTCCAGTCCCACAGGGATCACAGTCCAGTCCGACAGGAATAACAGTCCAGTCCCACAGGGATCACAGTCCAGTCCCGAAGCGATCACAGTCCAGTCCCACATGGATCACAGTCCAATCCCGAAGGGATAACAGTCCAGTGCCACAGGGATCACAGTCCAGTCCCACAGGGATCACAGTCCAGTCCCACAGGGGTCAAAGTCCAGTCCCACAAGGGTCACAGTCCAGTCCCACAGGGGTCATACTCCAGTACCACAGGGGTTACAGTCCAGTCACACATGGATCACAATCCAGTCCAACAGGGATCACAGTCCAGTCCCACAGGGATCACAGTCCAGTCCCACAGGGATCACAGTCCAGTCCCACAGAGCGGTTGTACAGTCCCACAGGGATCACAGTCCAGTCCCACACGGATCACAGTCCAGTCCCACAGGGATCACAGTCCAGTCCCGAAGCGATCACAGTCCAGTCCCACATGGATCACAGTCCAATCCCGAAGGGATAACAGTCCAGTGCCACAGGGATCACAGTCCAGTTCCACAGGGGTCACAGTCCAGTCCCACAGGGATCACAGTCCAGTCCCACAGGGATCAAAGTCCAGTCCGACAGGGAAAACAGTCCAGTCCCACAGGGGTCAAAGTCCAGTCCCACAAGGGTCACAGTCCAGTCCCACAGGGGTCATACTCCAGTACCACAGGGGTTACAGTCCAGTCACACATGGATCACAATCCAGTCCAACAGGGATCACAGTCCAGTCCCACAGGGATCACAGTCCAGTCCCACAGGGATCACAGTCCAGTCCCACAGAGCGGTTGTACAGTCCCACAGGGATCACAGTCCAGTCCCACACGGATCACAGACCTGCCCACAGGGGTCAGAGTCCAGTGCCATCGTGGTCAGATTCCAGTGCCACAGGAGTCAGAGTCCAGTGCCACAGGGGTCACAGTCCAGTGCCACAGGGAACACAGTCCAATCCCACATTGATCACCGTCCTGTCCCACAAGGATGTCATTCCGGTCCCACAGGTATCACAGTCAAGTCCAACAGTGATCACAGTCCATTCCCACAGGGATCACAGTCCAGTACCACAGGGATCACAGTCCAGTCCGACAGGAATAACAGTCCAGTCCCACAGGGATCACAGTCCAGTCCCGAAGCGATCAAAGTCCAGTCCCACATGGATCACAGACCAATCCCGAAGGGATAACAGTCCAGTGCCACAGGGATCACAGTCCAGTCCCACAGGGATCACAGTCCAGTCCCACAGGGATCACAGTCCAGTTCCACAGGGGTCACAGTCCAGTCCCACAGGGATCACAGTCCATTCCCACAGGGATTACAGTCCAGTCCCACAGGGATCACAGTCCAGTCCCACAGAGCGGGTGTACAGTCCCACAGGGATCACAGTCCACTCCCACACGGATCACAGACCTGCCCACAGGGATCAGAGTCCAGTGCCATCGTGGTCAGATTCCAGTGCCACAGGGGTCAGAGTCCAGTGCCACAGGGGTCATAGTCCAGTGCCACAGGGAACACAGTCCAATCCCACATTGATCACCGTCCTGTCCCACAAGGATGTCATTCCGGTCCCACAGTTATCACAGTCAAGTCCAACAGTGATCACAGTCCATTCCCACAGGGGTCACAGTGCAGTCCCACAGGGATCACAGTCCAGTCCCACAGGGATCACAGTCCAGTCCGACAGGAATAACAGTCCAGTCCGACAGGAATAACAGTCCAGTGCCACAGGGATCACAGTCCAGTCCCACAGGGGTCACAGTCCAGTCCCACAGGGATCACAGTCCAGTCCCACAGGGATCACAGTCCAGTCCGACAGGGAAAACAGTCCAGTCCCACAGGGATCACAGTCCAGTCCGGAAGCGATCACAGTCCAGCCCCAAAGGGATCACAGTCCAGTCCCAATGGGATTACAGTCCTGTCCCACTGTGCGGGTGTCCAGTCCCACAAGGATCACAGTCCTGCCCATAGGGGTCAGAGTCCAGTGCCACAGGGGTTACAGTCCAGTTACACAATGATCACAGTCCATACGAACAGGGATCACACTCCAGTCCAACATGGAACATAGTCAAGTCCCACATGGATCACAGTCCAGCGCCACAGGGTTTACAGTCCAGTACCACAGGGATAACAGTCCAATCCCACAGTGATCACAGTCCAGTCCCACAAGTTCACAGTCCAGTCCCACAGGGATAACAGTCCAATCCCACAGGGATCACAATCCAGTCCCGAAGGGATCACAGTCCGGTTATCAGAGGAATCTCAGTCCAGTCCCACAGGGATCAAAGTCCAGTCCCACAAGGATCACAGTCCAGTCGCACAGGGATCATAGTCCAGTCCGACAGGAATAACAGTCCAGTCCCACAGGGATCACAGTGCAGTCCCGAAGCGATCACAGCCCAGTCCCACATGGATCACAGTCCAATCCCGAAGGGATAACAGTCCAGTGCCACAGGGATCACAGTCCAGTCCCACAGGGATCACAGTCCAGTCCCACAGGGGTCACAGTCCAGTCCCACAGGGATCACAGTCCAGTCCCACAGGGATCACAGTCCAGTCCGACAGGTATAACAGTCCAGTCCCATAGGGATCACAGTCCTGTCCCGAAGCGATCACAGTCCAGCCCCACAGGGATCACAGTCCAGTCCCAATGGGATTACAGTCCTGTCCCACTGTGCGGGTGTCCAGTCCCACAAGGATCACAGTCCTGCCCACAGGGGTCAGAGTCCAGTGCCACAGGGGTCAGAGTACTGTGCCACAGGGTTCACAGTCCATTACACAGGGAACACAGTTTAATCCCACATTGATCACCGTCCTGTCCCACAAGGATCTCATTCCTTTACCACAGGCATCACAATCCAGTCCCACAGGGGATACAGTCCAGTCGCACAGGGGTCACAGTCCAGTGCCACAGGGAAAACAGTCCAATCCCACAGTGATCACCGTCCTGTCCCACAAGGATGTCATTCCGGTCCCACTGGTATCACAGTCAAGTCCAACAGTGATCACAGTCCATTCCCACAGGGGTCACAGTCCAGTACCACAGGGATCACAGTCCAGTCCCACAGGGATCACAGTCCAGTCCCACAGGGATCACAGTCCAGTTCCACAGGGGTCACAGTCCAGTGCCACAGGGATCACAGTCCAGTCCCACAGGGATCACAGTCCAGTCCGACACGGATAATAGTCCAGTCGCACAAGGATCAAAGTCCAGTCCCGAAGCGATCACAGTCCAGTCCCACATGGATCACAGTCCACTCTCGAAGGGATAACAGTCCAGTGCCACAGGGAACACAGTCCAATGCCACATGATCACCGTCTTGCCCCACAAGGATCACAGTCCAGTCACACAGGCATCACAGTGCAGTCACGCAAGGATCACAGTCCAGTCCCACAGGGATCACAGTCCAGTCCCAATGGGATTACAGTCCAGTCCCACTGTGCGGGTGTCCAGTCCCACAAGGATCACAGTCCTGCCCACAGGGGTGAGTGTCCAGTGCCACAGGGGTCAGAGTACAGTGCCACAGGGTTCATAGTCCAGTACACAGGGAACACAGTTTAATCCCACATTGATCACCGTCCTGTCCCACAAGGATCTCATTCCTGTCCCACAGGAATCACAGTCCAGTCCCACAGGTGTTACAGTCCAGTCCCACAATGATCACAGTCCAGACGAACAGGGATCACAGTCCAGTCCAACATGGATCATAGTTAAGTCTCACATGGATCACAGTCCAGCGCCACAGGGTTTAAAGTCCAGGCCCACTGGTGTCACATTCCTGTCTCACAGGGATCACAGTCCAGTCCCACAGTGATCACCGTCCTGTCCCACAAGGATCTCATTCCTGTCCCACAGGGATCATATTTCAGTCCCACAGGGATCACAGTCCATTCCCAAAGAGATCAAAGTCCAGTCCCACAGGGATCACAGTCCTGTCCCACAGGGATCACAGTCCAGTCCCGAAAGAATCACAGTCCAGTCCCACACGGATCAAAGTCCAGTCCCGAAGTGATCACAGTCCAGTCCCACAGGGATCACAGTCCAGTCCCACAGGTTCACAGTCCAGTCCCACAGGGATAACAGTCCAATCACACAGTGATCACAGTCCAGTCCCACAAGTTCACAGTCCAGTCCACAGGGATTACAGTCCAATCCCACATGGATCACAATCCAGTCCCGAAGGGATCACAGTCCAGTCATCAGAGGAATCTCAGTCCAGTCCCACAGGGATCAAAGTCCTGTCCCACAAGGATCACAGTCCAGTCCCACAGGGATCATAGTCCCGTCCCACAGGGATCACAGTCCAGTCCCACAGGGATCACATGTCCAGTCCCACAGGTGTCACAGTCCAGTCCCAGAGGGGTCACAGTTCAGTCCAACAGGTGTCACAGTCCAGTCCCAGAGGGGTCACAGTCCAGTATCCCAGGGGTCAAAGTCCAGTCCCACAGTGATCACAGTCCAGTCCCATAGGGGTCACAGGCCAGTCCCACAGGGATCACTGTCCAGTCCCACAGTGTTCACAGTCCAGTCCCACACGGGTTACGTCCATTCGCACACGTGTCACATTCCAGTCGCACAAGGGTCACAGGCCAGTCCCAATGGGGTCACAGTCTCGTCTCAATGTGATCACAGTCCAGTCGCACAGAGTTCACAGTCCAGTCTCACAGGGATCACAGTCCAGTCCCACAGGGGAAACAGTCCAGTCCCACAGGGATCACTGTCCAGTCCTACAGAGTTCACAGTCCAGTCCCACAATGGTCACAGTCCTGTCCCACAGGTTCACAGTCCAGTCCCACAGGGGTCACAGTCCAGTCCCACAGTGGTCACAGTCCAGTCCCACAGGGGACACAGTCCAGTACCACAGAGGTTACAGTCCAGTCCCACAATGGTCACAGTCCTGTCCCACAGGTTCACAGTCCAATGCCACAGGGATCACAGTCCAGTCCCACAGGGGTTACAGTCCCGTCCCACAGAGTTCACAGTCCAGTCCCACACTGGATACGTCCATTCGCACACGTGTCACATTCCAGTCGCACAAGGGTCACAGTCCAGTCCCAATAGGGTCACAGTCCAGTCCCACAGGGATCACAGTCCAGTCCCACCGGGGTCACAGTCCAGTCCCACAGGGATCACTGTCCAGTTCCACAGAGTTCACAGTCCAGTCCCACAGGGGTCACAGTGTTGTCCCACAGGATCACAGTCCAGTCCCAAAGGGGTCACAGTCCAGTCTCACAGGGGTCACAGTGCAGTCCCGCAGGAGACACAGTCCAGTATCACAGGAGTAACAGTCCAGTCCCACAGGGGTCACAGTCCAGTCCCACAGGGGTCACAGTCCAGTCCCACAGGGGTCATACTCCAATACCACAGGGGTTACAGTCCAGTCCCACATGGATCACAATCCAGTCCAACAGGGATCACAGTCCAGTCACACAGGGATCACAGTCCAGTCCCACAGGGATCACAGTCCAGTCCCACAGAGCGGGTGTACAGTCCCACAGGGATCACAGTCCAGTCCCACACGGCTCACAGACCTGCCCACAGGGGTCAGAGTCCAGTGCCACAGTGGTCACAGTCCAGTACCACAGGGAACACAGTTCAATCTCACATTGATCAACGTCCTGTCCCACAAGGATGTCATTCCGGTCCCACAGGTATCACAGTGCAGTCCCACAGGGATCACAGTCCAGTCCCACAGGGATCACAGTCCAGTCCGACAGGAATAACAGTCCAGTCCCACACGGATCACAGTCCAGTCCCGAAGCGATCACAGTCCAGTCCCACATGGATCACAGTCCAATCCCGAAGGGATAACAGTCCAGTCCCACAGGGATCACAGTCCAGTCCCACAGGGATCACAGTCCAGTTCCACAGGGGTCACAGTCCAGTCCCACAGGGATCACAGTCCAGTCCCACAGGGATCACAGTCCAGTCCGACAGGGATAACAGTCTAGTCCCACAGGGATCACAGTCCAGTCCCGAAGCGATCACAGTCCAGCCCCACAGGGATCACAGTCCAGTCCCAATGGGATTACAGTCCTGTCCCACTGTGCGGCTGTCCAGTCGCACAAGGATCACAGTCCTGCCCACAGGGGTCAGAGTCCAGTGCCACAGGGGTCAGAATACAGTGCCACAGGGTTCACAGTCCAGTACACAGGGAACACAGTTTAATCCCACATTGATCACCGTCCTGTCCCACAAGGATCTCATTCCTGTCCCACAGGAATCACAGTCCAGTCCCACAGGGGTTAAAGTCCAGTCCCACAATGATCACAGTCCAGACGAACAGGGATCACAGTCCAATCCAACATGGTTCATAGTCAAGTCCCACATGGATCACAGTCCAGCGCCACAGGGTTTAAAGTCCAGGCCCACTGGGGTCACATTCCTGTCTCACAGGGATCACAGTCCAGTCCCACAGTGATCAGCGTCCTGTCCCACAAGGATCTCATTCCTGTCCCACAGGGATCATATTTTAGTCCCACAGGGATAACAATCCATTCCCAAAGAGATCAAAGTCCAGTCCCACAGGGATCACAGTCCTGTCCCACAGGGATCACAGTCCAGTCCCGAAAGAATCACAGTCCAGTCCCACACGGATCAAAGTCCAGTCCCGAAGTGATCACAGTCGAGTCCCACAGGGATCACAGTCCAGTCCCACAGGTTCACAGTCCAGTCCCACAGGGATAACAGTCCAATCACACAGTGATCACAGTCCCGTCCCACAAGTTCACAGTCCAGTCCACAGGGATTACAGTCCAATCCCACAGGGATCACAATCCAGTCCCGAAGGGATCACAGTCCAGTCATCAGAGGAATCTCAGTCCAGTCCCACAGGGATCAAAGTCCAGTCCCACAAGTATCACAGTCCAGTTCCACAGGGATCATAGTCCCGTCCCACAGGGATCACAGTCCAGTCCCACAGGGATCACATGTCCAGTCCTACAGGGATCACAGTCCTTCACCACAGGGATCACAATCCAGTCCCACAGGGGACACAGTCCAGTCACACAGGGTTCACAGTCCAGTCGCACAGGGTTCACAGTCCAGTCCCACAGGGATCACAGTCCTATCCCACAGGGATCACAGTCCAGTCCCACAGGGATCACAGTCCAGTCCCACAGAGCGGGTGTACAGTCCCACAGGGATCACAGTCCACTCCCACACGGATCACAGACCTGCCCACAGGTATCAGAGTCCAGTGCCATCGAGGTCAGATTCCAGTGCCACAGGGGTCAGAGTCCAGTGCCACAGGGGTCATAGTCCAGTGCCACAGGGAACACAGTCGAATCCCACATTGATCACGGTCCTGTCCCACAAAGATGTCATTCCGGTCCCACAGGTATCACAGTCAAGTCCAACAGTGATCACAGTCCATTCCCACAGGGGTCACAGTGCAGTCCCACAGGGATCACAGTCCAGTCCCACAGGGATCACAGTCCAGTCCGACAGGAATAACAGTCCAGTCCCACAGGGATCACAGTCCAGTCCCGAAGCGATCACAGTCCAGTCCCACATGGATCACAGTCCAATCCCGAAGGGATAACAGTCCAGTGCCACAGGGATCACAGTCCAGTCCCACAGGGATCACAGTCCAGTCCCACAGGGGTCAAAGTCCAGTCCCACAAGGGTCACAGTCCAGTCCCACAGGGGTCATACTCCAGTACCACAGGGGTTACAGTCCAGTCACACATGGATCACAATCCAGTCCAACAGGGATCACAGTCCAGTCCCACAGGGATCACAGTCCAGTCCCACAGGGATCACAGTCCAGTCCCACAGAGCGGTTGTACAGTCCCACAGGGATCACAGTCCAGTCCCACACGGATCACAGTCCAGTCCCACAGGGATCACAGTCCAGTCCCGAAGCGATCACAGTCCAGTCCCACATGGATCACAGTCCAATCCCGAAGGGATAACAGTCCAGTGCCACAGGGATCACAGTCCAGTTCCACAGGGGTCACAGTCCAGTCCCACAGGGATCACAGTCCAGTCCCACAGGGATCAAAGTCCAGTCCGACAGGGAAAACAGTCCAGTCCCACAGGGGTCAAAGTCCAGTCCCACA
Organism: Pristiophorus japonicus; assembly: GCF_044704955.1. NCBI lineage: Eukaryota > Metazoa > Chordata > Chondrichthyes > Pristiophoridae > Pristiophorus > Pristiophorus japonicus. The sequence continues at coordinate 2,951,174 of NW_027254645.1, read as the reverse complement.
AGGGTCACAGTCCAGTCCCACAGGGGTCATACTCCAGTACCACAGGGGTTACAGTCCAGTCACACATGGATCACAATCCAGTCCAACAGGGATCACAGTCCAGTCCCACAGGGATCACAGTCCAGTCCCACAGGGATCACAGTCCAGTCCCACAGAGCGGTTGTACAGTCCCACAGGGATCACAGTCCAGTCCCACACGGATCACAGACCTGCCCACAGGGGTCAGAGTCCAGTGCCATCGTGGTCAGATTCCAGTGCCACAGGAGTCAGAGTCCAGTGCCACAGGGGTCACAGTCCAGTGCCACAGGGAACACAGTCCAATCCCACATTGATCACCGTCCTGTCCCACAAGGATGTCATTCCGGTCCCACAGGTATCACAGTCAAGTCCAACAGTGATCACAGTCCATTCCCACAGGGATCACAGTCCAGTACCACAGGGATCACAGTCCAGTCCGACAGGAATAACAGTCCAGTCCCACAGGGATCACAGTCCAGTCCCGAAGCGATCAAAGTCCAGTCCCACATGGATCACAGACCAATCCCGAAGGGATAACAGTCCAGTGCCACAGGGATCACAGTCCAGTCCCACAGGGATCACAGTCCAGTCCCACAGGGATCACAGTCCAGTTCCACAGGGGTCACAGTCCAGTCCCACAGGGATCACAGTCCATTCCCACAGGGATCACAGTCCAGTCCCACAGGGATCACAGTCCAGTCCCACAGAGCGGGTGTACAGTCCCACAGGGATCACAGTCCACTCCCACACGGATCACAGACCTGCCCACAGGGATCAGAGTCCAGTGCCATCGTGGTCAGATTCCAGTGCCACAGGGGTCAGAGTCCAGTGCCACAGGGGTCATAGTCCAGTGCCACAGGGAACACAGTCCAATCCCACATTGATCACCGTCCTGTCCCACAAGGATGTCATTCCGGTCCCACAGTTATCACAGTCAAGTCCAACAGTGATCACAGTCCATTCCCACAGGGGTCACAGTGCAGTCCCACAGGGATCACAGTCCAGTCCCACAGGGATCACAGTCCAGTCCGACAGGAATAACAGTCCATCCGACATGAATAACAGTCCAGTGCCACAGGGATCACAGTCCAGTCCCACAGGGATCACAGTCCAGTCCCACAGGGATCACAGTCCAGTTCCACAGGGGTCACAGTCCAGTCCCACAGGGATCACAGTCCAGTCCCACAGGGATCACAGTCCAGTCCGACAGGGAAAACAGTCCAGTCCCACAGGGATCACAGTCCAGTCCGGAAGCGATCACAGTCCAGCCCCAAAGGGATCACAGTCCAGTCCCAATGGGATTACAGTCCTGTCCCACTGTGCGGGTGTCCAGTCCCACAAGGATCACAGTCCTGCCCATAGGGGTCAGAGTCCAGTGCCACAGGGGTTACAGTCCAGTTACACAATGATCACAGTCCAGACGAACAGGGATCACACTCCAGTCCAACATGGAACATAGTCAAGTCCCACATGGATCACAGTCCAGCGCCACAGGGTTTACAGTCCAGTACCACAGGGATAACAGTCCAATCCCACAGTGATCACAGTCCAGTCCCACAAGTTCACAGTCCAGTCCCACAGGGATAACAGTCCAATCCCACAGGGATCACAATCCAGTCCCGAAGGGATCACAGTCCGGTTATCAGAGGAATCTCAGTCCAGTCCCACAGGGATCAAAGTCCAGTCCCACAAGGATCACAGTCCAGTCGCACAGGGATCATAGTCCAGTCCGACAGGAATAACAGTCCAGTCCCACAGGGATCACAGTGCAGTCCCGAAGCGATCACAGCCCAATCCCACATGGATCACAGTCCAATCCCGAAGGGATAACAGTCCAGTGCCACAGGGATCACAGTCCAGTCCCACAGGGATCACAGTCCAGTCCCACAGGGGTCACAGTCCAGTCCCACAGGGATCACAGTCCAGTCCCACAGGGATCACAGTCCAGTCCGACAGGTATAACAGTCCAGTCCCATAGGGATCACAGTCCTGTCCCGAAGCGATCACAGTCCAGCCCCACAGGGATCACAGTCCAGTCCCAATGGGATTACAGTCCTGTCCCACTGTGCGGGTGTCCAGTCCCACAAGGATCACAGTCCTGCCCACAGGGGTCAGAGTCCAGTGCCACAGGGGTCAGAGTACTGTGCCACAGGGTTCACAGTCCATTACACAGGGAACACAGTTTAATCCCACATTGATCACCGTCCTGTCCCACAAGGATCTCATTCCTTTACCACAGGCATCACAATCCAGTCCCACAGGGGATACAGTCCAGTCGCACAGGGGTCACAGTCCAGTGCCACAGGGAAAACAGTCCAATCCCACAGTGATCACCGTCCTGTCCCACAAGGATGTCATTCCGGTCCCACTGGTATCACAGTCAAGTCCAACAGTGATCACAGTCCATTCCCACAGGGGTCACAGTCCAGTACCACAGGGATCACAGTCCAGTCCCACAGGGATCACAGTCCAGTCCCACAGGGATCACAGTCCAGTTCCACAGGGGTCACAGTCCAGTGCCACAGGGATCACAGTCCAGTCCCACAGGGATCACAGTCCAGTCCGACACGGATAATAGTCCAGTCGCACAAGGATCAAAGTCCAGTCCCGAAGCGATCACAGTCCAGTCCCACATGGATCACAGTCCACTCTCGAAGGGATAACAGTCCAGTGCCACAGGGAACACAGTCCAATGCCACATGATCACCGTCTTGCCCCACAAGGATCACAGTCCAGTCACACAGGCATCACAGTGCAGTCACGCAAGGATCACAGTCCAGTCCCACAGGGATCACAGTCCAGTCCCAATGGGATTACAGTCCAGTCCCACTGTGCGGGTGTCCAGTCCCACAAGGATCACAGTCCTGCCCACAGGGGTGAGTGTCCAGTGCCACAGGGGTCAGAGTACAGTGCCACAGGGTTCATAGTCCAGTACACAGGGAACACAGTTTAATCCCACATTGATCACCGTCCTGTCCCACAAGGATCTCATTCCTGTCCCACAGGAATCACAGTCCAGTCCCACAGGTGTTACAGTCCAGTCCCACAATGATCACAGTCCAGACGAACAGGGATCACAGTCCAGTCCAACATGGATCATAGTTAAGTCTCACATGGATCACAGTCCAGCGCCACAGGGTTTAAAGTCCAGGCCCACTGGTGTCACATTCCTGTCTCACAGGGATCACAGTCCAGTCCCACAGTGATCACCGTCCTGTCCCACAAGGATCTCATTCCTGTCCCACAGGGATCATATTTCAGTCCCACAGGGATCACAGTCCATTCCCAAAGAGATCAAAGTCCAGTCCCACAGGGATCACAGTCCTGTCCCACAGGGATCACAGTCCAGTCCCGAAAGAATCACAGTCCAGTCCCACACGGATCAAAGTCCAGTCCCGAAGTGATCACAGTCCAGTCCCACAGGGATCACAGTCCAGTCCCACAGGTTCACAGTCCAGTCCCACAGGGATAACAGTCCAATCACACAGTGATCACAGTCCAGTCCCACAAGTTCACAGTCCAGTCCACAGGGATTACAGTCCAATCCCACATGGATCACAATCCAGTCCCGAAGGGATCACAGTCCAGTCATCAGAGGAATCTCAGTCCAGTCCCACAGGGATCAAAGTCCTGTCCCACAAGGATCACAGTCCAGTCCCACAGGGATCATAGTCCCGTCCCACAGGGATCACAGTCCAGTCCCACAGGGATCACATGTCCAGTCCCACAGGTGTCACAGTCCAGTCCCAGAGGGGTCACAGTTCAGTCCAACAGGTGTCACAGTCCAGTCCCAGAGGGGTCACAGTCCAGTATCCCAGGGGTCAAAGTCCAGTCCCACAGTGATCACAGTCCAGTCCCATAGGGGTCACAGGCCAATCCCACAGGGATCACTGTCCAGTCCCACAGTGTTCACAGTCCAGTCCCACACGGGTTACGTCCATTCGCACACGTGTCACATTCCAGTCGCACAAGGGTCACAGGCCAGTCCCAATGGGGTCACAGTCTCGTCTCAATGGGATCACAGTCCAGTCGCACAGAGTTCACAGTCCAGTCTCACAGGGATCACAGTCCAGTCCCACAGGGGAAACAGTCCAGTCCCACAGGGATCACTGTCCAGTCCTACAGAGTTCACAGTCCAGTCCCACAATGGTCACAGTCCTGTCCCACAGGTTCACAGTCCAGTCCCACAGGGGTCACAGTCCAGTCCCACAGTGGTCACAGTCCAGTCCCACAGGGGACACAGTCCAGTACCACAGAGGTTACAGTCCAGTCCCACAATGGTCACAGTCCTGTCCCACAGGTTCACAGTCCAATGCCACAGGGATCACAGTCCAGTCCCACAGGGGTCACAGTCCCGTCCCACAGAGTTCACAGTCCAGTCCCACACTGGATACGTCCATTCGCACACGTGTCACATTCCAGTCGCACAAGGGTCACAGTCCAGTCCCAATAGGGTCACAGTCCAGTCCCACAGGGATCACAGTCCAGTCCCACCGGGGTCACAGTCCAGTCCCACAGGGATCACTGTCCAGTTCCACAGAGTTCACAGTCCAGTCCCACAGGGGTCACAGTGTTGTCCCACAGGATCACAGTCCAGTCCCAAAGGGGTCACAGTCCAGTCTCACAGGGGTCACAGTGCAGTCCCGCAGGAGACACAGTCCAGTACCACAGGAGTAACAGTCCAGTCCCACAGGGGTCACAGTCCAGTCCCACAGGGGTCACAGTCCAGTCCCACAGGGGTCATACTCCAATACCACAGGGGTTACAGTCCAGTCCCACATGGATCACAATCCAGTCCAACAGGGATCACAGTCCAGTCACACAGGGATCACAGTCCAGTCCCACAGGGATCACAGTCCAGTCCCACAGAGCGGGTGTACAGTCCCACAGGGATCACAGTCCAGTCCCACACGGCTCACAGACCTGCCCACAGGGGTGAGAGTCCAGTGCCACAGTGGTCACAGTCCAGTACCACAGGGAACACAGTTCAATCTCACATTGATCAACGTCCTGTCCCACAAGGATGTCATTCCGGTCCCACAGGTATCACAGTGCAGTCCCACAGGGATCACAGTCCAGTCCCACAGGGATCACAGTCCAGTCCGACAGGAATAACAGTCCAGTCCCACACGGATCACAGTCCAGTCCCGAAGCGATCACAGTCCAGTCCCACATGGATCACAGTCCAATCCCGAAGGGATAACAGTCCAGTCCCACAGGGATCACAGTCCAGTCCCACAGGGATCACAGTCCAGTTCCACAGGGGTCACAGTCCAGTCCCACAGGGATCACAGTCCAGTCCCACAGGGATCACAGTCCAGTCCGACAGGGATAACAGTCTAGTCCCACAGGGATCACAGTCCAGTCCCGAAGCGATCACAGTCCAGCCCCACAGGGATCACAGTCCAGTCCCAATGGGATTACAGTCCTGTCCCACTGTGCGGCTGTCCAGTCGCACAAGGATCACAGTCCTGCCCACAGGGGTCAGAGTCCAGTGCCACAGGGGTCAGAATACAGTGCCACAGGGTTTACAGTCCAGTACACAGGGAACACAGTTTAATCCCACATTGATCACCGTCCTGTCCCACAAGGATCTCATTCCTGTCCCACAGGAATCACAGTCCAGTCCCACAGGGGTTAAAGTCCAGTCCCACAATGATCACAGTCCAGACGAACAGGGATCACAGTCCAATCCAACATGGTTCATAGTCAAGTCCCACATGGATCACAGTCCAGCGCCACAGGGTTTAAAGTCCAGGCCCACTGGGGTCACATTCCTGTCTCACAGGGATCACAGTCCAGTCCCACAGTGATCAGCGTCCTGTCCCACAAGGATCTCATTCCTGTCCCACAGGGATCATATTTTAGTCCCACAGGGATAACAATCCATTCCCAAAGAGATCAAAGTCCAGTCCCACAGGGATCACAGTCCTGTCCCACAGGGATCACAGTCCAGTCCCGAAAGAATCACAGTCCAGTCCCACACGGATCAAAGTCCAGTCCCGAAGTGATCACAGTCGAGTCCCACAGGGATCACAGTCCAGTCCCACAGGTTCACAGTCCAGTCCCACAGGGATAACAGTCCAATCACACAGTGATCACAGTCCCGTCCCACAAGTTCACAGTCCAGTCCACAGGGATTACAGTCCAATCCCACAGGGATCACAATCCAGTCCCGAAGGGATCACAGTCCAGTCATCAGAGGAATCTCAGTCCAGTCCCACAGGGATCAAAGTCCAGTCCCACAAGTATCACAGTCCAGTTCCACAGGGATCATAGTCCCGTCCCACAGGGATCACAGTCCAGTCCCACAGGGATCACATGTCCAGTCCTACAGGGATCACAGTCCTTCACCACAGGGATCACAATCCAGTCCCACAGGGGACACAGTCCAGTCACACAGGGTTCACAGTCCAGTCGCACAGGGTTCACAGTCCAGTCCCACAGGGATCACAGTCCTATCCCACAGGGATCACAGTCCAGTCCCACAGGGATCACAGTCCAGTCCCACAGAGCGGGTGTACAGTCCCACAGGGATCACAGTCCACTCCCACACGGATCACAGACCTGCCCACAGGTATCAGAGTCCAGTGCCATCGAGGTCAGATTCCAGTGCCACAGGGGTCAGAGTCCAGTGCCACAGGGGTCATAGTCCAGTGCCACAGGGAACACAGTCGAATCCCACATTGATCACGGTCCTGTCCCACAAAGATGTCATTCCGGTCCCACAGGTATCACAGTCAAGTCCAACAGTGATCACAGTCCATTCCCACAGGGGTCACAGTGCAGTCCCACAGGGATCACAGTCCAGTCCCACAGGGATCACAGTCCAGTCCGACAGGAATAACAGTCCAGTCCCACAGGGATCACAGTCCAGTCCCGAAGCGATCACAGTCCAGTCCCACATGGATCACAGTCCAATCCCGAAGGGATAACAGTCCAGTGCCACAGGGATCACAGTCCAGTCCCACAGGGATCACAGTCCAGTCCCACAGGGGTCAAAGTCCAGTCCCACAAGGGTCACAGTCCAGTCCCACAGGGGTCATACTCCAGTACCACAGGGGTTACAGTCCAGTCACACATGGATCACAATCCAGTCCAACAGGGATCACAGTCCAGTCCCACAGGGATCACAGTCCAGTCCACAGGGATCACAGTCCAGTCCCACAGAGCGGTTGTACAGTCCCACAGGGATCACAGTCCAGTCCCACACGGATCACAGTCCAGTCCCACAGGGATCACAGTCCAGTCCCGAAGCGATCACAGTCCAGTCCCACATGGATCACAGTCCAATCCCGAAGGGATAACAGTCCAGTGCCACAGGGATCACAGTCCAGTTCCACAGGGGTCACAGTCCAGTCCCACAGGGATCACAGTCCAGTCCCACAGGGATCAAAGTCCAGTCCGACAGGGAAAACAGTCCAGTCCCACAGGGGTCAAAGTCCAGTCCCACAAGGGTCACAGTCCAGTCCCACAGGGGTCATACTCCAGTACCACAGGGGTTACAGTCCAGTCACACATGGATCACAATCCAGTCCAACAGGGATCACAGTCCAGTCCCACAGGGATCACAGTCCAGTCCCACAGGGATCACAGTCCAGTCCCACAGAGCGGTTGTACAGTCCCACAGGGATCACAGTCCAGTCCCACACGGATCACAGACCTGCCCACAGGGGTCAGAGTCCAGTGCCATCGTGGTCAGATTCCAGTGCCACAGGAGTCAGAGTCCAGTGCCACAGGGGTCACAGTCCAGTGCCACAGGGAACACAGTCCAATCCCACATTGATCACCGTCCTGTCCCACAAGGATGTCATTCCGGTCCCACAGGTATCACAGTCAAGTCCAACAGTGATCACAGTCCATTCCCACAGGGATCACAGTCCAGTACCACAGGGATCACAGTCCAGTCCGACAGGAATAACAGTCCAGTCCCACAGGGATCACAGTCCAGTCCCGAAGCGATCAAAGTCCAGTCCCACATGGATCACAGACCAATCCCGAAGGGATAACAGTCCAGTGCCACAGGGATCACAGTCCAGTCCCACAGGGATCACAGTCCAGTCCCACAGGGATCACAGTCCAGTTCCACAGGGGTCACAGTCCAGTCCCACAGGGATCACAGTCCATTCCCACAGGGATCACAGTCCAGTCCCACAGGGATCACAGTCCAGTCCCACAGAGCGGGTGTACAGTCCCACAGGGATCACAGTCCACTCCCACACGGATCACAGACCTGCCCACAGGGATCAGAGTCCAGTGCCATCGTGGTCAGATTCCAGTGCCACAGGGGTCAGAGTCCAGTGCCACAGGGGTCATAGTCCAGTGCCACAGGGAACACAGTCCAATCCCACATTGATCACCGTCCTGTCCCACAAGGATGTCATTCCGGTCCCACAGTTATCACAGTCAAGTCCAACAGTGATCACAGTCCATTCCCACAGGGGTCACAGTGCAGTCCCACAGGGATCACAGTCCAGTCCCACAGGGATCACAGTCCAGTCCGACAGGAATAACAGTCCAGTCCGACAGGAATAACAGTCCAGTGCCACAGGGATCACAGTCCAGTCCCACAGGGATCACAGTCCAGTCCCACAGGGATCACAGTCCAGTTCCACAGGGGTCACAGTCCAGTCCCACAGGGATCACAGTCCAGTCCCACAGGGATCACAGTCCAGTCCGACAGGGAAAACAGTCCAGTCCCACAGGGATCACAGTCCAGTCCGGAAGCGATCACAGTCCAGCCCCAAAGGGATCACAGTCCAGTCCCAATGGGATTACAGTCCTGTCCCACTGTGCGGGTGTCCAGTCCCACAAGGATCACAGTCCTGCCCATAGGGGTCAGAGTCCAGTGCCACAGGGGTTACAGTCCAGTTACACAATGATCACAGTCCAGACGAACAGGGATCACACTCCAGTCCAACATGGAACATAGTCAAGTCCCACATGGATCACAGTCCAGCGCCACAGGGTTTACAGTCCAGTACCACAGGGATAACAGTCCAATCCCACAGTGATCACAGTCCAGTCCCACAAGTTCACAGTCCAGTCCCACAGGGATAACAGTCCAATCCCACAGGGATCACAATCCAGTCCCGAAGGGATCACAGTCCGGTTATCAGAGGAATCTCAGTCCAGTCCCACAGGGATCAAAGTCCAGTCCCACAAGGATCACAGTCCAGTCGCACAGGGATCATAGTCCAGTCCGACAGGAATAACAGTCCAGTCCCACAGGGATCACAGTGCAGTCCCGAAGCGATCACAGTCCAGCCCCAAAGGGATCACAGTCCAGTCCCAATGGGATTACAGTCCTGTCCCACTGTGCGGGTGTCCAGTCCCACAAGGATCACAGTCCTGCCCATAGGGGTCAGAGTCCAGTGCCACAGGGGTTACAGTCCAGTTACACAATGATCACAGTCCAGACGAACAGGGATCACACTCCAGTCCAACATGGAACATAGTCAAGTCCCACATGGATCACAGTCCAGCGCCACAGGGTTTACAGTCCAGTACCACAGGGATAACAGTCCAATCCCACAGTGATCACAGTCCAGTCCCACAAGTTCACAGTCCAGTCCCACAGGGATAACAGTCCAATCCCACAGGGATCACAATCCAGTCCCGAAGGGATCACAGTCCGGTTATCAGAGGAATCTCAGTCCAGTCCCACAGGGATCAAAGTCCAGTCCCACAAGGATCACAGTCCAGTCGCACAGGGATCATAGTCCAGTCCGACAGGAATAACAGTCCAGTCCCACAGGGATCACAGTGCAGTCCCGAAGCGATCACAGCCCAGTCCCACATGGATCACAGTCCAATCCCGAAGGGATAACAGTCCAGTGCCACAGGGATCACAGTCCAGTCCCACAGGGATCACAGTCCAGTCCCACAGGGGTCACAGTCCAGTCCCACAGGGATCACAGTCCAGTCCCACAGGGATCACAGTCCAGTCCGACAGGTATAACAGTCCAGTCCCATAGGGATCACAGTCCTGTCCCGAAGCGATCACAGTCCAGCCCCACAGGGATCACAGTCCAGTCCCAATGGGATTACAGTCCTGTCCCACTGTGCGGGTGTCCAGTCCCACAAGGATCACAGTCCTGCCCACAGGGGTCAGAGTCCAGTGCCACAGGGGTCAGACACTGTGCCACAGGGTTCACAGTCCATTACACAGGGAACACAGTTTAATCCCACATTGATCACCGTCCTGTCCCACAAGGATCTCATTCCTTTACCACAGGCATCACAATCCAGTCCCACAGGGGATACAGTCCAGTCGCACAGGGGTCACAGTCCAGTGCCACAGGGAAAACAGTCCAATCCCACAGTGATCACCGTCCTGTCCCACAAGGATGTCATTCCGGTCCCACTGGTATCACAGTCAAGTCCAACAGTGATCACAGTCCATTCCCACAGGGGTCACAGTCCAGTACCACAGGGATCACAGTCCAGTCCCACAGGGATCACAGTCCAGTCCCACAGGGATCACAGTCCAGTTCCACAGGGGTCACAGTCCAGTGCCACAGGGATCACAGTCCAGTCCCACAGGGATCACAGTCCAGTCCGACACGGATAATAGTCCAGTCGCACAAGGATCAAAGTCCAGTCCCGAAGCGATCACAGTCCAGTCCCACATGGATCACAGTCCACTCTCGAAGGGATAACAGTCCAGTGCCACAGGGAACACAGTCCAATGCCACATGATCACCGTCTTGCCCCACAAGGATCACAGTCCAGTCACACAGGCATCACAGTGCAGTCACGCAAGGATCACAGTCCAGTCCCACAGGGATCACAGTCCAGTCCCAATGGGATTACAGTCCAGTCCCACTGTGCGGGTGTCCAGTCCCACAAGGATCACAGTCCTGCCCACAGGGGTGAGTGTCCAGTGCCACAGGGGTCAGAGTACAGTGCCACAGGGTTCATAGTCCAGTACACAGGGAACACAGTTTAATCCCACATTGATCACCGTCCTGTCCCACAAGGATCTCATTCCTGTCCCACAGGAATCACAGTCCAGTCCCACAGGTGTTACAGTCCAGTCCCACAATGATCACAGTCCAGACGAACAGGGATCACAGTCCAGTCCAACATGGATCATAGTTAAGTCTCACATGGATCACAGTCCAGCGCCACAGGGTTTAAAGTCCAGGCCCACTGGTGTCACATTCCTGTCTCACAGGGATCACAGTCCAGTCCCACAGTGATCACCGTCCTGTCCCACAAGGATCTCATTCCTGTCCCACAGGGATCATATTTCAGTCCCACAGGGATCACAGTCCATTCCCAAAGAGATCAAAGTCCAGTCCCACAGGGATCACAGTCCTGTCCCACAGGGATCACAGTCCAGTCCCGAAAGAATCACAGTCCAGTCCCACACGGATCAAAGTCCAGTCCCGAAGTGATCACAGTCCAGTCCCACAGGGATCACAGTCCAGTCCCACAGGTTCACAGTCCAGTCCCACAGGGATAACAGTCCAATCACACAGTGATCACAGTCCAGTCCCACAAGTTCACAGTCCAGTCCACAGGGATTACAGTCCAATCCCACATGGATCACAATCCAGTCCCGAAGGGATCACAGTCCAGTCATCAGAGGAATCTCAGTCCAGTCCCACAGGGATCAAAGTCCTGTCCCACAAGGATCACAGTCCAGTCCCACAGGGATCATAGTCCCGTCCCACAGGGATCACAGTCCAGTCCCACAGGGATCACATGTCCAGTCCCACAGGTGTCACAGTCCAGTCCCAGAGGGGTCACAGTTCAGTCCAACAGGTGTCACAGTCCAGTCCCAGAGGGGTCACAGTCCAGTATCCCAGGGGTCAAAGTCCAGTCCCACAGTGATCACAGTCCAGTCCCATAGGGGTCACAGGCCAGTCCCACAGGGATCACTGTCCAGTCCCACAGTGTTCACAGTCCAGTCCCACACGGGTTACGTCCATTCGCACACGTGTCACATTCCAGTCGCACAAGGGTCACAGGCCAGTCCCAATGGGGTCACAGTCTCGTCTCAATGGGATCACAGTCCAGTCGCACAGAGTTCACAGTCCAGTCTCACAGGGATCACAGTCCAGTCCCACAGGGGAAACAGTCCAGTCCCACAGGGATCACTGTCCAGTCCTACAGAGTTCACAGTCCAGTCCCACAATGGTCACAGTCCTGTCCCACAGGTTCACAGTCCAGTCCCACAGGGGTCACAGTCCAGTCCCACAGTGGTCACAGTCCAGTCCCACAGGGGACACAGTCCAGTACCACAGAGGTTACAGTCCAGTCCCACAATGGTCACAGTCCTGTCCCACAGGTTCACAGTCCAATGCCACAGGGATCACAGTCCAGTCCCACAGGGGTCACAGTCCCGTCCCACAGAGTTCACAGTCCAGTCCCACACTGGATACGTCCATTCGCACACGTGTCACATTCCAGTCGCACAAGGGTCACAGTCCAGTCCCAATAGGGTCACAGTCCAGTCCCACAGGGATCACAGTCCAGTCCCACCGGGGTCACAGTCCAGTCCCACAGGGATCACTGTCCAGTTCCACAGAGTTCACAGTCCAGTCCCACAGGGGTCACAGTGTTGTCCCACAGGATCACAGTCCAGTCCCAAAGGGGTCACAGTCCAGTCTCACAGGGGTCACAGTGCAGTCCCGCAGGAGACACAGTCCAGTACCACAGGAGTAACAGTCCAGTCCCACAGGGGTCACAGTCCAGTCCCACAGGGGTCACAGTCCAGTCCCACAGGGGTCATACTCCAATACCACAGGGGTTACAGTCCAGTCCCACATGGATCACAATCCAGTCCAACAGGGATCACAGTCCAGTCACACAGGGATCACAGTCCAGTCCCACAGGGATCACAGTCCAGTCCCACAGAGCGGGTGTACAGTCCCACAGGGATCACAGTCCAGTCCCACACGGCTCACAGACCTGCCCACAGGGGTCAGAGTCCAGTGCCACAGTGGTCACAGTCCAGTACCACAGGGAACACAGTTCAATCTCACATTGATCAACGTCCTGTCCCACAAGGATGTCATTCCGGTCCCACAGGTATCACAGTGCAGTCCCACAGGGATCACAATCCAGTCCCACAGGGATCACAGTCCAGTCCGACAGGAATAACAGTCCAGTCCCACACGGATCACAGTCCAGTCCCGAAGCGATCACAGTCCAGTCCCACATGGATCACAGTCCAATCCCGAAGGGATAACAGTCCAGTCCCACAGGGATCACAGTCCAGTCCCACAGGGATCACAGTCCAGTTCCACAGGGGTCACAGTCCAGTCCCACAGGGATCACAGTCCAGTCCCACAGGGATCACAGTCCAGTCCGACAGGGATAACAGTCCAGTCCCACAGGGATCACAGTCCAGTCCCGAAGCGATCACAGTCCAGCCCCACAGGGATCACAGTCCAGTCCCAATGGGATTACAGTCCTGTCCCACTGTGCGGCTGTCCAGTCGCACAAGGATCACAGTCCTGCCCACAGGGGTCAGAGTCCAGTGCCACAGGGGTCAGAATACAGTGCCACAGGGTTCACAGTCCAGTACACAGGGAACACAGTTTAATCCCACATTGATCACCGTCCTGTCCCACAAGGATCTCATTCCTGTCCCACAGGAATCACAGTCCAGTCCCACAGGGGTTAAAGTCCAGTCCCACAATGATCACAGTCCAGACGAACAGGGATCACAGTCCAATCCAACATGGTTCATAGTCAAGTCCCACATGGATCACAGTCCAGCGCCACAGGGTTTAAAGTCCAGGCCCACTGGGGTCACATTCCTGTCTCACAGGGATCACAGTCCAGTCCCACAGTGATCAGCGTCCTGTCCCACAAGGATCTCATTCCTGTCCCACAGGGATCATATTTTAGTCCCACAGGGATAACAATCCATTCCCAAAGAGATCAAAGTCCAGTCCCACAGGGATCACAGTCCTGTCCCACAGGGATCACAGTCCAGTCCCGAAAGAATCACAGTCCAGTCCCACACGGATCAAAGTCCAGTCCCGAAGTGATCACAGTCGAGTCCCACAGGGATCACAGTCCAGTCCCACAGGTTCACAGTCCAGTCCCACAGGGATAACAGTCCAATCACACAGTGATCACAGTCCCGTCCCACAAGTTCACAGTCCAGTCCACAGGGATTACAGTCCAATCCCACAGGGATCACAATCCAGTCCCGAAGGGATCACAGTCCAGTCATCAGAGGAATCTCAGTCCAGTCCCACAGGGATCAAAGTCCAGTCCCACAAGTATCACAGTCCAGTTCCACAGGGATCATAGTCCCGTCCCACAGGGATCACAGTCCAGTCCCACAGGGATCACATGTCCAGTCCTACAGGGATCACAGTCCTTCACCACAGGGATCACAATCCAGTCCCACAGGGGACACAGTCCAGTCACACAGGGTTCACAGTCCAGTCGCACAGGGTTCACAGTCCAGTCCCACAGGGATCACAGTCCTATCCCACAGGGATCACAGTCCAGTCCCACAGGGATCACAGTCCAGTCCCACAGAGCGGGTGTACAGTCCCACAGGGATCACAGTCCACTCCCACACGGATCACAGACCTGCCCACAGGTATCAGAGTCCAGTGCCATCGAGGTCAGATTCCAGTGCCACAGGGGTCAGAGTCCAGTGCCACAGGGGTCATAGTCCAGTGCCACAGGGAACACAGTCGAATCCCACATTGATCACGGTCCTGTCCCACAAGATGTCATTCCGGTCCCACAGGTATCACAGTCAAGTCCAACAGTGATCACAGTCCATTCCCACAGGGGTCACAGTGCAGTCCCACAGGGATCACAGTCCAGTCCCACAGGGATCACAGTCCAGTCCGACAGGAATAACAGTCCAGTCCCACAGGGATCACAGTCCAGTCCCGAAGCGATCACAGTCCAGTCCCACATGGATCACAGTCCAATCCCGAAGGGATAACAGTCCAGTGCCACAGGGATCACAGTCCAGTCCCACAGGGATCACAGTCCAGTCCCACAGGGGTCAAAGTCCAGTCCCACAAGGGTCACAGTCCAGTCCCACAGGGGTCATACTCCAGTACCACAGGGGTTACAGTCCAGTCACACATGGATCACAATCCAGTCCAACAGGGATCACAGTCCAGTCCCACAGGGATCACAGTCCAGTCCCACAGGGATCACAGTCCAGTCCCACAGAGCGGTTGTACAGTCCCACAGGGATCACAGTCCAGTCCCACACGGATCACAGACCTGCCCACAGGGGTCAGAGTCCAGTGCCATCGTGGTCAGATTCCAGTGCCACAGGAGTCAGAGTCCAGTGCCACAGGGGTCACAGTCCAGTGCCACAGGGAACACAGTCCAATCCCACATTGATCACGGTCCTGTCCCACAAGGATGTCATTCCGGTCCCACAGGTATCACAGTCAAGTCCAACAGTGATCACAGTCCATTCCCACAGGGGTCACAGTGCAGTCCCACAGGGATCACAGTCCAGTCCCACAGGGATCACAGTCCAGTCCGACAGGAATAACAGTCCAGTCCCACAGGGATCACAGTCCAGTCCCGAAGCGATCACAGTCCAGTCCCACATGGATCACAGTCCAATCCCGAAGGGATAACAGTCCAGTGCCACAGGGATCACAGTCCAGTTCCACAGGGGTCACAGTCCAGTCCCACAGGGATCACAGTCCAGTCCCACAGGGATCAAAGTCCAGTCCGACAGGGAAAACAGTCCAGTCCCACAGGGGTCAAAGTCCAGTCCCACAAGGGTCACAGTCCAGTCCCACAGGGGTCATACTCCAGTACCACAGGGGTTACAGTCCAGTCACACATGGATCACAATCCAGTCCAACAGGGATCACAGTCCAGTCCCACAGGGATCACAGTCCAGTCCCACAGGGATCACAGTCCAGTCCCACAGAGCGGTTGTACAGTCCCACAGGGATCACAGTCCAGTCCCACACGGATCACAGACCTGCCCACAGGGGTCAGAGTCCAGTGCCATCGTGGTCAGATTCCAGTGCCACAGGAGTCAGAGTCCAGTGCCACAGGGGTCACAGTCCAGTGCCACAGGGAACACAGTCCAATCCCACATTGATCACCGTCCTGTCCCACAAGGATGTCATTCCGGTCCCACAGGTATCACAGTCAAGTCCAACAGTGATCACAGTCCATTCCCACAGGGATCACAGTCCAGTACCACAGGGATCACAGTCCAGTCCGACAGGAATAACAGTCCAGTCCCACAGGGATCACAGTCCAGTCCCGAAGCGATCACAGTCCAGTCCCACATGGATCACAGACCAATCCCGAAGGGATAACAGTCCAGTGCCACAGGGATCACAGTCCAGTCCCACAGGGATCACAGTCCAGTCCCACAGGGATCACAGTCCAGTTCCACAGGGGTCACAGTCCAGTCCCACAGGGATCACAGTCCATTCCCACAGGGATCACAGTCCAGTCCCACAGGGATCACAGTACAGTCCCACAGAGCGGGTGTACAGTCCCACAGGGATCACAGTCCACTCCCACACGGATCACAGACCTGCCCACAGGGATCAGAGTCCAGTGCCATCGTGGTCAGATTCCAGTGCCACAGGGGTCAGAGTCCAGTGCCACAGGGGTCATAGTCCAGTGCCACAGGGAACACAGTCCAATCCCACATTGATCACCGTCCTGTCCCACAAGGATGTCATTCCGGTCCCACAGTTATCACAGTCAAGTCCAACAGTGATCACAGTCCATTCCCACAGGGGTCACAGTGCAGTCCCACAGGGATCACAGTCCAGTCCCACAGGGATCACAGTCCAGTCCGACAGGAATAACAGTCCAGTCCGACAGGAATAACAGTCCAGTGCCACAGGGATCACAGTCCAGTCCCACAGGGATCACAGTCCAGTCCCACAGGGATCACAGTCCAGTTCCACAGGGGTCACAGTCCAGTCCCACAGGGATCACAGTCCAGTCCCACAGGGATCACAGTCCAGTCCGACAGGGAAAACAGTCCAGTCCCACAGGGATCACAGTCCAGTCCGGAAGCGATCACAGTCCAGCCCCACAGGGATCACAGTCCAGTCCCAATGGGATTACAGTCCTGTCCCACTGTGCGGGTGTCCAGTCCCACAAGGATCACAGTCCTGCCCATAGGGGTCAGAGTCCAGTGCCACAGGGGTTACAGTCCAGTTACACAATGATCACAGTCCAGACGAACAGGGATCACACTCCAGTCCAACATGGAACATAGTCAAGTCCCACATGGATCACAGTCCAGCGCCACAGGGTTTACAGTCCAGTACCACAGGGATAACAGTCCAATCCCACAGTGATCACAGTCCAGTCCCACAAGTTCACAGTCCAGTCCCACAGGGATAACAGTCCAATCCCACAGGGATCACAATCCAGTCCCGAAGGGATCACAGTCCGGTTATCAGAGGAATCTCAGTCCAGTCCCACAGGGATCAAAGTCCAGTCCCACAAGGATCACAGTCCAGTCGCACAGGGATCATAGTCCCGTCCCACAGGGATCACAGTCCAGTCCCACAGGGATAACATGTCCAGTCCCACAGGGATCACAGTCCTTTACCACAGGGATCACAATCCAGTCCCACTGGGGACACAGTCCAGTCGCACAGGGGTCACAGTCCAGTCCGACAGGGATCACAGTCCAGTCCAACAGGTGTCACAGTCCAGTCCCAGAGGGGTCACAGTCCAGTCCCACAGGGACACAGACCAGTCCCACAGGGATCACTATCCAGTCCCACAGAGTTCACAGTCCAGTCCAACACGGGTTACGTCCATTCGCACACGTGTCACATTCCAGTCGCACAAGGGTCACAGTCCAGTCCCAATGGGGTCACAGTCTAGTCTCAAGGGGATCACAGTCCAGTCGCACAGAGTTCACAGTCCAGTCCCACAGGGATCGCAGTCCAGTCCCAAAGAGTTCACAGTCAAGTCCCACAGTGGTCACAGTCCTGTCCCACAGGTTCACAGTCCAGTCCCACAGGGGTCACAGTCCAGTCCCACAGGGGTCACAGTCCAGTCCCACAGAGGACACAGTCCAGTACCACAGATGTTACAGTCCAGTCCCACTGGGGTCACAGTCCAGTCCCACAGGGGTCACAGTCCAGTCCCACAGGCGTCATACTCCAGTACCACAGGGGTTACAGTCCAGTCCCACATGGATCACAATCCAGTCCAACAGGGATCACAGTCCAGTCCCACAGGGATCACAGTCCAGTCCCACAGGGATCACAGTCCAGTCCCACAGAGCGGGTGTACAGTCCCACAGGGATCACAGTCCAGGTCCACACGGATCACAGACCTGCCCACAGGGGTCAGAGTCCAGTGCCATCGTGGTCAGATTCCAGTTACACAGGGGTCAGAGTCCAGTGCCACAGGGTCAGAGTCCAGTCCCAATGGGGTCACAGTCCAGTACCACAGGGATCACAGTCCAGTCCCACAGGGGTCACAGTCCAGTCCCGAAGCGATCACAGTCCAGTTCCACAGAGTTCACAGTCCAGTCCCACAGGGGTCACAGTCCAGTCCCACAGGGATCACAGTCCAGTCCGACAGGAATAACAGTCCAGTCCCACAGGGATCACAGTCCAGTCCCGAAGCGATCACAGTCCAGTCCCACATGGATCACAGTCCAATCCCGAAGGGATAACAGTCCAGTGCCACAGGGATCACAGTCCAGTCCCACAGGGATCACAGTCCAGTCCCACAGGGATCACAGTCCAGTTCCACAGGGGTCACAGTCCAGTCCCACAGGGATCACAGTCCATTCCCACAGGGATCACAGTCCAGTCCCACAGGTATCACAGTCCAGTCCCACAGAGCGGGTGTACAGTCCCACAGGGATCACAGTCCACTCCCACACGGATCACAGACCTGCCCACAGGGATCAGAGTCCAGTGCCATCGTGGTCAGATTCCAGTGCCACAGGGGTCAGAGTCCAGTGCCACAGGGGTCACAGTCCAGTGCCACAGGGAACACAGTCCAATCCCACATTGATCACCGTCCTGTCCCTCAAGGATGTCATTCCGGTCCCACAGCTATCACAGTCAAGTCCAACAGTGATCACAGTCCATTCCCACAGGGGTCACAGTGCAGTCCCACAGGGATCACAGTCCAGTCCCACAGGGATCACAGTCCAGTCCGACAGGAATAACAGTCCAGTCTCACAGGGATCGCAGTCCAGTCCCGAAGCTATCACAGTCCAGTCCCACATGGATCACAGTCCAATCCCGAAGGGATAACAGTCCAGTGCCACAGGGATCACAGTCCAGTCCCACAGGGATCACAGTCCAGTCCCACAGGGATCACAGTCCAGTTCCACAGGGGTCACAGTCCAGTCCCACAGGGATCACAGTCCATTCCCACAGGGATCACAGTCCCGTCCCACAGGGATCACAGTCCAGTCCCACAGAGCGGGTGTACAGTCCCACAGGGATCACAGTCCACTCCCACACGGATCACAGACCTGCCCACAGGGATCAGAGTCCAGTGCCATCGTGGTCAGATTCCAGTGCCACAGGGGTCAGAGTCCAGTGCCACAGGGTCAGAGTCCAGTCCCACAGAATTCACAGTCCAGTCCCACACGGGTTACGTCCATTCGCACACGTGTCACATTCCAGTCGCACAAGGGTCACAGTCCAGTCCCAATGGGGTCACAGTCCAGTCCCACAGGGATCACATTCCAGTCCCACAGGGGTCACAGTCCCGTCCCACAGAGTTCACAGTCCAGTCCCACACGGGATACATCCATTCGCACACGTGTCACATTCCAGTCGCACAAGGCTCACAGTCCAGTCCCAATGGGGTCACAGTCCAGTACCACAGGGATCACAGTCCAGTCCCACAGGGATCACAGTCCAGTCCCGAAGCGATCACAGTCCAGTTCCACAGAGTTCACAGTCCAGTCCCACAGGGATCACATGTCCAGTCCCACAGGGATCACAGTCCTTTACCACAGGGATCACAATCCAGTCCCACAGGGGACACAGTCCAGTCGCACAGGGGTCACAGTCCAGTCCGACAGGGATCACAGTCCAGTCCAACAGGTGTCACAGTCCAGTCCCAGAGGGGTCACAGTCCAGTCCCACAGGGACACAGACCAGTCCCACAGGGATCACTGTCCAGTCCCACAGAGTTCACAGTCCAGTCCAACACGGGTTACGTCCATTCGCACACGTGTCACATTCCAGTCGCACAAGGGTCACAGTCCAGTCCCAATGGGTTCACAGTCTAGTCTCAAGGGGATCACAGTCCAGTCGCACAGAGTTCACAGTCCAGTCCCACAGGGATCACAGTCCATTCCCAAAGAGTTCACAGTCAAGTCCCACAGTGGTCACAGTCCTGTCCCACAGGTTCACAGTCCAGTCCCACAGGGGTCACAGTCCAGTCCCACAGGGGTCACAGTCCAGTCCCACAGAGGACACAGTCCAGTACCACAGATGTTACAGTCCAGTCCCACAGGGGTCACAGTCCAGTCCCACAGGGGTCACAGTCCAGTCCCACAGGCGTCATACTCCAGTACCACAGGGGTTACAGTCCAGTCCCACATGGATCACAATCCAGTCCAACAGGGATCACAGTCCAGTCCCACAGGGATCACAGTCCAGTCCCACAGGGATCACAGTCCAGTCCCACAGAGCGGGTGTACAGTCCCACAGGGATCACAGTCCAGGTCCACACGGATCACAGACCTGCCCACAGGGGTCAGAGTCCAGTGCCATCGTGGTCAGATTCCAGTTCCACAGGGGTCAGAGTCCAGTGCCACAGGGGTCACAGTCCAGTGCCACAGGGAACACAGTCCAATCCCACATTGATCACCGTCCTGTCCCACAAGGATGTCATTATGGTCCCACAGGAATCACAGTCAAGTCCAACAATGATCACAGTCCATTCCCACAGGGGTCACAGTGCAGTCCCACAGGGATCACAGTCCAGTCCCACAGGGATCACAGTCCAGTCCGACAGGAATAACAGTCCACTCCCACAGGGATCACAGTCCAGTCCCGAAGCGATCACAGTCCAGTCCCACATGGATCACAGTCCAATCCCGAAGGGAAAACAGTCCAGTGCCACAGGGATCACAGTCCAGTTCCACAGGGGTCACAGTCCAGTCCCACAGGGATCACAGTCCAGTCCCACAGGGATCACAGTCCAGTCCGACAGGGATAACAGTCCAGTCCCACAGGGATCACAGTCCAGTCCCGAAGCGATCACAGTCCAGTCCCACATGGATCACAGTCCAGTCCCGAAGGGCTAACAGTCCAATCCCACATGATCACCGTCTTGCCCCACAAGGATCACAGTCCAGTCACACAGGGGTCACAGTGCAGTCACGCAAGGATCACAGTCCAGCCCCACAGGGATCACAGTCCAGTCCTGTCCCACAGTGCGGGTGTCCAGTCCCACAAGGATCACAGTACTGCCACAGGGGTCAGAGCACAGTGCCACAGGGTTCACAGTCCAGTACACAGGGAACACAGTTTAATCCCACATTGATCACCGTCCTGTCCCACAAGGATCTCATTCCTGTCCCACAGGGATCACAGTCCAGTCCAACATGGATCATAGTCAAGTCCCACATGGATCACAGTCCAGCGCCACAGGGTTTACAGTCCAGGCCCACTGGGGTCATATTCCTGTCTCACAGGGATCAAAGTCTAGTCTCACGGGGATCAATGTCCAGTCCCACAGGGATCACAGCCCTGCCCACAGTGGTCAGAGTCCAGTAACACAGTCGTCAGAGTCGAGTGCCACAGGGTTCACAGTCCAGTCACACAGGGAAGTCAGTCCAATCCCACATTGATCACCGTCCTGTCCCACAAGGATCTCATTCCCGTCCCACAGGGATCATATTTCAGTCCCACAGGGATCACAGTCCATTCCCAAAGAGATAAAAGTCTAGTCCCACAGGGATCACAGTCCAGACCCACAGGGATCAAAGTCCAGTCCCGAAAGAATGACAGTCCAGTCCCACAGGGAAAACAGTTCAATCCCAAAGTGATCACTGTCCATTCCCACAAGTTCACAGTCCAGTCCCGCAGGGATAACAGTCCAATCCCACAGGGATCACAATCCAGTCCCGAAGGGATCACAGTCAAGTCATCAGAGGAATCTCAGTCCAGTCCCACAGGGGTCAGAGTCCAGTGCCACAGGGGTCATAGTCCAGTGCCACAGGGAACACAGTCCAATCCCACATTGATCACCGTCCTGTCCCACAAGGATGTCATTCCGGTCCCACAGGTATCACAGTCAAGTCCAACAGTGATCACAGTCCATTCCCACAGGGGTCACAGTGCAGTCCCACAGGGATCACAGTCCAGTCCCACAGGGATCACAGTCCAGTCCGACTGGAATAACAGTCCAGTTCCACAGGGATCACTGTCCAGTCCCGAAGCGATCACAGTCCAGTCCCACATGGATCACAGTCCAATCCCGAAGGGATAACAGTCCAGTGCCACAGGGATCACAGTCCAGTCCCACAGGGATCACAGTCCAGTTCCACAGGGGTCACAGTCCAGTCCCACAGGGATCACAGTCCAGTCCCACAGGGATCACAGTCCAGTCCGACAGGGAAAACAGTCCAGTCCCACAGGGATCACAGTCCAGTCCGGAAGCGATCACAGTCCAGCCCCACAGGGATCACAGTCCAGTCCCAATGGGATTACAGTCCTGTCCCACTGTGCGGGTGTCCAGTCCCACAAGGATCACAGTCCTGCCCACAGGGGTCAGAGTCCAGTGCCACAGGGGTTACAGTCCAGTTACACAATGATCACAGTCCAGACGAACAGGGATCACACTCCAGTCCAACATGGAACATAGTCAAGTCCCACATGGATCACAGTCCAGCGCCACAGGGTTTACAGTCCAGTCCCACAGGGGTCACAGTCCAGTCCCACAGGCGTCATACTCCAGTACCACAGGGGTTACAGTCCAGTCCCACATGGATCACAATCCAGTCCAACAGGGATCACAGTCCAGTCCCACAGGGATCACAGTCCAGTCCCACAGGGATCACAGTCCAGTCCCACAGAGCGGGTGTACAGTCCCACAGGGATCACAGTCCAGGTCCACACGGATCACAGACCTGCCCACAGGGGTCAGAGTCCAGTGCCATCGTGGTCAGATTCCAGTTCCACAGGGGTCAGAGTCCAGTGCCACAGGGGTCACAGTCCAGTGCCACAGGGAACACAGTCCAATCCCACATTGATCACCGTCCTGTCCCACAAGGATGTCATTCCGGTCCCACAGGAATCACAGTCAAGTCCAACAATGATCACAGTCCATTCCCACAGGGGTCACAGTGCAGTCCCACAGGGATCACAGTCCAGTCCCACAGGGATCACAGTCCAGTCCGACAGGAATAACAGTCCACTCCCACAGGGATCACAGTCCAGTCCCGAAGCGATCACAGTCCAGTCCCACATGGATCACAGTCCAATCCCGAAGGGAAAACAGTCCAGTGCCACAGGGATCACAGTCCAGTTCCACAGGGGTCACAGTCCAGTCCCACAGGGATCACAGTCCAGTCCCACAGGGATCACAGTCCAGTCCGACAGGGATAACAGTCCAGTCCCACAGGGATCACAGTCCAGTCCCGAAGCGATCACAGTCCAGTCCCACATGGATCACAGTCCAGTCCCGAAGGGCTAACAGTCCAATCCCACATGATCACCGTCTTGCCCCACAAGGATCACAGTCCAGTCACACAGGGGTCACAGTGCAGTCACGCAAGGATCACAGTCCAGCCCCACAGGGATCACAGTCCAGTCCTGTCCCACAGTGCGGGTGTCCAGTCCCACAAGGATCACAGTACTGCCACAGGGGTCAGAGCACAGTGCCACAGGGTTCACAGTCCAGTACACAGGGAACACAGTTTAATCCCACATTGATCACCGTCCTGTCCCACAAGGATCTCATTCCTGTCCCACAGGGATCACAGTCCAGTCCAACATGGATCATAGTCAAGTCCCACATGGATCACAGTCCAGCGCCACAGGGTTTACAGTCCAGGCCCACTGGGGTCATATTCCTGTCTCACAGGGATCAAAGTCTAGTCTCACGGGGATCAATGTCCAGTCCCACAGGGATCACAGCCCTGCCCACAGTGGTCAGAGTCCAGTAACACAGTCGTCAGAGTCGAGTGCCACAGGGTTCACAGTCCAGTCACACAGGGAAGTCAGTCCAATCCCACATTGATCACCGTCCTGTCCCACAAGGATCTCATTCCCGTCCCACAGGGATCATATTTCAGTCCCACAGGGATCACAGTCCATTCCCAAAGAGATAAAAGTCTAGTCCCACAGGGATCACAGTCCAGACCCACAGGGATCAAAGTCCAGTCCCGAAAGAATGACAGTCCAGTCCCACAGGGAAAACAGTTCAATCCCAAAGTGATCACTGTCCATTCCCACAAGTTCACAGTCCAGTCCCGCAGGGATAACAGTCCAATCCCACAGGGATCACAATCCAGTCCCGAAGGGATCACAGTCAAGTCATCAGAGGAATCTCAGTCCAGTCCCACAGGGATCAAAGTCCAGTCCCACAAGGATCACAGTCCAGTATCACAGGGATCATAGTCCCGTCCCACAGGGATCACAGTCCAGTCCCACAGGGATAACAGTCCAGTCCCACAGGGATCACAGTCCAGTCCCACAGGGATCACAGTTCTATCCCACAGGGATCACAGTCCAGTCCCACAGGGATCACAGTCCTATCCCACAGGGGTCACAGTCCAGTCCGACAGGGATCACAGTCCAGTCCGACAGGGATCGCAGTCCAGTCCCACAGGGGTCACAGTCCAGTCCCACACGGGATACGTCCATTCGCACACGTGTCACATTTCAGTCGCACAAGGGTCACAGTCCAGTCCCACATGGATCACAATCCAGTCCAACAGGGATCACAGTCCAGTCCCACAGGGATCACAGTCCAGTCCCAAAGGGATCACAGTCCAGTCCCACAGAGCGGGTGTACAGTCCCACAGGGATCACAGTCCAGGTCCACACGGATCACAGACCTGCCCACAGGGGTCAGAGTCCAGTGCCATCGTGGTCAGATTCCAGTTCCACAGGGGTCAGAGTCCAGTGCCACAGGGGTCACAGTCCAGTGCCACAGGGAACACAGTCCAATCCCACATTGATCACCGTCCTGTCCCACAAGGATGTCATTCCGGTCCCACAGTTATCACAGTCAAGTCCAACAGTGATCACAGTCCATTCCCACAGGGGTCACAGTCCAGTCCCACAGGGATCACAGTCCAGTCCCACAGGGATCACAGTCCAGTCCGACAGGAATAACAGTCCAGTCCCACAGGGATCACAGTCCAGTCCCGAAGCGATCACAGTCCAGTCCCACATGGATCACAGTCCAATCCCGAAGGGAAAACAGTCCAGTGCCACAGGGATCACAGTCCAGTTCCACAGGGGTCACAGTCCAGTCCCACAGGGATCACAGTCCAGTCCCACAGGGATCACAGTCCAGTCCGTCAGGCAACACAGTCCAATCCCACATGATCACCGTCTTGCCCCACAAGGATCACAGTCCAGTCACACAGGGGTCACAGTGCAGTCACGCAAGGATCACAGTCCAGCCCCACAGGGATCACAGTCCAGTCCTGTCCAACAGTGCGGGTGTCCAGTCCCACAAGGATCACAGTACTGCCACAGCGGTCAGAGTACAGTGCCACAGGGGTCAGAGTACAGTGCCACAGGGTTCACAGTCCAGTACACAGGGAACACAGTTTAATCCCACATTGATCACCGTCCTGTCCCACAAGGATCTCATTCCTGTCCCACAGAAATCACAGTCCAGTCCCACAGGGGTTACAGTCCAGTCCCACAATGATCACAGTCCAGATGAACAGGGATCACAGTCCAGTCCAACATGGATCATAGTCAAGTCCCACATGGATCACAGTCCAGAGCCACAGGGTTTACAGTCCAGGCCCACTGGGGTCACATTCCTGTCTCACAGGGATCAAAGTCTAGTCTCACGGGGATCAATGTCCAGTCCCACAGGGATCACAGCCCTGCCCACAGTGGTCAGAGTCCAGTAACACAGGGGTCAGAGTCGAGTGCCACAGGGTTCACAGACCAGTCACACAGGGAAGTCAGTCCAATCGCACATTGATCACCGTCCTGTCCCACAAGGATCTCATTCCCGTCCCACAGGGATCATATTTCAGTCCCACAGGGATCACAGTCCATTCCCAAAGAGATAAAAGTCCAGTCCCACAGGGATCACAGTCCAGTCCCACAGGGATCACAGTCCAGTCCCGAAAGAATGACAGTCCAGTCCCACAGGGAAAGCAGTTCAATCCCAAAGTGATCACTGTCCAGTCCCACAAGTTCACAGTCCAGTCCCACAGGGATAACAGTCCAATCCCACAGGGATCACAATCCAGTCCCGAAGGGATCACAGTCCAGTCATCAGAGGAATCTCAGTCCAGTCCCACAGGGATCAAAGTCCAGTCCCACAAGGATCACAGTCCAGTCCCACAGGGATCATAGTCCCGTCCCACAGGGATCACAGTCCAGTCCCACAGGGATAACAGTCCAGTCCCACAGGAATCACAGTCCAGTCCCACAGGGATCACAGTCCTATCCCACAGGGATCACAGTCCAGTCCCATCAGGGATCACAATCCAGTCCCACAGGGGACACAGTCCAGACGCAGTGGGTTCACAGTCCAATCCCACAGGGATCACAGTCCTATCCCACAGGGATCACAGTCCAGTCCGACAGGGATCACAGTCCAGTCCGACAGGGATCACAGTCCAGTCCAACAGGTGTCACAGTCCAGTCCCAGAGGGGTCACATTCCAGTCTCCCAGGGGTCACAGTCGAGTCCCACAGGGATCACAGTCCAGTCCCAAAGGGGTCACAGTCCAGTCCCACAGGGATCACTGTCCAGTCCCACAGACTTCACAGTCCAGTCCCACACGGGTTACGTCCATTCGCACACGTGTCACATTCCAGTCGCACAAGGGTCACAGTCCAGTCTCAATGGGGTCACAGTCTAGACTCAAGGGGATCACAGTCTAGTCGCACAGAGTTCACAGTCCAGTCCCACAGGGATCACAGTCCAGTCCCACAGGCGTCACAGTCCAGTCCCAAGGGATCACTGTCCAGTCCCACAGAGTTCACAGTCCAATCCCACAGTAGTCACAGTCCTGTCCCACAGGGGTCACAGTCCAGTCCCACAGGGGTCACAGTCCAGTCCCACAGGGGACAAAGTCCAGTACCACAGGGGTTACAGTCCAGTCCCACAGGGGTCACAGTCCAGTCCCGCAGAGTTCACAGTCCAGTCCCACACGGGATACGTCCATTCGCACACGTGTCACATTCCAGTCGCACAAGGGTCACAATCCAGTCCCAATGGGGTCACAGTCCAGTGCCACAGGGATCACAGTCCAGTCCCACAGGGGTCACACTCCAGTCCCACAGGGATCACAGTCCTGTCCCACAGGATCACAGTCCAGTCCCACAGGGGTCACAGTCCAGTCCCACAGGGGACACAGTCCAGTACCACAGGGGTGAAAGTCCAGTCCCACAGGGGTCACAGTCCAGTCCCACAGGGGTCACAGTCCAGTCCCACAGGCGTCATACTCCAGTAACACAGGTGTCACAGTCCAGTCCCACAGGGATCACAGTCCTGTCCCAAAGGGTTAACAGTCCAGTCCCACAGGGATCACAGTCCAGTCTAGAAGCGATCACAGTCCAGTCCCACAGGGATCACAGTCCAGTCCCGAAGGGATAACAGTCCAGTGCCACAGTGATCACCGTCCTGTCCCACAAGTATCACAGTTCAGTCCAACAGGGGTCACAGTCCATTCCCACAGGGATCACAATCCAGTCCGACAGGGGTCACAGTCCAGTCCAACAGGGGTTGAGTCTATTCCCACAGGGATCACAATTCAGCCCCACAGGGATCACAGTCCAGTCCCACAGGGATCGCAGACCAGTCTCACAGTGGTCACAGTCCAGTCCCACAGGGATCACAGTCCAGTCCCACAGGAATCGCAGTCCAGTCCCATAGGGGTTACTGTACAGTCCCACAAAGATCACAGTCCAGTCCCACAGGGATCGCAGTCCAGTCCCACAGGGATCACAGTCCTGTCCCACAGGGTTCGCAGTTCAGTCCCACAGGGGTTACTGTACAGTCCCACAATGATCACAGTCAAGTCCCACAGTGGTCACAGTCCAGTCCCACAGGGGACATAGTCCAGTACCACAGAGGTTTCAGTCCAGTCCCACAGGGGTCACAGTCCTGTGCAACAGGGATCACAGTCCAGTCCCACAGGGGTCACAGTCCCGTCCCACAGAGTTCACAGTCCAGTCCCACACGGGATACGTCCATTCGCACACGTGTCACATTTCAGTCGCACAAGGGTCACAGTCCAGTCCCACATGGATAACAATCCAGTCCAACAGGAATCAAAGTCCAGTCCCACAGGGATCACAGTCCAGTCCCACAGGGATCACAGTCCAGTCCCACAG
This sequence comes from Pristiophorus japonicus, assembly GCF_044704955.1. NCBI lineage: Eukaryota > Metazoa > Chordata > Chondrichthyes > Pristiophoridae > Pristiophorus > Pristiophorus japonicus. The sequence goes on along the minus strand of NW_027254645.1, from coordinate 2,922,673 downwards.
AGCGGGTGTACAGTCCCACAGGGATCACAGTCCAGGTCCACACGGATCACAGACCTGCCCACAGGGTTCAGAGTCCAGTGCCATCTTGGTCAGATTCCAGTTCCACAGGGGTCAGAGTCCAGTGCCACAGGGGTCACAGTCCAGTGCCACAGGGAACACAGTCCAATCCCACATTGATCACCGTCCTGTCCCACAAGGATGTCATTCCGGTCCCACAGGTATCACAGTCAAGTCCAACAGTGATCACGGTCCATTCCCACAGGGGTCACAGTGCAGTCCCACAGGGATCACAGTCCAGTCCCACAGGGATCACAGTCCAGTCCGACAGGAATAACAGTCCAGTCCCACAGGGATCACAGTCCAGTCCCGAAGCGATCACAGTCCAGTCCCACATGGATCACAGTCCAATCCCGAAGGGAAAACAGTCCAGTCCCACAGGGTTCACAGTCCAGTACCACAGGGATCACAGTCCAGTCCGACAGGGATAACTGTCCAGTCCCACAGGGATCACAGTCCTGTCCCGAAGCGATCACAGTCCAGTCCCACATGGATCACAGTCCAGTCCCGAAGGGATAACAGTCCAGTGCCACAGGGAACACAGTCCAATCCCACATGATCACCGTCTTGCCCCACAAGGATCACAGTCCAGTCACACAGGGGTCACAGTGCAGTCACGCAAGGATCACAGTCCAGCCCCACAGGGATCACAGTCCAGTCCTGTCCCACAGTGCGGGTGTCCAGTCCCACAAGGATCACAGTACTGCCACAGGGGTCAGAGTACAGTGCCACAGGGTTCACAGTCCAGTACACAGGGAACACAGTTTAATCCCACATTGATCACCGTCCTGTCCCACAAGGATCTCATTCCTGTCCCACAGGAATCACAGTCCAGTCCCACAGGGGTTACAGTCCAGTCCCACAATGATCACAGTTCAGACGAACATGGATCACAGTCCAGTCCAACATGGATCATAGTCAAGTCCCACATGGATCACAGTCCAGAGCCACAGGGTTTACAGTCCAGGCCCACTGGGGTCACATTCCTGTCTCACAGGGTTCAAAGTCTAGTCTCACGGGAATCAATGTCCAGTCCCACAGGGATCACAGCCCTGCCCAAAGTGGTCAGAGTCCAGTAAGACAGGGGTCAGAGTCGAGTGCCACAGGGAACACAGTCCAATCCCACATTGATCACCGTCCTGTCCCACAAGGATGTCATTCCGGTCCCACAGGAATCACAGTCAAGTCCAACAATGATCACAGTCCATTCCCACAGGGGTCACAGTGCAGTCCCACAGGGATCACAGTCCAGTCCCACAGGGATCACAGTCCAGTCCGACAGGAATAACAGTCCACTCCCACAGGGATCACAGTCCAGTCCCGAAGCGATCACAGTCCAGTCCCACATGGATCACAGTCCAATCCCGAAGTGAAAACAGTCCAGTGCCACAGGGATCACAGTCCAGTTCCACAGGGGTCACAGTCCAGTCCCACAGGGATCACAGTCCAGTCCCACAGGGATCACAGTCCAGTCCGACAGGGATAACAGTCCAGTCCCACAGGGATCACAGTCCAGTCCCGAAGCGATCACAGTCCAGTCCCACATGGATCACAGTCCAGTCCCGAAGGGCTAACAGTCCAATCCCACATGATCACCGTCTTGCCCCACAAGGATCACAGTCCAGTCACACAGGGGTCACAGTGCAGTCACGCAAGGATCACAGTCCAGCCCCACAGGGATCACAGTCCAGTCCTGTCCCACAGTGCGGTTGTCCAGTCCCACAAGGATCACAGTACTGCCACAGGGGTCAGAGCACAGTGCCACAGGGTTCACAGTCCAGTACACAGGGAACACAGTTTAATCCCACATTGATCACCGTCCTGTCCCACAAGGATCTCATTCCTGTCCCACAGGGATCACAGTCCAGTCCAACATGGATCATAGTCAAGTCCCACATGGATCACAGTCCAGCGCCACAGGGTTTACAGTCCAGGCCCACTGGGGTCATATTCCTGTCTCACAGGGATCAAAGTCTAGTCTCACGGGGATCAATGTCCAGTCCCACAGGGATCACAGCCCTGCCCACAGTGGTCAGAGTCCAGTAACACAGTCGTCAGAGTCGAGTGCCACAGGGTTCATAGTCCAGTCACACAGGGAAGTCAGTCCAATCCCACATTGATCACCGTCCTGTCCCACAAGGATCTCATTCCCGTCCCACAGGGATCATATTTCAGTCCCACAGGGATCACAGTCCATTCCCAAAGAGATAAAAGTCTAGTCCCACAGGGATCACAGTCCAGACCCACAGGGATCAAAGTCCAGTCCCGAAAGAATGACAGTCCAGTCCCACAGGGAAAACAGTTCAATCCCAAAGTGATCACTGTCCATTCCCACAAGTTCACAGTCCAGTCCCGCAGGGATAACAGTCCAATCCCACAGGGATCACAATCCAGTCCCGAAGGGATCACAGTCAAGTCATCAGAGGAATCTCAGTCCAGTCCCACAGGGATCAAAGTCCAGTCCCACAAGGATCACAGTCCAGTATCACAGGGATCATAGTCCCGTCCCACAGGGATCACAGTCCAGTCCCACAGGGATAACAGTCCAGTCCCACAGGGATCACAGTCCAGTCCCACAGGGATCACAGTTCTATCCCACAGGGATCACAGTCCAGTCCCACAGGGATCACAATCCAGTCCCAAAGGGGACACAGTCCAGTCGCACAGGGTTCACAGTCCAATCCCACAGGGATCACAGTCCTATCCCACAGGGGTCACAGTCCAGTCCGACAGGGATCACAGTCCAGTCCGACAGGGATCGCAGTCCAGTCCCACAGGGGTCACAGTCCAGTCCCACACGGGATACGTCCATTCGCACACGTGTCACATTTCAGTCGCACAAGTGTCACAGTCCAGTCCCACATGGATCACAATCCAGTCCAACAGGGATCACAGTCCAGTCCCACAGGGATCACAGTCCAGTCCCAAAGGGATCACAGTCCAGTCCCACAGAGCGGGTGTACAGTCCCACAGGGATCACAGTCCAGGTCCACACGGATCACAGACCTGCCCACAGGGGTCAGAGTCCAGTGCCATCGTGGTCAGATTCCAGTTCCACAGGGGTCAGAGTCCACTGCCACAGGGGTCACAGTCCAGTGCCACAGGGAACACAGTCCAATCCCACATTGATCACCGTCCTGTCCCACAAGGATGTCATTCCGGTCCCACAGTTATCACAGTCAAGTCCAACAGTGATCACAGTCCATTCCCACAGGGGTCACAGTCCAGTCCCACAGGGATCACAGTCCAGTCCCACACGGATCACAGTCCAGTCCGACAGGAATAACAGTCCAGTCCCACAGGGATCACAGTCCAGTCCCGAAGCGATCACAGTCCAGTCCCACATGGATCACAGTCCAATCCCGAAGGGAAAACAGTCCAGTGCCACAGGGATCACAGTCCAGTTCCACAGGGGTCACAGTCCAGTCCCACAGGGATCACAGTCCAGTCCCACAGGGATCACAGTCCAGTCCGTCAGGGAACACAGTCCAATCCCACATGATCACCGTCTTGCCCCACAAGGATCACAGTCCAGTCACACAGGGGTCACAGTGCAGTCACGCAAGGATCACAGTCCAGCCCCACAGGGATCACAGTCCAGTCCTGTCCAACAGTGCGGGTGTCCAGTCCCACAAGGATCACAGTACTGACACAGGGGTCAGAGTACAGTGCCACAGGGGTCAGAGTACAGTGCCACAGGGTTCACAGTCCAGTACACAGGGAACACAGTTTAATCCCACATTGATCACCGTCCTGTCCCACAAGGATCTCATTCCTGTCCCACAGAAATCACAGTCCAGTCCCACAGGGGTTACAGTCCAGTCCCACAATGATCACAGTCCAGATGAACAGGGATCACAGTCCAGTCCAACATGGATCATAGTCAAGTCCCACATGGATCACAGTCCAGAGCCACAGGGTTTACAGTCCAGGCCCACTGGGGTCACATTCCTGTCTCACAGGGATCAAAGTCTAGTCTCACGGGGATCAATGTCCAGTCCCACAGGGATCACAGCCCTGCCCGCAGTGGTCAGAGTCCAGTAACACAGGGGTCAGAGTCGAGTGCCACAGGGTTCACAGACCAGTCACACAGGGAAGTCAGTCCAATCGCACATTGATCACCGTCCTGTCCCACAAGGATCTCATTCCCGTCCCACAGGGATCATATTTCAGTCCCACAGGGATCACAGTCCATTCCCAAAGAGATAAAAGTCCAGTCCCACAGGGATCACAGTCCAGTCCCACAGGGATCACAGTCCAGTCCCGAAAGAATGACAGTCCAGTCCCACAGGGAAAGCAGTTCAATCCCAAAGTGATCACTGTCCAGTCCCACAAGTTCACAGTCCAGTCCCACAGGGATAACAGTCCAATCCCACAGGGATCACAATCCAGTCCCGAAGGGATCACAGTCCAGTCATCAGAGGAATCTCAGTCCAGTCCCACAGGGATCAAAGTCCAGTCCCACAAGGATCACAGTCCAGTCCCACAGGGATCATAGTCCCGTCCCACAGGGATCACAGTCCAGTCCCACAGGGATAACAGTCCAGTCCCACAGGAATCACAGTCCAGTCCCACAGGGATCACAGTCCTATCCCACAGGGATCACAGTCCAGTCCCATCAGGGATCACAATCCAGTCCCACAGGGGACACAGTCCAGACGCACAGGGTTCACAGTCCAATCCCACAGGGATCACAGTCCTATCCCACAGGGATCACAGTCCAGTCCGACAGGGATCACAGTCCAGTCCGACAGGGATCACAGTCCAGTCCAACAGGTGTCACAGTCCAGTCCCAGAGGGGTCACATTCCAGTCTCCCAGGGGTCACAGTCGAGTCCCACAGGGATCACAGTCCAGTCCCAAAGGGGTCACAGTCCAGTCCCACAGGGATCACTGTCCAGTCCCACAGACTTCACAGTCCAGTCCCACACGGGTTACGTCCATTCGCACACGTGTCACATTCCAGTCGCACAAGGGTCACAGTCCAGTCCCAATGGGGTCACAGTCTAGACTCAAGGGGATCACAGTCTAGTCGCACAGAGTTCACAGTCCAGTCCCACAGGGATCACAGTCCAGTCCCACAGGCGTCACAGTCCAGTCCCAAGGGATCACTGTCCAGTCCCACAGAGTTCACAGTCCAATCCCACAGTAGTCACAGTCCTGTCCCACAGGGGTCACAGTCCAGTCCCACAGGGGTCACAGTCCAGTCCCACAGGGGACAAAGTCCAGTACCACAGGGGTTACAGTCCAGTCCCACAGGGGTCACAGTCCAGTCCCACAGAGTTCACAGTCCAGTCCCACACGGGATACGTCCATTCGCACACGTGTCACATTCCAGTCGCACAAGGGTCACAATCCAGTCCCAATGGGGTCACAGTCCAGTGCCACAGGGATCACAGTCCAGTCCCACAGGGGTCACACTCCAGTCCCACAGGGATCACAGTCCTGTCCCACAGGATCACAGTCCAGTCCCACAGGGGTCACAGTCCAGTCCCACAGGGGACACAGTCCAGTACCACAGGGGTGAAAGTCCAGTCCCACAGGGGTCACAGTCCAGTCCCACAGGGGTCACAGTCCAGTCCCACAGGCGTCATACTCCAGTACCACAGGTGTCACAGTCCAGTCCCACAGGGATCACAGTCCTGTCCCAAAGGGTTAACAGTCCAGTCCCACAGGGATCACAGTCCAGTCTAGAAGCGATCACAGTCCAGTCCCACAGGGATCACAGTCCAGTCCCGAAGGGATAACAGTCCAGTGCCACAGTGATCACCGTCCTGTCCCACAAGTATCACAGTTCAGTCCAACAGGGGTCACAGTCCATTCCCACAGGGATCACAATCCAGTCCGACAGGGGTCACAGTCCAGTCCAACAGGGGTCACAGTCTATTCCCACAGGGATCACAATTCAGCCCCACAGGGATCACAGTCCAGTCCCACAGGGATCGCAGACCAGTCTCACAGTGGTCACAGTCCAGTCCCACAGGGATCACAGTCCAGTCCCACAGGAATCGCAGTCCAGTCCCATAGGGTTACTGTACAGTCCCACAAAGATCACAGTCCAGTCCCACAGGGATCGCAGTCCAGTCCCACAGGGATCACAGTCCTGTCCCACAGGGTTCGCAGTTCAGTCCCACAGGGGTTACTGTACAGTCCCACAATGATCACAGTCAAGTCCCACAGGGGTCACAGTCCAGTCCCACAGGGGACATAGTCCAGTACCACAGAGGTTTCAGTCCAGTCCCACAGGGGTCACAGTCCTGTGCAACAGGGATCACAGTCCAGTCCCACAGGGGTCACAGTCCCGTCCCACAGAGTTCACAGTCCAGTCCCACACGGGATACGTCCATTCGCACACGTGTCACATTTCAGTCGCACAAGGGTCACAGTCCAGTCCCACATGGATAACAATCCAGTCCAACAGGAATCAAAGTCCAGTCCCACAGGGATCACAGTCCAGTCCCACAGGGATCACAGTCCAGTCCCACAGAGCGGGTGTACAGTCCCACAGGGATCACAGTCCAGGTCCACACGGATCACAGACCTGCCCACAGGGTTCAGAGTCCAGTGCCATCTTGGTCAGATTCCAGTTCCACAGGGGTCAGAGTCCAGTGCCACAGGGGTCACAGTCCAGTGCCACAGGGAACACAGTCCAATCCCACATTGATCACCGTCCTGTCCCACAAGGATGTCATTCCGGTCCCACAGGTATCACAGTCAAGTCCAACAGTGATCACGGTCCATTCCCACAGGGGTCACAGTGCAGTCCCACAGGGATCACAGTCCAGTCCCACAGGGATCACAGTCCAGTCCGACAGGAATAACAGTCCAGTCCCACAGGGATCACAGTCCAGTCCCGAAGCGATCACAGTCCAGTCCCACATGGATCACAGTCCAATCCCGAAGGGAAAACAGTCCAGTCCCACAGGGTTCACAGTCCAGTACCACAGGGATCACAGTCCAGTCCGACAGGGATAACTGTCCAGTCCCACAGGGATCACAGTCCTGTCCCGAAGCGATCACAGTCCAGTCCCACATGGATCACAGTCCAGTCCCGAAGGGATAACAGTCCAGTGCCACAGGGAACACAGTCCAATCCCACATGATCACCGTCTTGCCCCACAAGGATCACAGTCCAGTCACACAGGGGTCACAGTGCAGTCACGCAAGGATCACAGTCCAGCCCCACAGGGATCACAGTCCAGTCCTGTCCCACAGTGCGGGTGTCCAGTCCCACAAGGATCACAGTACTGCCACAGGGGTCAGAGTACAGTGCCACAGGGTTCACAGTCCAGTACACAGGGAACACAGTTTAATCCCACATTGATCACCGTCCTGTCCCACAAGGATCTCATTCCTGTCCCACAGGAATCACAGTCCAGTCCCACAGGGGTTACAGTCCAGTCCCACAATGATCACAGTTCAGACGAACATGGATCACAGTCCAGTCCAACATGGATCATAGTCAAGTCCCACATGGATCACAGTCCAGAGCCACAGGGTTTACAGTCCAGGCCCACTGGGGTCACATTCCTGTCTCACAGGGTTCAAAGTCTAGTCTCACGGGGATCAATGTCCAGTCCCACAGGGATCACAGCCCTGCCCAAAGTGGTCAGAGTCCAGTAAGACAGGGGTCAGAGTCGAGTGCCACAGGGTTCACAGACCAGTCACTCAGGGAAGTCAGTCCAATCCCACATTGATCACCGTCCTGTCCCACAAGGATCTCATTCCCGTCCCACAGGGATCATATTTCAGTCCCACACGGATCACAGTCCATTCCCAAAGAGATAAAAGTCCAGTCCCACAGGGATCACAGTCCAGTCCCACAGGGATCACAGTCCAGTCCCCAAAGAATGACAGTCCAGTCCCACAGGGAAAGCAGTTCAATCCCAAAGTGATCACTGTCCAGTCCCACAAGTTCACAGTCCAGTCCCACAGGGATAACAGTCCAATCCCACAGGGATCACAATCCAGTCCCGAAGGGATCACAGTCCAGTCATCAGAGGAATCTCAGTCCAGTCCCACAGGTATCAAAGTCCAGTCCCACAAGGATCACAGTCCAGTCCCACAGGGATCATAGTCCCGTCCCACATGGATCACAGTCCAGTCCCACAGGGATAACAGTCCAGTCCCACAGGAATCACAGTCCAGTCCCACAGGGATCACAGTCCTATCCCACAGGGATCACAGTCCAGTCCCACAGGGATCACAATCCAGTCCCACAGGGGACACAGTCCAGACGCACAGGGTTCACAGTCCAATCCCACAGGGATCACAGTCCTATCCCACAGGGGTCACAGTCCAATCCGACAGGGATCACAGTCCAGTCCGACAGGGATCACAGTCCAGTCCAACAGGTGTCACAGTCCAGTCCCAGAGGGGTCACAGTCCAGTCTCCCAGGGGTCACAGTCGAGTCCCACAGGGATCACAGTCCAGTCCCACAGGGGTCACAGTCCAGTCACACAGGGATCACTGTCCAGTCCCACAGACTTCACAGTCCAGTCCCACACGGGTTACGTCCATTCGCACACGTGTCACATTCCAGTCGCACAAGGGTCACAGTCCAGTCCCAATGGGGTCACAGTCTAGACTCAAGGGGATCACAGTCTAGTCGCACAGAGTTCACAGTCCAGTCCCACAGGGATCACAGTCCAGTCCCACAGGCGTCACAGTCCAGTCCCAAGGGATCACTGTCCAGTCCCACAGAGTTCACAGTCCAATCCCACAGTCGTCACAGTCCTGTCCCACAGGGTTCACAGTCCAGTCCCACAGGGGTCACAGTCCAGTCCCACAGGGGACAAAGTCCAGTACCACAGGGGTTACAGTCCAGTCCCACAGGGGTCACAGTCCAGTCCCACAGAGTTCACAGTCCAGTCCCACACGGGATACGTCCATTCGCACACGTGTCACATTCCAGTCGCACAAGGATCACAATCCAGTCCCAATGGGGTCACAGTCCAGTGCCACAGGGATCACAGTCAAGTCCCACAGGGGTCACACTCCAGTCCCACAGGGATCACAGTCCTGTCCCACAGGATCACAGTCTAGTCCCACAGGGGTCACAGTCCAGTCCCACAGGGGACACAGTCCAGTACCACAGGGGTGAAAGTCCAGTCCCACAGGGGTCACAGTCCAGTCCCACAGGGGTCACAGTCCAGTCCCACTGGGCTCATACTCCAGTACCACAGGGGTTACAGTCCAGTCCCACATGGATCACAATCCAATCCAACAGGGATCACAGTCCAGTCCCACAGGGATCACAGTCCTGTCCCAAAGGGTTAACAGTCCAGTCCCACAGGGATCACAGTCCAGTCTAGAAGCGATCACAGTCCAGTCCCACAGGGATCACAGTCCAGTCCCGAAGGGATAACAGTCCAGTGCCACAGTGATCACCGTCCTGTCACACAAGTATCACAGTTCAGTCCAACAGGGGTCACAGTCCATTCCCACAGGGATCACAATCCAGTCCGACAGGGGTCACAGTCCAGTCCAACAGGGGTCACAGTCTATTCCCACAGGGATCACAATTCAGCCCCACAGGGATCACAGTCCAGTCGCACAGGGATCGCAGTCCAGTCTCACAGTGGTCACAGTCATGTCCCACAGGGATCACAGTCCAGTCCCACAGGGATCGCAGTCCAGTCCCATAGGGCTTACTGTACAGTCCCACAAAGATCACAGTCCAGTCCCACAGGGATCGCAGTCCAGTCCCACAGGGATCACAGTCCTGTCCCACAGGGTTCGCAGTTCAGTCCCACAGGGGTTACTGTACAGTCCCACAAAGATCACAGTCCAGTCCCACAGGGATCGCAGTCCAGTCCCACAGGGATCACAGTCCTGTCCCACAGGGTTCGCAGTTCAGTCCCACAGGGGTCACAGTCCAGTCCCACAGGGGTCACAGTCCAGTCCCACAGGGGACACAGTCCAGTACCACAGGTGTTGCAGTCTATTCCCACAGGGGTCACAGTCCAGTGCAACAGGGATCACAGTCCAGTGCCACAGGGATCACAGTCCACTCCCACAGAGTTCACAGCCCAGTCCCACACGGGATACGTCCATTCGCACACGTGTCACATTCCAGTCGCACAAGGGTCACAGTCCAGTCCCAATGAGGTCACAGTCCAGTGCCACAGGGGTCCCAGTACAGTCCCACAGGGGTCACAGTCCAGTCTCACAGGCGTCACAGTCCAGTCCCAAGGGATCACTGTCCAGTTCCACAGAGTTCACAGTCCAGTCCCACAGGGGTCACAGTTCTGTCCCATAGGATCACAGTCCGGTCCCACATGGGTCACAGTCCTGTCCCACAGGTGTCACAGTCCAGTCCCACAGTGGACACAGTCCAGTACCACAGGGGTGACAGTCCAGTCCCACAGGGGTCACAGTCCAGTCCCACAGGGGTCACAGTCCAGTCCCACAGGGGTCATACTCCAGTACCACAGGGGTTACAGTCCAGTGTCACATGGATCACAATCCAATCCAACAGGGATCACAGTCCAGTCCCACAGGGATCACAGTCCTGTACCACAGGGATAACAGTCCTGTCCCACAGGGATCACAGTCCAGTCCAGAAGCGATCACAGTCCAGTCCCACAGGGATCACAGTCCAGTGCCGAAGGGATAACAGTCCAGTGCCACAGGGAACACAGTCCAATCCCACAATGATCACCGTCCTGTCCCACAAGGATCACAGTCCAGTCACACAGGGGTCACAGTGCAGTCACGCAAGGATCACTGTCCTTTCCCACAGGGATCACAGTCCAGTCCCAAAGGGATTACAGTCCTGTCCCACAGTGCGGGTGTCCAGTCCCGCAAGGATCACAATCCTGCCCACAGGGGTCAGAGTCCAGTGCCACAGGGGTCAGAGTACAGTGCCACAGGGTTCACAGTCCAGTACACAGGGAACACTGTTTAAACCCACATTGATCACCGTCATGTCGCAGAAGGATTTCATTCCTGTCCCACAGGGTTCACAGTTCAGTCCAACAGGGGTCACAGTCCATTCCTACAGGGATCGCAATCCAGTCCGACAGGGGTCACAGTCCATTCCCACAGGGATCACAATCCAGTCCCACAGGGATCACAGTCCAGTCCAACAGGCGTCACAGTCCATTCCCACAGGGATCACAGTCCAGTCCCACAGGGATTACAGTCCAGTCGCACAGGAATCGCAGTCCAGTCCCACAGGGGTCACAGTCCAGGCCCACAGGGATCACAGTCCAGTCCCACAGGTATCACAGTCCAGTCCCACAGGCATCACAGTCCAGTCCCACAGGGGTCACAGTCCAGTCCCACAGGGATCACAGTCAAGTCCCACATGGATCACAGTCCAGCGCCACAGTGTTTAAAGTCCAGGCCCACTGGGGTCACATTCCTGTCTCACAGGGATCAAAGTCTAGTCTCACGGGGATCAATGTCCAGTCCCACAGGGAGCCCAGCCCTGCCCACAGTGGTCAGAGTCCAGTGACACAGGTTTCACAGTCCAGTCACACAGGGAACTCAGTCCAATCCCACAGTGATCACCGTTCTGTCCCACAAGGATCTCATTCCTGTCCCACAGGGATCATATTACAGTCACACACGGATCACAGTCCATTCCCAAAGAGATCAAAGTTCTGTCCCACAGGGATCACAGTCCTGTCCCACAGGGATCACAGTCCAGTCCCGAAAGAATCACAGTCCAGTCCCACAGGGATCACAGTCCAGTCCCAAATGGATCACAGTCCAGTCCCACAAGGATCACAGTCCAGTCCCTCAGGGATCACAGTCCCGTCCCACAGGGATCACAGTCCAGTCCCACAGGGATCACAGTCCAGTCCCACAGGGATCACAGTCCAGTTCCACAGGGTTCACAATCCAGTCCCACAGGGGACACAGTCCAGTACCACAGGGATCACAGTCCAATCCCACAGGGATCACAGTCCAGTCTCACAGGGTTCACAGTCCATGCCCACAGGGATCACAGTCCTATCCCACAGGCGTCAAAGTCCAGTCCAACAGGGATCACAGTCCAGTTCCACAGGGGCACAGTCCAGTCCGACAGGGATCACAGTCCAGTCTCCCAGGGGTCACAGTCCAGTCCCACAGGGACCACAGTCCAGTCGCACAGGCGTCACAGTCCAGTCCCACAGGGATCACTGTCCAGTCCCACAGAGTTCGCAGTCCAGTCCCACACGGGCTACGTCCATTCGCACACGTGTCACATTCCAGTCGCACAAGGGTCACAGTCCAGTCCCAATGGGGTCACAGTCTAGTCTCAAGGGGATCACAGTCCAGTCGCACAGAGTTCACAGTCCAGTCCCACAAGGATCACAGTTCAGTCCCACAGGATCACTGTCCAATCCCACAGGGTTCAAAGTCCAGTCCCACAGGGGTCATAGTCCAGTCCCACAGGGATCAATGTCGAGTCCCACAGAGTTCATAGTCTAGCCCCACAGGGGTCAAAGTCCTGTCCCACAGGATCACAGTCCAGTCCCACAGGGGACACAGTCCAGTCCCACAGGGGTCACAGTCCAGTACCACAGGGGTCACAGTCCAGTACCACAGGGGTGACAGTCCTGCCCCAAAGGGATAACAGTCCAGTCCCACAGGTGTTACAGTCCAGTCCCATTGGGGCTACATTCCAGTCCCACAGGGGTCACAGTCTACTCCCACATGGGACACAGTCCAGTACCACAGGGGTTACAGTCCAGTCCCACAAGGGTCACAGTCCAGTCCCACATGGGACACAGTCCAGTACCACAGGGGTTACAGTCCAGTCCCACAGGGATCACAGTCCAGTCCCACATGGGTCACACTCCAGTACCACAGGGGTTACAGTCCAGTCCCACAGGGTTCAAAGTCCAGTCCCACAGGGGTCATAGTCCAGTCCCACAGGGATCAATGTCCTGTCCCACAGAGTTCATAGTCCAGCCCCACAGGGGTCAAAGTCCTGTCCCACAGGATCACAGTCCAGTCCCACAGGGGAAACAGTCCAGTACCACAGGGGTCACAGTCCAGTACCACAGGGGTCACAGTCCAGTCCGACAGGGATAACAGTCCAGTCCCACAGGGATCACAGTCCAGTCCCGAAGCGATCACAGTCCAGTCCCACATGGATCACAGTCCAGTCCCGAAGGGATAACAGTCCAGTGCCACAGGGAACACAGTCCAATCCCACATGATCACCGTCTTGCCCCACAAGGATCACAGTCCAGTCACACAGGGGTCACAGTGCAGTCACGCAAGGATCACAGTCCAGCCCCACAGGGATCACAGTCCAGTCCTGTCCCACAGTGCGGGTGTCCAGTCCCACAAGGATCACAGTACTGCCACAGGGGTCAGAGTACAGTGCCACAGGGTTCACAGTCCAGTACACAGGGAACACAGTTTAATCCCACATTGATCACCGTCCTGTCCCACAAGGATCTCATTCCTGTCCCACAGGAATCACAGTCCAGTCCCACAGGGGTTACAGTCCAGTCCCACAATGATCACAGTCCAGACGAACATGGATCACAGTCCAGTCCAAAATGGATCATCGTCAAGTCCCACATGGATCACAGTCCAGAGCCACAGGGTTTACAGTCCAGGCCCACTGGGGTCACATTCCTGTCTCACAGGGATCAAAGTCTAGTCTCACGGGGATCAATGTCCAGTCCCACAGGGATCACAGCCCTGCCCACAGTGGTCAGAGTCCAGTAAGACAGGGGTCAGAGTCGAGTGCCACAGGGTTCACAGACCAGTCACACAGGGAAGTCAGTCCAATCCCACATTGTTCTCCGTCCTGTCCCACAAGGATCTCATTCCCGTCCCACAGGGATCATATTTCAGTCCCACAGGGATCACAGTCCATTCCCAAAGAGATAAAAGTCCAGTCCCACAGGGATCACAGTCCAGTCCCACAGGGATCACAGTCCAGTCCCGAAAGAATGACAGTCCAGTCCCACAGGGAAAGCAGTTCAATCCCAAAGTGATCACTGTCCAGTCCCACAAGTTCACAGTCCAGTCCCACAGGGATAACAGTCCAATCCCACAGGGATCACAATCCAGTCCCGAAGGGATCACAGTCCAGTCATCAGAGGAATCTCAGTCCAGTCCCACAGGGATCAAAGTCCAGTCCCACAAGGATCACAGTCCAGTCCCACAGGGATCATAGTCCCGTCCCACAGGGATCACAGTCCAGTCCCACAGGGATAACAGTCCAGTCCCACAGGAATCACAGTCCAGTCCCACAGGGATCACAGTCCTATCCCACAGGGATCGCAGTCCAGTCCCACAGGGATCACAATCCAGTCCCACAGGGGACACAGTCCAGACGCACAGGGTTCACAGTCCAATCCCACAGGGATCACAGTCCTATCGCACAGGGGTCACAGTCCAGTCCGACAGGGATCACAGTCCAGTCCGACAGGGATCACAGTCCAGTCCAACAGGTGTCACAGTCCAGTCCCAGAGGGGTCACAGTCCAGTCTCCCAGGGGTCACAGTCGAGTCCCACAGGCATCACAGTCCAGTCCCACAGGGGTCACAGTCCAGTCCCACAGGGATCACTGTCCAGTCCCACAGACTTCACAGTCCAGTCCCACACGGGTTACGTCCATTCGCACACGTGTCACATTCCAGTCGCACAAGGGTCACAGTCCAGTCCCAATGGGGTCACAGTCTAGACTCAAGGGGATCACAGTCTAGTCGCACAGAGTTCACAGTCCAGTCCCACAGGGATCACAGTCCAGTCCCACAGGCGTCACAGTCCAGTCCCAAGGGATCACTGTCCAGTCCCACAGAGTTCACAGTCCAATCCCACAGTAGTCACAGTCCTGTCCCACAGGGTTCACAGTCCAGTCCCACAGGGGTCACAGTCCAGTCCCACAGGGGACAAAGTCCAGTACCACAGGGGTTACAGTCCAGTCCCACAGGGGTCACAGTCCAGTCCCACAGAGTTCACAGTCCAGTCCCACACGGGATACGTCCATTCGCACACGTGTCACATTCCAGTCGCACAAGGGTCACAATCCAGTCCCAATGGGGTCACAGTCCAGTGCCACAGGGATCACTGTCCAGTCCCACAGGGGTCACACTCCAGTCCCACAGGGATCACAGTCCTGTCCCACAGGATCACAGTCTAGTCCCACAGGGGTCACAGTCCAGTCCCACAGGGGACACATTCCAGTACCACAGGGGTGAAAGTCCAGTCCCACAGGGGTCACAGTCCAGTCCCACAGGGGTCACAGTCCAGTCCCACTGGGCTCATACTCCAGTACCACAGTGGTTACAGTCCAGTCCCACATGGATCACAATCCAATCCAACAGGGATCACAGTCCAGTCCCACAGGGATCACAGTCCTGTTCCAAAGGGTTAACAGTCCAGTCCCACAGGGATCACAGTCCAGTCTAGAAGCGATCACAGTCCAGTCCCACAGGGATCACAGTCCAGTCCCGAAGGGATAACAGTCCAGTGCCACAGTGATCACCGTCCTGTCCCACAAGTATCACAGTTCAGTCCAACAGGGGTCACAGTCCATTCCCACAGGGATCACAATCCAGTCCGACAGGGGTCACAGTCCAGTCCAACAGGGGTCACAGTCTATTCCCACAGGGATCACAATTCAGCCCCACAGGGATCACAGTCCAGTCCCACAGGGATCGCAGTCCAGTCTCACAGTGGTCACAGTCCAGTCCCACAGGGATCACAGTCCAGTCCTACAGGGATCGCAGTCCAGTCCCATAGGAGTTGCTGTACAGTCCCACAAAGATCACAGTCCAGTCCCACAGGGATCGCAGTCCAGTCCCACAGGGATCACAGTCCTGTCCCACAGGGTTCGCAGTTCAGTCCCACAGGGGTTACTGTACAGTCCCACAAAGATCACAGTCCAGTCCCACAGGGCTCGCAGTCCAGTCCCACAGGGATCACAGTCCTGTCCCACAGGGTTCGCAGTTCAGTCCCACAGGGGTCACAGTCCAGTCCCACAGGGGTCACAGTCCAGTCCCACAGGGGACACAGTCCAGGAACACAGGTGTTGCAGTCCATTCCCACAGGGGTCACAGTCCAGTGCAACAGGGATCACAGTCCAGTGCCACAGGGATCACAGTCCAGTCCCACAGAGTTCACAGCCCAGTCCCACACGGGATACGTCCATTCGCACACGTGTCACATTCCAGTCGCACAAGGGTCACAGTCCAGTCCCAATGAGGTCACAGTCCAGTGCCACAGGGGTCCCAGTACAGTCCCACAGGGGTCACAGTCCAGTCCCACAGGCGTCACAGTCCAGTCCCAAGGGATCACTGTCCAGTTCCACAGAGTTCAGAGTCCAGTCCCACAGGGGTCACAGTTCTGTCCCATAGGATCACAGTCCGGTCCCACATGGGTCACAGTCCTGTCCCACAGGTGTCACAGTCCAGTCCCACAGTGGACACAGTCCAGTACCACAGGGGTGACAGTCCAGTCCCACAGGTGTCACAGTCCAGTCCCACAGGGGTCACAGTCCAGTCCCACAGGGGTCATACTCCAGTACCACAGGGGTTACAGTCCAGTGTCACATGGATCACAATCCAATCCAACAGGGATCACAGTCCAGTCCCACAGGGATCACAGTCCTGTACGACAGGGATAACAGTCCTGTCCCACAGGGATCACAGTCCAGTCCAGAAGCGATCACAGTCCAGTCCCACAGGGATCACAGTCCAGTGCCGAAGGGATAACAGTCCACTGCCACAGGGAACACAGTCCAATCCCACAATGATCACCGTCCTGTCCCACAAGGATCACAGTCCAGTCCCACAGGGATCACAGTCCTGTACCACAGGGATAACAGTCCTGTCCCACAGGGATCACAGTCCAGTCCAGAAGCGATCACAGTCCAGTCCCACAGGGATCACAGTCCAGTGCCACAGGGAACACAGTCCAATCCCACAATGATCACCGTCCTGTCCCACAAGGATCACAGTCCAGTCACACAGGGGTCACAGTGCAGTCACGCAATGATCACTGTCCTTTCCCACAGGGATCACAGTCCAGTCCCAAAGGGATTACAGTCCTGTCCCACAGTGCGGGTGTCCAGTCCCGCAAGGATCACAATCCTGCCCACAGGGGTCAGAGTCCAGTGCCACAGGGGTCAGAGTACAGTGCCACAGGGTTCACAGTCCAGTACACAGGGAACACTGTTTAAACCCACATTGATCACCGTCATGTCGCAGAAGGATTTCATTCCTGTCCCACAGGGATCACAGTTCAGTCCAACAGGGGTCACAGTCCATTCCCACAGGGATCACAATCCAGTCCGACAGGGGTCACAGTCCATTCCCACAGGGATCACAATCCAGTCCCACAGGGATCACAGTCCAGTCCAACAGGGTTCACAGTCCTGTACCACAGGGATAACAGTCCTGTCCCACAGGGATCACAGTCCAGTCCAGAAGCGATCACAGTCCAGTCCCACAGGGATCACAGTCCAGTGCCACAGGGAACACAGTCCAATCCCACAATGATCACCGTCCTGTCCCACAAGGATCACAGTCCAGTCACACAGGGGTCACAGTGCAGTCACGCAATGATCACTGTCCTTTCCCACAGGGATCACAGTCCAGTCCCAAAGGGATTACAGTCCTGTCCCACAGTGCGGGTGTCCAGTCCCGCAAGGATCACAATCCTGCCCACAGGGGTCAGAGTCCAGTGCCACAGGCGTCAGAGTACAGTGCCACAGGGGTCACAGTCCATTCCCACAGGGATCACAATCCAGTCCGACAGGGATCACAGCCCAGTCCCACACGGGATACGTCCATTCGCACACGTGTCACATTCCAGTCGCACAAGGGTCACAGTCCAGTCCCAATGAGGTCACAGTCCAGTGCCACAGGGGTCCCAGTACAGTCCCACAGGGGTCACAGTCCAGTCCCACAGGCGTCACAGTCCAGTCCCAAGGGATCACTGTCCAGTTCCACAGAGTTCAGAGTCCAGTCCCACAGGGGTCACAGTTCTGTCCCATAGGATCACAGTCCGGTCCCACATGGGTCACAGTCCTGTCCCACAGGTGTCACAGTCCAGTCCCACAGTGGACACAGTCCAGTACCACAGGGGTGACAGTCCAGTCCCACAGGTGTCACAGTCCAGTCCCACAGGGGTCACAGTCCAGTCCCACAGGGGTCATACTCCAGTACCACAGGGGTTACAGTCCAGTGTCACATGGATCACAATCCAATCCAACAGGGATCACAGTCCAGTCCCACAGGGATCACAGTCCTGTACGACAGGGATAACAGTCCTGTCCCACAGGGATCACAGTCCAGTCCAGAAGCGATCACAGTCCAGTCCCACAGGGATCACAGTCCAGTGCCGAAGGGATAACAGTCCACTGCCACAGGGAACACAGTCCAATCCCACAATGATCACCGTCCTGTCCCACAAGGATCACAGTCCAGTCCCACAGGGATCACAGTCCTGTACCACAGGGATAACAGTCCTGTCCCACAGGGATCACAGTCCAGTCCAGAAGCGATCACAGTCCAGTCCCACAGGGATCACAGTCCAGTGCCACAGGGAACACAGTCCAATCCCACAATGATCACCGTCCTGTCCCACAAGGATCACAGTCCAGTCACACAGGGGTCACAGTGCAGTCACGCAATGATCACTGTCCTTTCCCACAGGGATCACAGTCCAGTCCCAAAGGGATTACAGTCCTGTCCCACAGTGCGGGTGTCCAGTCCCGCAAGGATCACAATCCTGCCCACAGGGGTCAGAGTCCAGTGCCACAGGGGTCAGAGTACAGTGCCACAGGGTTCACAGTCCAGTACACAGGGAACACTGTTTAAACCCACATTGATCACCGTCATGTCGCAGAAGGATTTCATTCCTGTCCCACAGGGATCACAGTTCAGTCCAACAGGGGTCACAGTCCATTCCCACAGGGATCACAATCCAGTCCGACAGGGGTCACAGTCCATTCCCACAGGGATCACAATCCAGTCCCACAGGGATCACAGTCCAGTCCAACAGGGTTCACAGTCCTGTACCACAGGGATAACAGTCCTGTCCCACAGGGATCACAGTCCAGTCCAGAAGCGATCACAGTCCAGTCCCACAGGGATCACAGTCCAGTGCCACAGGGAACACAGTCCAATCCCACAATGATCACCGTCCTGTCCCACAAGGATCACAGTCCAGTCACACAGGGGTCACAGTGCAGTCACGCAATGATCACTGTCCTTTCCCACAGGGATCACAGTCCAGTCCCAAAGGGATTACAGTCCTGTCCCACAGTGCGGGTGTCCAGTCCCGCAAGGATCACAATCCTGCCCACAGGGGTCAGAGTCCAGTGCCACAGGCGTCAGAGTACAGTGCCACAGGGGTCACAGTCCATTCCCACAGGGATCACAATCCAGTCCCACAGGGATCACAGTCCAGTCCAACAGGGGTCACAGTCCATTCCCACAGGGATCACAATCCAGTCCCACAGGGATTACAGTCCAGTCGCACAGGAATCGCAGTCCAGTCCCACAGGGGTCACAGTCCAGGCCCACAGGGATCACAGTCCAGTCCCACAGGGGTCACAGTCCAGTCCCACAGTGTTTACAGTCCAGGCCCACTGAGGTCACATTCCTGTCTCACAGGGATCAAAGTCTAGTCTCACGGGAATCAATGTCCAGTCCCACAGGGAGCACAGCCCTGCCCACAGTGGTCAGAGTCCAGTGACACAGGTTTCACAGTCCAGTCACACAGGGAACTCAGTCCAATCCCACAGTGATCACCGTTCTGTCCCACAAGGATCTCATTCCTGTCCCACAGGGATCATATTACAGTCACACACGGATCACAGTCCATTCCCAAAGAGATCAAAGTTCTGTCCCACAGGGATCACAGTCCTGTCCCACAGGGATCACAGTCCAGTCCCGAAAGAATCACAGTCCAGTCCCACAGGCATCACAGTCCAGTCCCAAATGGATCACAGTCCAGTCCCACAGGGATCACAGTCCAGTCCCACAGGTTCACAGTCCAGTCCCACAGGGATAACAGTCCAATCCCGCAGTGATCACAGTCCAGTCCCACAGGTTCACAGTCCTGTCCCGAAGAGATCACAGTCCAGTCATCAGAGGAATCTCAGCCCAGTCCCACAGGGATCACAGTCCGGTCCCACAAGGATCACAGTCCAGTCCCTCAGGGATCACAGTCCCGTCCCACAGGGATCACAGTCCAGTCCCACAGGGATCACAGTCCAGTCCCACAGGGATCACAGTCCAGTTCCACAGGGTTCACAATCCAGTCCCACAGGGGACACAGTCCAGTACCACAGGGATCACAGTCCAATCCCACAGGGATCACAGTCCAGTCTCACAGGGTTCACAGTCCATGCCCACAGGGATCACAGTCCTATCCCACAGGCGTCAAAGTCCAGTCCAACAGGGATCACAGTCCAGTTCCACAGGGGCACAGTCCAGTCCGACAGGGATCACAGTCCAGTCTCCCAGGGGTCACAGTCCAGTCCCACAGGGACCACAGTCCAGTCGCACAGGCGTCACAGTCCAGTCCCACAGGGATCACTGTCCAGTCCCACAGAGTTCGCAGTCCAGTCCCACACGGGCTACGTCCATTCGCACACGTGTCACATTCCAGTCGCACAAGGGTCACAGTCCAGTCCCAATGGGGTCACAGTCTAGTCTCAAGGGGATCACAGTCCAGTCGCACAGAGTTCACAGTCCAGTCCCACAAGGATCACAGTTCAGTCCCACAGGATCACTGTCCAGTCCCACAGGGTTCAAAGTCCAGTCCCACAGGGGTCATAGTCCAGTCCCACAGGGATCAATGTCCAGTCCCACAGAGTTCATAGTCTAGCCCCACAGGGGTCAAAGTCCTGTCCCACAGGATCACAGTCCAGTCCCACAGGGGACACAGTCCAGTCCCACAGGGGTCACAGTCCAGTCCCACAGGGATCACAGTCCAATCCCACAGGGGTCACAGTCAAGTCCCACAGGGATCACAGTACAGTCCCACAGGATCACAGTCCAGTCGCACAGGGGTCACAGTCCATTCCCACAGGGCTCACAGTCCAGTACCACAGGGGTCACAGTGCAGTACCACAGGGCTGACAGTCCTGCCTCAAAGGGATAACAGTCCAGTCCCACAGGGGTCACAGTCCAGTCCCACAGGGGTCACAGTCCAGTACCACAGGGCTGACAGTCCTGCCCCAAAGGGATAACAGTCCAGTCCCACAGGGCTTACAGTCCAGTCCCATAGGGGTCACAGTCCAGTCCCACATGGATCACAATCCAGTCCAACAGGTATCACAGTACTGTCCCACAGGGATCACACTCCAGTCCCACAGGGATCACACTCCAGTCCCAGAGGGGTCACTGTCCAGTCCCACAGGGATCACAGTCCATTGCCACAGAATCACAGTCCAGTCCCACAGGGATCACAGTCCAGTCCCACAGGGATCACAGTCCATTCCCACAGAATCACAGTCCAGTCTCAAAGGGATCACAGTCCAGTACCAAAGCAGTGACTGCCCTGCCCAAAAGGGATCACAGTCCAGTCCCACAGGGGTCACAGTCCAATCCCACAGGCTCACAGGCCAGTCTCACAGGGGTCGCAGTCCAGTCCCACAGGGGTCACAGTCCAATCCCACAGGGTCACAGTCCAGTTTCACAGGGGTCGCAGTCCAGTACCACAGGGGTCACAGTCCAATCCCACAGGGTCACAGTCCAGTTTCACAGGGGTCGCAGTCCAGTACCACAGGGGTCACAGTCCAGTCCAACAGGGATCACAGTCCAGTCCCACAGGGATCACAGTCCAGTCCCACAGGGATCACAGTCCAGTGTAACAGGGATCACAGTCCAGTCCCACAGGGATCACAGTCCAGTACAACAGGGATCACAGTCCAGTCCCACAGGGATCACAGTCCAGTCCAACAGGGATCACAGTCCAGTCCAACAGGGATCACAGTCCAGTCCCACAGGGATCACAGTCCAGTCCCACAGCGGAAACATTCCTGTCTCACAAGAGTCACAGTCCAGTCCTACAAGGGTCTGTGACTCTCTCTGTCTCTCTCACTCTGTGTCTCTCTCTCTCTCTATCTCATTCTGTCTGTCTCTCTTTATCTCTCTGCCTCTGTCTCTGTATCTCTCTCTCTGTCTCTCTCTGTCTCTCACTTTGTATCTCTCTGTTTCTCTCAATCTGTCCATCTCTCTTCCTCTCTCTGCCTCTGTCTCCGTCTCTTTCAGCCTCTCGCTCTCTGCCTCTCTCTCTCTGTGTCTCTCACTCTCTCACTCTCTATCTCTCTCGATCTGCTTATCTCTGACTCTCTCTCTCTGTCTCTCTGCTTCTCTCTGTTTCTGTCTCTCTCTATCTCTGTCTCTCCCTGTGTATCTCCATCCCTTTCGCTATCTGTCTCTGTCTCGTTCTCTCTCTCGCGTGCACTCTGACTCTCTGTCTCTCTCTCCCTCTCTCTGTCTCTATCTCTCTCTATCTCTCTATCTCCCTATCTCTCTGTCTCTTGTTCTCTCTCTCTCTGCCTCTCCCTGTGCATCTCTCTCTCTCTCGCTATCTATCTCTGTCTTGCTCTCTCTCTTGCTCGCTCTGACACTCTGTCTCTCTCTATCTGTCTCTATCTCTCTCTCTCTTTCTGTCTCACTTTGTCTATCTCTCTCTCTCCCTCTCACTCTCTCTCTCTCTGTCTCTCTCCCTCTCACTCTCTGTCTCGCTCTCTCTCTCTCTCGGTCTCTCTCGGTCTCTCTCTCTCTCTATCTCTCTCCTTCTCTATCTATCTCTGTCTCTATCTCTTTCTATCTGTCTCTGTCTCGCTCTCTCTCTCTCTCTCTCTCTATCTCTCTCTGTCTGTTTCTTTTCCACTCTCGCTGTGTGTCTCTCTGTCTATCTCTGTCTTTCTCTATTTTCCCCTCTCTCTTACTCTCTATCTCTCACTTTTTGTCTCCCTCACTTTCTCCCCCTCTCCCTGTCTCTCTCTGTCTCTGTCTCTGTCTCTCTCTATCACTATGTCTCTATCTCTTTCTCCCTTTCTCCTGTCTCTATCTGCCTCTGTCGCTGTCTCTCTCCCTGCCTCACTGTCTTTCTCTGTCTTCCCCTCTCTCTCTCTCTCTCTCTCTCTCTCTCTCTCTCTCTCTCTCTCTCTCTCTCTGTTTCTCTCTCCATCTTTCCCTCTCTGTCTCTCTCTCCCTCTCGCTCTGTATCTGTCTCTTTCCGTGTATCTCTCCGTGTCTTTATCTCAATTTTCCCTCTCTCCTCTCAATCTCTCTTTCTCTGTCTCTGTCTCTCTCTCAGTCGATCTCTCTGTCTCTCTCTCTCTGTCTGTCTCTCTGTCTCTCTCTCTCTTTCTCTCTCTCTGTCTGTCTATCTGTCTCTCTCTCTCTCTTTCACTCTCTCCCTGTCTCACTCTCACATGCTCTGTCTCTCTCTGTCTCTCTCTCTCGCTCTGTATTTTTCTCTGTTTCTCTCTCTCTCGCTCTCTCACTTTCTCTCTCTGAGTCTCTCTCTATCTCGCTCCGTCTCTCCCTCCCTCTGTGTGTGTCTCTCTCACTGTATCTCTATAATTCTGTCTCTCTCTCTCTATCTGTCTGTCTCTCTCTCTGTCTCTCTCTCTCTCTGTCCCTCTCGCTCTGTTTCTCTCTGTATCTCTCTCTGTTTCTGTTTCTCTCTCCAACTTTCCCTCTCTCTCTGTCTCTCTCTCTGTATCTTTCCGTAGCTTTATCTCCGTCTTTCCCCCTCTCTCTATCAATCTTTCTCTCTCTGTCTCTGTCTCTGTCTCGCTCTCTCTTTATCTCTCTCTCTCTCTCTCTCTCTCTGTGTTTCCCTCTCTCTGACTCTCTCTCTCTGTCTCTATCTGCCTTTCCCTCTCTCTCGCTATCTCTCTCTCTGATTCTCATTCTCTTTCTTTCTCTCCGTCTCTCTCTCTCTCTGTCAATCCCTATAATTCTATCTCTCTCTCTCGCTCGATCTGCCTGCCTATCTCTGTCTCTCTCTCCTTTTCTCTCTCTCACTCTGTATATTTCTGTGTGACTCTCGGTCTCTCTCTCTATGTCTGTCTCTATGTTTCTCCCTCTCAGTCTCTCTGTTTCAGTCTCTCCCTGTCTCTCTCGCTCTCTCTCTCGCTCTGTATTTTTCTCAGTGTCTCTCTCTGTCTCTCTCTCTCTATCTCTCTCTTTCTGCCTATCTCTGTCTCTCTCTCCGACTGTCTCTCTCTGTCGCTCTCTTTCTCTTTATCTCTTTCTCTCTCACTCTGTGTTTCTCCCTCTCCCTCTCTCGTTATCTCTCTCTATCTCTCTCTCGGGCGCGCTCTCTGACTCTCTGTCTCTCTCTCTCCATGTCTCTATCTCTCTGTCTTTCATTCTCTGTCTCTCTCTCTCTCTCTCCGTCTCTCTCTCTCTCCGACTCTCTCGCTCTGTCTCTCTCTCTCTGTCTCTCTCGATCTGTCTCTCTCTGTCGCTCTTTCTATCTCTCTTTCTCTCTGTGACTCTCTGTCTCTCTATATATCTCTGTCTCTGTATCTCTCTCTATCTGTGTCTACCTCCATCTTTCTCTCTCTCTCTCACTCTCTATCTCAAACTCTATCTATGTCTGTATCTCTTTCCCTCTCTATATATCTTTGTCTCGCACTCTATCTGTCTCTATCAGTTTCTAGCTCTCTCTCTCTCTCCCTCTCACTCTCTCTCTCCCTCTCTGTCTCTCTGTCTCTCTTTCACTCTACCCCTCTGTCTTTCTCTGTCTTCCCCTCTGTCTCCCTGTCTCTCTCTATCTCTCTCTCTCTCTGTCTTGCTCTGCCTCGCTCTCTCTCGCTATGTCTCTCTCTCTCTCTCTCTCTGTCTCTCCCTCTCTCTATGTCTTTCTCTCTCTCTTTCTCTGTCTCTCTCTTTTTTTTGTCTGTCTCTCTCTCTCTTTCTCTGTCTGTCTCGCTCTGCCTCTCTCTCTTTCTGTCTCTCTCTCTCTGTGTTTCACTCTCTCTCTGTCTTGCTCTGCCTCGCTCTCTCTCGCTATGTCTCTCTCTCTCTATCTCTCTCTCGGTCACTCACTCTCTCTCTGTCTCTCTCTCTCTCTCTTTCTCTGTCTCTCTCTTTCTCTCTCTCGCTCTCTCTCTCTCTATCTCTCTTTCTCTGTCTCTCTCTCTCTCTTTCTCCCTCTCTCTCTCTATCTGTCTTTCTTTCTGTCTCTGTCTCTCTCTCTCTTTCTCTCTCTCTCTGTCTCTCTATCTGTCTTTCCCTCTCTCTCGCTGTCTATTTCTCTCTTGTCTTTCTCTCTGTCTTTCTCTCTGGCTCTGTCTCTCTCTTGCTCTCTCACCTTCTCTCTCTGAATTTTTATCTATCTCGCTCCATCACTCCCTCTCTCTCTGTCTTTCTCTCTCTCTCTCTCTCTATAACTATGTCTCTCTGTCTCTCTCTCTCTCTGTCTGTCTGCCTATCTCTGTCTCTCTCTCTATCTATCGATCTCTCTCTCTGTCTTTCTCTCTCTCTCTCTCTCTCTATATTTCTCCAAGTCTTTATCTCTGCCTTTCCCTCTCTCTGTCAATCAATCTCTCTCTCTCTCTCTCACTGTCTCTCTCCCACTCTGTATTTCTCTCTCTCTGTCGCTCTCTCTCTCTCTCTTTCAGTCTCTCTGCATATCACTCCATCTCTCGCTCGCTGTCTCTCTGAAGCACTCACAGAACCACAGTGACAATGCACACACCGATATTCAGTCATCCATTGTACATTTGTTAATGGTCGCCATTTGATGTTAACACTGGGAGATTGATTACAGAGACCGACTACTCTCTAATTTAACGTCAGCTGCTTAACGGTGTACCTGCCCTGGTAGTGTTTGATGGGGCAGTGTAGAGGGAGTTTTATTCTGTATCTAACCCCCTGTACCTGCCCTGGGAGTGTTTAATGGGACAGTGTAGAGGGAGCTTTATTCTGTATCTAACTCCCTGTACCTGCCCTGGGAGTGTTTGATGGGACAGTGAAGAGGGAGCTTTACTCTGTATCTAACCCCCTGTACCTGCCCTGGGAGTGTTTGATGGGACAGTGTCGAGGCAGCTTTACTCTGTATCTAACCCCCTGTACCTGCCCTGGGAGTGTTTGATGGGACAGTGTAGAGGGAGCTTTACTCTGTATCTAACCCCCTGTACCTGCCCTGGGAGTGTTTGATGGGACAGTGCAGAGGGAGCTTTACTCTGTATCTAACCCACTGTACATGCCCTGGGAATGTTTGATGGGACAGTGTAGAGGGAGCTTTACTCTGTATCTAACCCCGTGCTATACCTGCCCTGGGAGTGTTTGATGGGACAGTGTCGAGGGAGCTTTACTCTGTATCTAACCCCCTGTACCTGCCCTGGGAGTGTTTGATGGGACCGTGTAGAGGGAACTTTACTCTGGATCTAACCCCATGCTGTACCTGGCCGGGGAGATTTGATTCGACAGTGTGGAGGGAGATTAAATGCCCAACTCTCTCTGTCCCTCTCGCTTTCTCTCTGTCAGTCGCTATCTCTGTCTGTTCTTCTCTCTCTCGCTCACTCTTTCAGGGTTCCTGTCTCTCTCCCTCTCTGTATCTCTGTTCCTCTCTCTCTCTCGCTCTCTGTCAGTTCCTCTGTCTCCCTCCCTCCGTCTCGCTCCCTCACTCTCTCCCTCACTCCCAATTTCTATCCATCCATCTCTCTTTCACTTTTTCCTCTATCTCTGCTGCTGTCCATTTCCGATCTCTCTCTTTCTTTCTCTTTTCTGCCAACACGCTCTCTCTGTCACTAATTCTCTCACTGCTTCTCTCTGTCCACCTCCCTTTTTCTCTCTCCCTGTCTCTCATTCCCATTCTGATGTTTCCTTGATTGAAAAGTACCCTGACATATTGCAGCCTGACTGTTTAAAGCCACAGCAAGAAATCACATTTCTGGGACATTTTTTATTTGCTAACTATCCAACTGTGGGTCGGAATGTGTGGGGTAATTCTCGTTTCTCCATCTGAAAGCTTTGAGTGTTTCAGATTGACCGGTATATGGGATCAAAGGCTGATTCAGACATTGCTGCATTGTGGAACGGTGGGATATCTTCGCTGGCCAGGAAATGGAGAAGCAAGTTTTGTTGGTTTGAATAAGGTGTAAATTCGATTGTGTCGCCCCCTCACAGATACACAGGATTGAAGCTTTTACCATCAAAGCCCTGAAAGAATGAAATGATGTGACCAACTTCAAACTCTTCAAACACACGAAGGACCCAGAGACTGGGACCAATACACAAAGCCCCGAGCCCAGGCAGGCAAACCAGGTTTGTTCACAGATCACCCAGACACGTGTCCTGGTGTAAAATGGTCACCATGCATCTCATGTAAAATGGGTGCTCAATTTCACCCAAACTAATCCACTGTCCCGCTCTCTCCCCATAGTCCTGTATCAATCCCCAAACTAATCCCACTGCCCTGCTCTCTCCCCATAGCCCTGTATCAATCCCCAAACTAGTCCCACTGCCCGGCTCTCGCCCCATAGGCCTGTATCAATCCCCAAACTAATCCCACTGCCCCGCTCTCTCAGCATAGCCCTGTATCAATCTCCAAACTAATCCCACTGCCCCACTCTCTCCACATAGTCCTGTATCAATCGCCAAACTAATCCCACTGCCCCACTCTCACCCCATAGCCCTGTATCCATCCCCAAACTAATCCCACTGCCCCG